>NW_017731620.1:740744-765324 GCF_001890085.2 Hipposideros armiger | reverse complement strand
GCACACAGAATTAAAAAGACACAAGCATTTACTAAGATTTCTCTTTTGTCCATATCATAATCTGCCTTCTTATCTCCTTGCCTTACCATACTTCCTCAGGAAACTAGAGTCCAGGAATTCAAAATTCATGAAGATATTGTGGCATAATGACAAAATATATATATAAAGAAATACAACATAAGGGAAATAAGCACACCACAAGAGATATAAGCAATGTTTTGAAGAATTTAAAGAAAGAGATAATCACTTCTGATTGGGTGGATCAAAAAAAACAAAAAAAACCAAGGCTTTCTGGAGAAGGTACTATTGGAAAGACAGATTTCTAATATGTGAAGATGGACAGGGAGCGGGAGGGTGTTCCATGTGTAGGAACCAGAAATGAGGCACCACTTCACAACCACTATAATGGCTGTAATAACCAAAAGAGATGAGTGTTGGTGAGACTGTGAAGAAACTGGCACTTTTATACATTGTTCGTGGGAATGTAAAATGGTACAAATACGTTAGAAAACAATTTGGCAGTTTTTTTTTTTTTAATGATAAGCATAGTTACCATATGACCTGGCAATTCTGCTCCTAGGTGTATACTTAAGAGAATTCAAAGCATATGTTCACAGAGAAATGTGTACACAAATGTTCATACAGCATTATTCGTAGTAGCCAAAAAGTGGAAACAACTCAAATGTCTGTCAACTGATAAAAGGATAAACAAAATGTGATATCCACAGAATGAAGTAGTGTTCAGCAATAAAAAGGAATGAAGTACAAGATATACTACAACATAGATGATCTCTGAAAATATTATGCCAGAGAAGAGCCTGTCAAGTAAGAGGCCACTACTGTATGATTCCTTCTATAAAACTTCCAGGGCCGGCTGAGTGGCGCGTTGGTTAAGAGCTGGCTTGGGACACCAGCTCTGTGCAGCAGGTCCCTGGTTCGGATACCACATGAGGGCCAGTGACACTGCCCTGTACAGCTAAGATGGTGAACAACAGCTCGACCTGGAGCTGGGCTGCCATGAGTCGCCGGCAACAGCGTAGACTGCAGCCCCTGCTGCAGTGGGCTGCCATAAGCTACCGTGTGTGGCTGGCAGCCAGTGTGAGCAGCTGGCAGCCGGTGTGAGCTGCCAAGAGCCGCTGTGAGTGGCTGTCTAGAGGCCGGCGACCGATCTGCCTCACCCGGGAAGAGTGCAATGATAATACCAACATGGGCCAGTGAAGCAACATCCTCCACAACTAGACTGAAGAACAAAACAACAGCAACTTGTCTGTTCCCCTCCCCGAATTCCCCAATAAAATAAAATTTAAAAAATTTAAAAAAAAAAAAACAACTTCAAGAATAAGCAAATCTACAGTAATAGAAGTCAACTCATGGTTGCCCGAGGCTGGGGAAGGGTGAGATGGGGAGTGACTGCTGACAAGGATGGGTTTTCTCTTTGGGAAAATGAAAGGGTTCTAAGATTAAATAGTGGTGATGATTGTACAACTCCATGAATATACTAAAGCTAATAAACTGTACACTTTAAAAGGGCGACTTTCATGCTACCTTGATTACATCTCAATAAAGCTGTTCTGGGCCGGCCAAGTGGCTCAGTTGGTTAAGAGTTTGCTTAAGAGCGCGGGCTCTGAGCAATGGGGCCACTGGTTCAATTCCCACATGGGCCAGTGACATTGTGCCCAAGCTGAGCTGTCACTGAGTTGCCAACAGGTGGCAGGATGGCTCTGCTGGTGTAACAACAAGATTCCTGTTTGATGGTGGGCTACGCCCACCCACAACTAAGACTGAACTTGGCATCTTGAGCTGAGCTGCTGCCTGGATGGCTCAGTGGTTAGGGAATGCACTCTTAACAACAAGGCTGCTGGTTCGACTCCCACATAGGATGTTGGCTACGCCCATCCGCAGCTAAGATTGAACACATCCCCTTGAGCTTAGAGGCTACGAGCTGCTGACAGGAAGCCAGATGGCGACTGGCGCCCTCCACAACTAAGATTGAAGAACAACAACTTGGCTGGTCTCCTTCCCCAATTCCCCAACACTGTACCCCTCCCCCAATTCCCCAATAAAATCCTAAAAAAAAAAAAAGAGAGCACGTGTCTAAAAAAAAATAAAGCTGTTTTTTTAAAAAGCCATTGAATGTTCTATCTTATTGTAGACAATGATTACATAGGTGCATTTGTATGTAAAAAAAATTTGTCAAACCATACACAAATAGCACGCTTTATGTACTTCACTATGTGTATACCTTGATAAACAACTAAAGAAAAATCTATGTTGATAGATGTCAGAAAAGTGATTAACTTTGGGAAGAAGAGATACTGTTAGAAACATGAGGGGACCACTCAAGGTCATAGAAACATTCCATCTTGGGCTGGTTAGCAGCTACGAGGATGTAGCTACAGGATGTATACATAGGTAAAAATCCACTGACCTGTACAGTCAAGATTACAGGACTTTGCTAAAGGTGTACATTGCCTTAATAACAAGGTTTTTGTTTTTTTGTTTTGTTTTTTTTAAAAAAGAAGTCTTTTCATTAGAATGGACAGGCAGAAATGGAGTTAAAGAGTGAATACCTTGCAAAAAATGGAGGTAGAAGCTATAGACCACGGCCTTTACCAATATACTTCCCTAGTGGGAAAAGGCTAGGAGAAAAAAAGTTCAACGGGTAGGAGAAGTGCAAGTATGTTGTTACAGGAAAATCCAGTCAGAAAGGAAGAGAATCAAGAAGATACTATACAGATTCAGATCTCAAAGGAAGAATGAGGGGAAAGCTATAGTGAGTTTTTGTGAAAAATCTTAAAAGCATAGCTCTAATTACGGTGTGTTATATGAACAAAAGGAAGTTAGCCAAAGGTTCTCAGACATATCAACCCCAACAGGAAAGCTTAACATGGGACAAGGCATCTCATCTTAAGAGTTAATGTGACTGGATTTCCCACTGGGCAACACTCCAGTGATTCTATCAGATCAAGCAATCAGGTGCTGTGCTGTCTAGTCACCTGGTTGCTTGATAAAAGGTGAATCAGGAATCTCAGCTCCTAGCAAATGGAAGGGAAAAGTCCTGGCAATAAACTTTTCCACATATTCCTAGATTAGGTCTAAAACTAAACTCACCTCACCAGTCAGGATGGAAACCCCATCCAAAGCTCATGATTAAAAACATTCAATGCTGAAAACTAAATAACTTCTTTTTTGCTGTGCACTGTGCCTGACACACAGTAGGAACTCATTGTTTTCAATGATTCTAGGATTTTTTATTCTGACACCTCCGAAACTGAGATGTATTGGGTTGTCGGAAAAATCATGACGTATTTTTCTATGTTTTTCGTTGCAAAAATGTGTCATGCATGACTTTTCCGACAACCCAATATTAATATTTCAAATTTGATGGCATGTTATAATTTAGTGTGATTTTCTCTCAATGGTACATAAAACAATGGTGTGAATTACAATGAATGGTTTCTTAAGTTTGACGAAATACAAGACTTGTTGAATGAATCAATGGCTCAAAGCTCAAATCTGGAGTGGGAGGTTACCTGAATAAGAATGCTGGGTGCCCTCACTGGAAATGGATGAAGTGCCTCCGATAGCAGTAATCCCTTCCCTCTTGTTAATTATTTTTCGGAACGTTTTGCTGACGTCTTTGCTTTTTAACTCTTGCATTAGCTGGAATGGGATAAAAGTAAAATTGAGTTTTGATCAGATAATCATGGAAAACCTTGCAACATGAAGGAAAATTATTTAGACTTCTTTATTTATTTGGAATGACATCAATACATACTAACCAGGTATTCCTACACTTAGTGCTTATGTACACAGATAACCCTCATATCATTTTACCAATAACACAAAATGGACAAATGTTTGCACCCCAACTACTAGAAGAAATTTTGTTGTAATTAAGCTTAAATTGATCACATTAAAATTATTCTTCTAGACTTGCCATAATCTTCTTTATACTGAAACTAAAGGATAACTGACTACATGATAAAGAGTTTTAAATGACTTAATGAAAGTATTTTTCTGTTTGACCATCTCAAATGTATGCATGATGATGTAGGTAAGCCAGCTCTCATAGGAGTAACATAGGCTTAGAGAAACACCCTCTCCCAATCACTCATTGGAGTCTTAGAGGTTGACTAGACTGAATTCACTGTGTTCTCCAAGCAACAGCCAGAGGGAGTTTTAAAAAATGCAAATCTGATTGTGTCACTTCATATTCTATTCCTCCCACATCACTGGCTTCCTATTGCTCTTAGACAAAAAATGAAAATCCTACAAGACACCGCATGACCTGACCCCAGCTTAGTTCTCTCGCCATGCTCCCCTTACCCTTCCATCTCAGCTCCACCTCATGGACCTTTTCTCCCAAGTGCTTGAGAGTAGCTACCATCTCTATAGCCACAAGCCTCTACTCAGGTTGTCACCGCTGCCTGCCTCGGACATTATTCATTTCCCCCACCTGCCCCTTTTGTCTGTTTAACATCTTTCTTCAGATCTCAGCTCAGTCTTCATAGCTTCTAGAAACCTTCCCTGAGTCCCTGAGTTCTCCAGCCTCCCCGTCAAGTTCACTTCCTTCTACTATAAACTCTCAAGAGGCCTGTTTCGCTCTGTCACAGTGACTTTCACCCATTTTGTGGATTCTGTCTTCCCGGCCACATGCTACTTCATGAAAGCAGGAACTAGTCTCTCCTTTTGTTCAGCACCTAGCAGAGCTCCCGGCAAGAATGGAGCTCAAACATTTGCTTATGATTAAGGAATGCAAAACCAGACAATTTACATTTCATAAATATTTACTGAATTATACCAATGCTTATACTTTCATACAAAAAATACAGTTGCGGTGGGGTAGATGGAAGGGACTAACAGCCCTTGCTCAACCTCCAGCTGGCAACGGCAGCTTAGTCAAGCCATCTCTCTTGGCCTGAGAGGTCCGAAATACATAATATTCAATACTCAGTTCTACAATCCGTTTTTGTTTTCTTGGTTGAGTCATATATTATTTTCCATCTTGTTCAGTTCCCTGAGCCTTGAGGTAGTTTAATAGTGAAACAAGGCTTTCATAGCCAGGAACAAAATTTACCTGGTAGCATTTGTTGAAACTGAAGATCTAACTTATCACAAGGAAATAACCAGTGTCTAGGAGGTATAGCTCCCATACCTTAGCTGATTCAGTTAAAAAAATACTCCATTTCTCAAAGCCAACTACTAAGATATTAAAATATTAATATCTTAGTATTACACACATACACACACAGATAGTCACTAAGAATTGAATTCAACTGTAGTGTTACTAGGGCGTGAACTATTATTATTCTCTAAAATGGACTTCCATTCCAACAATTTGAGAATGGTTTTTCCTTTTGTGAATTATTTGTCGACATTGTTATTATCACCATCAATTTTAAAGCAGGGCTTTTTCTGATCTCTGCAGCCAGATTTAACCAAAGAGAACAGTGACATCAAAATTGTTCTTAAAAGATCACCTACTATGTATCCCACACTGCCAGGCAACAGATATACGATGAATAAAATACACTTCCTACTTTAAAAAAAAAATCTTCTTGAAGCAAAATGATCAGTAGCAATAGAGGATTAGATTACTTACCGACACAAACTCTTCAAAACTGATTTTGCCATCCTTGTTGTTGTCAGCAACTGCTAGAATTTTCTCCACGATCTCGCGTACTTTGTAGCCAGGCAGAGGAAGGCTCGCTTCCTTGAACAGGTCCTGAAGCTCATAGTCACTGACATACCCACTGTTGTCAATATCTGTAGGATAAATTATGAGCTGTCAAGTATCAATTGTACTCTGTTGCAGATGGGTGCTCAGAAGGCCATCTGGGAGAGTCCCGGCAGGTAGAAGCTTTCCGGTTTGTTTCAAAAGTGGTGCTAACCTTTTCTCCTACACTTGAACTGTACAATGGATTTTCTACACTTTATCAAAAAACTGATACTTAAATGGACGTTTTCCCCATAGGTTTAGGACTACCATGCGTATTTTAAGTACTAGCACAAATATTGCTCTGGCAGATGAAAAACTATGGTTTAGCACATGACTAGGTTTCAAAGAACTAAGCATGAGGAAGTCTCAGGTATCTAGAAGAAATACAGTAGCTATAGTTTCTAACTTCATGAAATTTACAAAATGGACCTACTAGACTCATAGTTTGTATAAAATATGTGCATATAAAATACATATAAGGCATTTCTGTTCTATATTTCACTTGGCAGCAGTTCTAGCTCAGTTATCAATAATTCATTGCTTCTTCATTATGTATTTATGATACCATTATGTAGGCTGAATCATGTTTGATGTCATTTTGAGATTAAGTGTTCAAGAAATAATTTCACACCTATATTTGGACTTCGGGAAATTGGTTTCCAGGCATTTTCATGTCATCGCTGAGATGCCCTTCCCTGGGTTTTCCCTAGAGACTGGCTATCACTCCTTGACACAGAACAAAGGCAACACAAAACACTTCTGCCCAGAGTTGGCAACGGAGCTGGGGATTGTTTGGTCAGTTGCCAGGCTCCACCTGCACAGGCTTCTCTTGGCTCACCTGGCAAGAGTTTTTTTGTTTCCTACGTTTCTTTGTCCTCTCAGTAAAGGAGTCGCCATCACTACAACTAATTTAATGATAAAAGACAGAAACTTTTCTTTTAAACTCTCAATACTGTTCAGAACAATGGAAAATTTCTAAACTGGAATCTACAGTAACCAAAATATTGCTATATCTCAAAAGTCACTTAGGAAGCCAAATTGCTCGATACTGCAATAATTAATATGGCTTTCTTTGAATTTAGAGCAAAATCTCATTATTTAGCATATCACCAGTTCAGATTGTTTCCTATAATTCTGAAATACAGGAATAGACTAGGCTGGCTTATTTCTATACCAGCACTGTGGGGGGAGTATTTAAAAATAAACAAGACTGAAGAAAAGTTGTTTACCTACTAGCCATCATGCTAAACTAACAAGAACAGGTTAAGAGTTAGGACTCTGAAGTCAGAAAAGTCTGCGCGCGCATACCCCAGCTCCATCCCTATGACTTCTGTGGTTTAGGTGTGATGTGACAAGAAATAAGAGATACCATTTTACAAGCACATATTCTGTGCCAAGTGATTTGTTAAGAACCTGACTTACCTTGTCTCGTGAAAACCTGACAACCTTGAGTTAGTTAATAATACTATTCTAATTTGAAAGATGAGGAAATCAAGGCTCAGGTTAAATAACCACAAAGATCACAGTTTAAAAAGAAACAAGACTTTCCTACAACTCAACAATAAAAAACCAATCAACCTGGTTTAAAAAATGGGCAAAGGAATTGAATAGACATTTCTCCAAAGAAGATACACAAATGGCCAATAAGCACATAAAAAGGTACTCAACATCACTAATCATCAGGGAAATGCAACTAAAACCACAATGAGATATCACCTCACACTCATGAGGATGGCTGTTGTATTAAAAAAAAACAATACAACACAACACATAATCACCAATGTTGGCAAGGAATTGAAAAATTGAAACCCTGGTGCACAACTGGTGAGAATATGAAATGCTGCAGCCACCATGGAAAACAGTATTGCAGTTCCTCCTCAAACACTTAAACATAAAATTACCATATGATCTAGCAATTCCATTTCTGAGTATATACCCAAAAATAACTGAAAGCAGAGATTTGAACAGACACTTGCACACCCATGTTCACAGCAACATTATTCACAATAGCCAAAAGGCAGAAATGACTCAGTATCCATCAACAGACGACTGGATAAACAAAATGTGGTACAAACAATGGAATATTATTCAGCCTTAAAAAGTAAGAAAATTCTGACACATGCTATGACATAAATGAACCTTGAGGACATTATGTTAAGTGAAATAAATAAGCCAGTCACAAAAAAGCACATACTGTATCATTCCACTTAGATGTGGTACATAGAGTAGCTAAATTCATAGGGACAGAAAGTAGAATGGTGGTAGCCATGGTGGGGTGGGGGGAGGGGAGTTACTATTTAATGGCTACAGTGACAACATGGGAAGATGAAAGTGTTCTAGAGATGGATGGTGGTGATGGTTGCATAACAATGTGAACATACTTAATGCCACTGAACTGCATACTCAAAAATTGTTAAAATGGTAAATTTTATGTCTACCTTACCACAATTTAGTAAAGAAAAAAATAAAGAAGACAAATATTTTAATCCCCTCTTCCTCTAAGGGACTCTAAAATATCCCATCTAGTAAGGTTGGATGGGCACATCCCTCTGCCTCTGAGAAAAGTTGTGTAATACAAACATGCAGAGAGATTACTGAGTTTATGAGTAGCAATTTATCTTGTAAATAAAGTAAGCAAGTACATATTCTGCTGCTGTCAGCACTTCCTGCACACAGCAAATTATCTTGCTGTCAGAATTGTTCCATCAATGAATTATTTATTCAGAGCATCATTAAATAAATATTACAGAATTATATGTCCATGAGTCATAAAGTTTAAGGTTGGTGTGCTAAACAAAGAAAACAGATTACTAATTCATTTGTTTTACTAAGATCTAGGTAGTGCTTTTATTCAAGCTACCAAGTTGCACCTAGAAAATAACAGAAATGCCAAACTAAGAGATATATTTTTATTACTTCTCCTGTTTCAATGCTCAAAATGAGCAGAACATTCTAATAACTGCCCAATTTCTGTCTTTAAAAGACTCTGGGCACTACATACAATACCTTACAAAATTTATTTATAAGAATAATTTTTGGGAAATCACACCATATTCATGCAATGCTCTAATGACAAATGTATCTTTCCCAAAATGAAGACAAGACCAAGATTAAGGCATTCACCCCAAGCCTAATTCATCCATCATGTAGACTATATTCTGAAGGTCTGAGTTATCCTGGAGATGGCCAGACAGAAAGAAGAGAAAGGATCCAGAGGTTTAGAGAAGTGACTTTATGTCATAGCAATAATTTGTAAGTCATGAGTTTTCTGAGAGCTTTAATTGTTTTTTGTTGTTGGTAGTGGGGTTTTTTTGGGAGAACTTTATGTTTTAAACTTAAATCTTTTTCTTTGCATTGGTCTCTAAATCTCATTCTGCATTGCATTTCATCTACATTAATTTTCATCGTTATTCACTAGGTTTATGAGAAATCTAGGCACTAGACCAATGGGATAATTATATCCTCCCTGGTCCATCATCTGATTCTGTTTTTCATGGACGGCTCTGCTGTGCTAGAGAAGGAGCCTGCTGAGGAAAGGGAAGGGTTGGTGGTGTCACCCTGAATGTCGATTGGCTGCACTCACTTTTCACTGGGTTAACCTTTCACTTGCATGCACTGGCACACTAGAGCAAAAGGTGATATTTATACTCTTCTGTTGGTCACAGGTTTCCTAAGAACAAAATGCAAAAGAATTGCAATCCAACAGAGTATAAGGGAATTTTTTTGGAAGAAAAATCCAAAGCTGTCAAAATGATAATGTCATAAAGACAAAACACTGAGTGGTTTTAGAAAGTGACAAAAAAATAAGACATACAACCTTTAAAAACAACACTAAGATTTTTTAAACTATGCATGAGGGAAAAGGAAAATAAGACACATGCCCTTTAGAAACAATATTAAGCTTTTAAAGCACTCTGCATGAAGTCAGAAAGTGTTATTGTTAATGACAAACACACGAAGGTCAGAGTTCAATTTACAGACAAGGAAGTGTTTCTATATTTTTCCTCTGTGATGAGGATATCATGTTAAGTGCATTCAATTACGCTGTCATTCATTAACCTGGATTATTCTCTGCAAAGAAATGATCAAAGAATTCAAAGTCCAATTCTCCTAGAAATTCAAGCTAGTTTCAGTTTACCTTTCAGAAAGAAAGAAAGAATCCAGCGAAACCTAGATAGGAAAAAAAAAAAAAAGGAATAAATCTCGGGGTGAATCGGGGTGGCAGAAGCAATGAAAGGAATTGTTCCATTCCTGGAAGTCGGACATCAAGCAGAACAGTTAAGATCACATTTAGCTTTTTTCATGCATACCGATTTTATTAAATGCTTCTTGTAGTTCCTCCAGCTCCTCCCGAGAAATGGTCGTGGTGCTGTTTTCCATCTTTCGTCAGGAAAGACTACCTTCGGGTCTTTATATCTAAAAAAGAGCAATGTTATAAAAAAAGCGTTAGCCCTTTAGAAATGTTTATCTAAGAAATCCAGAGTACACAGGCAGTAAAACATCTAGAAGAAATCACCTGAGAGGTCTGGCTGATGGCTGACAAGGAACAAATAGAAATATATCCCTGGTAACTCTTTTCCAGCGTAGGTCAGCCGGACAAGAGCTGAGATTCAGTAAGGGGAAGAAACACCTGTTTTTTACACCCTGTGCTTCTTACAGGGCACAGACGTTTCTTAGTAGCCTGTGCCATTTCCATTTACTTTTTATCCCACTATTTCAGTAAAATAGGCACTTTGAGTTTGAGAAAAGTATAGCATTCGTACATGTAAAGAAAGGTCAGAGTACAATTTTAAGACATAAACAATGTCCAAAAATAGAACCAAGTAAGTAGCATCTAGAGATGGAGCCTGTGGCTTTAATGTTCTGCTTTACAATATTCAGCCATGGTCACCAACTTTCCTTTCCCTGTGAGAGGGGTTTCCCAGATATGTGGGTCCCTCCTTAGTCTGAGTAAGCGATACAAACTAAAAGAAAAAAATATGTAAAACTAGATTGAAAGAAAAGCAAGCAGATAGTTTCATTGTACAAAGTAATTGGCAGCATATACCCCAAAACAGAAAATTAGCACTGGTGATACAGTGGTGAGCATAGCTGCCTCCCAAAACAGAAAATTAAAATTACCTGTAATCCTATTATCCAGAAATATCAACTAGTATCATTTTGTTACCTATATAGCCGGCTGTTCTACTTTTCAAGTACATGTGTACCTTTGTAGGGAGTGAAAAATCTAAGTATACTACATTGTAATATTTTTGGACTAATACAGTATATGTTTCCATGTTCTTTACTAATACAATATTTAATGGCCACATATTACTATGTCATAACTTATTTGGTAAATCCCTTGTTTCAGGGTATTTTCACTGCTTTCAATTTGTCATTATAAATAATGCTGCAATGAAGACGCTTGTAGATAAATACGTGTACATATCCATGTTTATTTCTGTAAGATAAATATCTCAAGGTGGAATTACTCACATTTTTAAGGCTTCTGTTATGTAGCAGGGCAACTCACTTTTAAAATTACTTAGTAGTTTGGCTATTCAATGTGAAGGTAAAGATGAATACAAATCATGTTGTATTCCTCTTACATGCACATAATTACATTCTAGAGTTAATACGTTTTTTCAGAAAATAAGTGATCATGAGTGTTTCATAAGACAACAAGAACTGAAGCTAAACAGGCAATTCTCTTTTTCTATACATTTATATTTATATAGTAGGTTCAACATCATCTCTGAACATTTCTACCTTTTCAGAAAGTCACATCATTTTTGAAATAATTTATTAAAAATTTTCACTCATCATTTAAAAATCATATTAAATTGTGTGAAGCCCTCTAAAAGTATGGCTCATTTGTCATTTGTCATCTGTATACCAACTTGTTTAGTATTTTTGGAGTTCTTTCAAACTGATAGATTTCTGTTTCTTACAGTTACTCTGGGGCCTGGTTCTAATTAAATGTGTAATTAAATCTTTTGAGATATATATAGGTATGTATATATATCTACATATATAGATATATATATGTATATATATATATCAAAAAATATACATCAAATATATATATAGAGAGAGAGATAGATAGATATCTTCTGATATCTATCTATCTATATATCAATCATTGCCCACTATTTAATTCTACACTGTTTTTAAAAAAATCTGAAAAGTTCAAACCAGTGGAGCAGGAAAAAGGGATAAATGGAATTTATCTTACTCCCCAGATACAGTTTTTTACATTTTAGCATTAAACATCCACATTTTATTAAATTCTGTTTTAGAATGTTTTACTACATTTAAAATTATTTACAGGCAAACTCAGTGTCTGTTCAAAGAGATTAAATAGTCCTTTTAGGATTTTTAAGCACAATCCCCCAGTTCTGCAAAACATTAATTCTGTCATGACTGGCTTTGAATCCTTGTGGTTTCTGGTCATCCTGCATACCTTTACCATATTCAAAAATGGTTTCTATCCCTTGCCTCAAGTTTTAAAAATAGTAGTCCAATTTTAGCATTTGCACTCCATAGACTGCAAATTAAAGGTCCTTGTATTGACCTTGCATTTGAAGTGCTAAATTATACCTGGGGTTCTATTCTTCACTCATGTCTACTCAAATTTACATCATTTGTTAATTATATATTTTCAGTCTACCATAATCAGGGAAAACCAGCACATAAACTCATTGAAAAAGAAATTTACCCACACAATATTATGTTTCTTAATTTTAAAGTTTTGTTTTTATAAGTATGAAGAAGTTGCTTCAAGTCCTTTAGTATTTAAATGAAACAAATAGAAAACTCAGAATGATGTTCAAGATATATTCTTTTTTTTTAAGATTTTATTGGGGAATTGAGGGAGGGGAACAGCGTTGGGGAATCAGGGAAGGAGAACAAACAAGTTGCTATCCTTTTGTTCTTCAATCTAGTTGTGGAGGACGCTGCTTCACTGGCCCATGTTGGTATTATCATATGTACTCTTGCCGGGTGAGGCAGTCACTCGCCGGCCATTGGACGGCCACTCACGGTGACTCACGGCAGCTCACAAAAGCGCACACCTGCTGCCAACCAGCCCCACTGCAGCCTACACCGTCGCCAGCGACTCACAGCAGCCCAGCTCCAGGTTGAGCTGTTGTTCACCATCTTAGCTATAGAGGGCGCAGTGTCACTGGCCCTAATGTGGGATCTGAACCAGGGACCTGCTGCTCAGAGCTGGAGTCCCAAGCCAACTCCTAACCAATGTGCCACTCAGCCACCCCCCTTCAAGATATATTCTTAAAAGAAGAAAGCAACGTGCAGAAGACTTAAGTATGGTGTTGAAAGGGAGTCATAGAGTTGTATGTTTATAAAACATTTTTTGGAATGATACAAGAAAAAGGTAACACTGAATCACTCTCTAGGAGAAATGGGAGATTGGAGGTAGCGTGGGAAAGGGGCTTACTTTCCATTACATATATTTTTATTCATTTGTGTGGGGGGGAATATAAGCCTACCCAAACTAAAAGTAACTGAAAAACAAGAGAGACAATTGTGGTAAAACATTGAAAAAAAATAAAATTAATACTAGCGGTCTGAAGGTACACATTACCAAATGCTGATAATAATAAGCTTAAAATATATAAGTATATATGTTATAATTTTAAATAACAGCACCCATATTTCATCACAAAGCAAAATACTGTGATAAAAATAGTGAACTAATTTATAGCTTTCCACAAAATCATGAAGATTTAGCAGAATGATTAATGGGAACTGTGTTGCCTCTTTTACAAGTATAGACTCATGTTTAAATATATAGTATCAATGTTTTGATAAGTTTTTATAAAATTATAATAATGTTATGATCCTTCAAAAACTAAGCACTATTTACAGTATACCTAATAGGCATTTTTACATAGCACAATAAACATACTGCAACATATACTGTTGGCTAACAAAATACAGTTGTTTGATTTGGTATATAAAAGACTTTTCTAGTTACATGATCCCCAAATAAATTGCTTACTATGGTGTTTTTCGATGAAGAAAAAAAATGTTTCTGCTACAATAAAACAGCGCTAACTTTTTAAAAATTTATGGAACAGAATATATTCCATCAACAAATTTTCAAAATTGGATGTACCATTTTAGAAAAGCCCAATGACCCTAAGAGTAACCCAGTATTTATTCTTCTCACTAGACCCACACTTAGATGATTATATGTCATCCACTATCCTGACTAAGAACTGTGTGTCCCTTCTCATTTAATCCTCGCCACTCAGAGGTAGGTGCTGTCCTCATTTGGTAACCGAGCAAGGGATACTCCATGAGCTGGAGTAACATTCTCAAGGTCTCAAGGTGAATAACTTACGTAATTAAGTCTCCTAGCTAAACTGTCAGGCCCAGCTCTGTCCCATTCCTGCCTCTAGGTCAGTATGCTCTGCAGTCTCTCAAATATAATCTGATATGAAGCCACAGAAACATGTATTTGTATAATAATCATACAATAATTTACATAATATATAAGTATATATTATATAATTGTGAAATAAGAATTTGCATTTTAAGAGAAATCAGCCTCTGTAAACTTCTTTGTAAAGTTTTGGAGAAAAACTCTAGCTAGACCAACTAGTATTTATCAAGCACATTACTTGTCAGTCCTGAAACACTCTAGAAAACAGTTTACGAGAATTTGTTTGGCCATTTTGGAAATGAAGAACTTACCACTTCACCAGTACCCAAACACTGGCTTCGCACTGAAGCATACTGACCTGGATACCTGACACAGACAGATGCCTGAGACAACTCAGCACAGTGTACTTTTCCAAAGGGATCCCAGAAAGATGCAGCCAGAGGCGGCCAGGATCACTGACCAGATATCTATCTACCAAAAGGGCAGGTTATGCTGAATTCTGTGGATAGATTTGTCTTCCCAGGGATTTGAATATGCACCCTGCATTTCTTCAGCAATTCCAACACTGCTTTCCTCCTTCGCTTTTTTTTTTTAAGCCTATGTCATTTTATGTGAAACCTTTTTTCACCAATCAAAGCCCTTTTTTCCCGTCTCCTAATTTTCAAGTGTACCCAGACACAACTAAATATATACATCTGGAAAGTTAAAGAAGTAGATTCTAAAAATGAACTTCTCAATTTAGATGAAATTGGATCTGATCTTTTATCCTCCCTCAAATTTTGAACTTCCTTGAGACTTTAAAAGCTTTACCAAAATTAGTGTAAGCAATCCTTCATGATTGGCAGGATCTAAAGCCCTTAGAATAGTTTCAGAGAAAAAGGTGTTAGGAACAGCCCTAAGCCCAAAAAGATTTTGATGCCTTGCTGCCAACCCTTAGCTCCCAATCGTGAGGGACCACAGCTGTTTTCACTGGCACCTTTGGGCTCCTGGCTGTTCTGATTTCCGTCCTCTCCCTGGGGCCCTAGCGCAAGTCACCTGAGATTCTGAGTTCCAGGGTTTAAGACACTGCCCCAGGTCAGGAGGCCTTCCCTCTAGTAGATCCTCCAGAATTCTCTCCTCCCCTTACTCCTCCCTCTAGTAATATGAAAGTGATGGCAACTATTACTGAGGGCTTTCAGTGGGCCTGGAACTCTGCTCCTCTCCTCACACAGGAGCATACCAGGTATTTATCTGTTCTTCTACTGATAAGACAAGCATCCTCCCTTAAAATGTAAACTAGAGGCCTGCAGAGACTAGGTAACCTGTCCAAGGAAGGCAGACAAAACAAAAGATTCAAAATCAAACGCTTCCTGGTTTGGGACGCCAGCTCTGAGCAGCAGGTCCCCGGTTCGGATCCCACATGAGGACCAGTGACACTGCCCACTACAGCTAAGATGGTGAACAACAGCTCGACCTGGACCTGGGCTGCCGTGAGTCACCGGAGACGGCGTAGGTTGCAGCCCTTGCTGCAGTGGGCTGCCATAAGTTACTGTGTGTAGCCGGCAGCCAGCGTGAGCAGCCGGCAGCCGGCAGCCGGTGTGAGTTGCCAAGAGCCGCTGTGAACAACCATCCAGAGGCCGGCAACCGATCTGCCTCACCCGCAATAATAATGCCAACTTGGGCCAGTGAAGCAACGTCCTCCACAACTAGACCACAACTAGAACAAAAAAGGACAGCAACTTGTCTGTTCCCCTTCCCCCGATTCCCCAGCGCTGTTCTCCTCCCCAAATTCCCCAATAAAATCTTAAAAAAAAAAAAATTAAACGCTTCCAGTGCCCAAGCTCTTAACTTCCATGTGGGCTCAATCAGCATCCCTGTTCTCTCACTGCAAGCATCCCAGTTTCAAAGAAAGGATGGACGGACGGCTACTTCACACTTAAGTATAGATGACTAATAAACCCTGAAAGTGTTCATTATTCTAGGCATAGTTATATTTTAGGGGCCAGTATCTGTTTACTTTAATAGAATAATGGAAAAATAAATTTAGTTTAATCGACAGAATATTTATACACCAGTAAAATAAACTATTCATACAATCTGTTTCTTAAAAATATAGTAAATGGAAAAAAAGCAAACTGCTAAAGAATACATACAGTAAGTATATCAGTTATGGTAAATTATAAAACACAAAATACTATATATGCTTTTATGTTGCCATACATATGTAGGAAAACTTAAAAACACATCGGAATGGCACAACAAACTCAGAATAGTGGCTGTCTATGGAGAGAGAGGCAAAGGGCACAGCTGGGGGCTACAGCAGGGTCTATTTTTTTTAAAGATAGATTTATAGCAATTGTAGCAAAATTTTAATGTCTGTTCAATCTGAGTATAAGTTTATGGATATCGGTTATAATTGTTATTGTACTTTTCAGAATTTTTTTGTTTTAAATAACTCATAAAAGTTTTAAACTCAGATATTAAAAATAATAAATAAAATAATAAAGATAACACAAGAATACGTTTTGAACAGGAGAAAAATACCCAAAGCCCCTCAAGGCTTGGGGGAATTTTTCTTTTTATTACTTCAATCTTAAACAATCAGGACTGTTAATATTATTGTGGCAGAATAATTTATTGAAATATCAAACTGTGTTTATTCTTTTCTCCTCCTACTCATCCACTAAAATGATAACTACCTTTTATCTTAGGAATTCTGGCAGCACAGGAAGAAAAGCAGCCTGGAATGGGGTCCCTATGGGTTTGGGTAGAAGCACAAGCTTTAGGGCTTACTTAGGTGGGGTGTCCTGGGAATGGGGGGCAGGCGGAGGGCCCCTCTGTGAAGCCACAAGATGACGGAGACAGAGAAAAGGGAGAGATTATTCCTGTGGGGAGGGAGGGCACCCCGTAGATGCCAGCAGGGAAGACCGCGGGTCCCAGGGGTGGCAGAGACAGGGACAGACAAAAGACAAAGTGTCACAGAACCTCCAAGAAATCCACACACTGAGCCAATGGGCATTTCCCAGGTAGCCACTGAGGACTGATGACCGAGGCTAGAAGAACATCCTCCAAGATTTGCTCTGTTCAAGACCCCAGGACGACAGAGGCTAAGGGGCAAATTCCAGGTGCCTGAGAAAGACT
The DNA here is from genome assembly GCF_001890085.2 of Hipposideros armiger. NCBI lineage: Eukaryota > Metazoa > Chordata > Mammalia > Chiroptera > Hipposideridae > Hipposideros > Hipposideros armiger. The sequence continues at coordinate 748,093 of NW_017731620.1, read as the reverse complement.
TCACAGTACTCAGGCAGGACGAGGCATCCAAGTCAAAATAACATTGCTTTAAAGAACATAAATGTGATACTTCCTTCACACCTGACTTTTATGGGAAAACACTTGATAGTGTTTCTGTGGAGAACTGACTAGGATCAGAGGTTCAAAAGCATTTCAGTATCTTTGTTGAGTAGAGTAGTAGCTCTACTGTTGCCAAACCCCAAACTATTTTAAAAAGGTAGTTGTTAAAAGATTTTATTCTCAAGTAAGCAAAATAATTTTCTAAGTGCCTGCACAATCCTAGAGACCTTGAATTTCCTAAGTGCCTACACAATCCCAGAGATCACAATTATGCGCAATTATGAAGAATTAAGCCAGATATAACACACCTAGGATGAAGTGACACTTGGTTCCAAACTGACTCATTTGTGACCTCTGAAAGGAAGGCCTGTCAATCTGCTACAAAAATAATAATAATAATAATAATAACAACAACAACAACAACAACAATACAGTTGACCCTTCAACAACACGAGTTTGAACTGCTTGGGTCCACTTACACACAGAGTTTTTTTCAATAAATATACTGGAAAATCTTTTTAAGATATGGAACAATTTGAAACAAGCTCAGAGATGAACCACATAGCCTAGAGATATCAAAAAAAATTAAGAAAAAGTTAGGTATTTCATGAATGCATAAATGTTACCATAAAATATACACAAATCTATTATTAAAAAGTTAAAATGTATTGGAGCATTTTCTCAATCCTTTGAGACAGCTTCCCGGCAATTGTCGTCAGTTTGGCTCAAATAAACTCTTATAAGCTTTCAAAAAAAAAAGTTAAAATGTATCAAAACTTATGCACACCAAGACTTACAGAACATACATGGCACCACTGGCCCCAAAAAGCAATGTAAACAAACATAAAGATGCAGTATTAAGTCATAACTGCATAAAACTAATAGTAGTACATATTGAATTGCTATAATAATTCCAGAGCTAACTCCACTGCGGTAAGCTGAAGTGTTACCAAAAGTTATGTGCAAATTTTCGACTGCGCGGGGTTCGGCACCCCACCCCTTGTGTTGTCCAAGGGTCAACTGTATATTCTCATCTTGATGTTTGGGCACTTTTCTGCTTCAGGTTGTTCGAATATTAACCATCTTGTTACTCCCACACTACCTCACTAACAGGCTCTCAGTTCCACAGCTTAGACTCCCAGTCTTTGCCCGTCTACGGTCTGCTCCCCTACATCCTTAGCTCCTTTCACCCGTGGCAGACATGATCATCCCCCAGCAGGTGACTAATGGATGTGCCATGCCTCCAATGGCACAGCCACAGCTCCCCCACTGCAGCCTGTCTACAGGGCAGGAAATCGTTGCCTTGTGTTGGCCAACACAAATTAGTAAATTGTTCAGTTGAGAAATAGGAAACCACATTAAATGGATACATAAAAGATATAGAGTTTATTGATCAACACTTAGGTCAAGAGTATCCACAGAAGACTCTCTTTGGAACCATTTAGGAGTGTGAAAGAAAGGGGAGGACTCAGTCCTCAGTACCTCACTGAAGCCTCAAGCTCTCGCTGAATTTAACATTAAATGAATATAGCTAACTTGTATAAGCTGAAGAGATGACCATCTATGAACTGAGAATCAGTTCTGAAGACCTGCTGATCAATGATGACCCATGGCCCCAAGCTTGGCAATACTGCCCATGAAAATTCTTCCTGGTCCCTGAGGTCTTGGAGGAGCAGGGAAACCCTCACAGCTGACGCCCCAGCCTTCACCCCTTTTCTGATGTGTCCACAATGCCAACCGGGGCTCGGAAAGGGGAAGCCATAGCTGAGTTCCAATGGACTGTGGCCGAAGGTGGCAACATCTTCTGATTTTTAAAGGGAAGTCAGAAATCAATTACTTTTACCTATAATTTGATTTTTAAACTGTGGCAAGCAATTTGAATTATGATAAAGCATCATGTGTGTCACACTAGAACTCCAGTCTATTAATTTTGCTTCCACACCCCCCTAATTCTAAATTACTTCACTGGGCCTCCCAAGAGGCCTTGGTGGGAATGCTGTGTGACTCTCTAGAAACACTCCCTATAAGTTAGCTCTAAGGACCAGGAGAAAAATTTTGTCTCTGAATGTGTCAAAACCCAGTCTCAGTTATGTGCCACTCACCACATTCCTGGTCCCATGGGGGACATTTCTAAACGTCAGCTCCTCTGAGATATGAGGGGCCAGCAGGTCAGGAGCCCATTAATTACAGATTTCTAGCTCAGGTAACTTGATCTGTTCACCATTACAGGATTTTTTTCTTCTCGTTTATTATTATATCCCATCTACTCTCCCCGACCCTCACTGCCCCCTTCAGAACTTCTCTGAATTTCTGGGAAAATTCAACACAGGAGTATTACCCAAGTTCCTATGCTACAATATCATCGACACTTCAAGTATAATTTCCTCAACATGTTTTGTTTGCTCTCCAGCAACTATTTCACTTCTTCTAGGAATAGCACCAGTTTCGGTTTGGGGGTTTCACTCACTCATTCCCTGTAATCCATCCACGCTATTTGAGTGAAGCTCCAGGTCCAGGCCAATCAGCACATTATATTCTCTGGCCACAGTGATTTGGTTTAGGGATAGGCATATAACCAGTTGGAGCCAATAAGATATAAGAAGGCTTTTGTGACGCTTTCTGTAATGAGAGTCCCTTCTATCGATATTTCTGAGGAAGTAGAGGCTTGAGGAGCTGCAGCCATCTTGCATCCACAAAGAGAGAACCTGGGACTGAGAAGAAAGCCAAAACTAACACAGTAGAAAGCAGAACAAACAGCTGAAGAGAAAACAGGCCCTGGCAGGGCTGAGTCCACTGTACTAAAACCTTTACACTTTTTAGGTTACTTGAAGCAATATTTTTTAAAAAGCCAGTTAAACTGGGTTTCTATTGCTTGTAACAAAGTCCAAACTGATATACAAAGAGCAATAAACAGACACAATTTACAAAAAGAAAATGGAAGGGGGTTCAATACCTCAAATAATAGAGAGTATTTGGACATTGTGAATTAGGAAATAAAATTAACCATAATTATACAGAGGGTGCCAAAAGATGTATACACATTTTAAAAAAGGAAAACTGTATTAAAATTGTAATACTCAAGATATAGTAATAACAAAAGATGAATACAAGTCACGTTTGACTTCTGCAATTACAAGACGTGCTCAAAGTGGTTACCATCAGTGTCCAGACACTTCTGATTATGGCGAACTACAGCTTGAGCAACGTTGACCAAAGTGTCCACTTGTATACATTTTTTGGGCACCCCTGGTATTTCTGAATGAGTTTACATATAGATAAGGATTACTTTTGTCATAATTTGTATTTTACCACCACCACACCTAATCCCAGAAATTCAGTGCATCGGTTTATGGTTGTCCCACATCAATCATCAGTGTTGAAGGTTATATTCCTAGCCTAATGGTCTTCAGGCCTACCGATTCTTTTGTACCTTTTTCCCCTTCCCTTTATCCAGAAAGACTCTTCCCATTTCTCTCTTAATTCATCTCTAGCTAAAGATGACACACTGAGCACTAATATATTATGAAAAATGGCAGGGCTTCCTTGTGTGAGGTAGGGCAGGGCAATCTAGCTACAATAATAAACATTCAAAGTCAACAAATCATCAAAATCAGGAAGTTACTAATGTATTACAGGTAGAGGGGGCACTGAGAAGTAATTTACCCAATCCCAGAGAATAAAAAAATGGACATCCAAGGTGTTCGCAGGTTTATCTCCAAGTATCACGTCTCTGCAAGTTGGTTCAAATTCCAAAGGGCAAGTCAGCAGGACCCAGACCATTACTGCCATGTGGCATAGCACTATCCTTCCAAAGTACAAAGGGAACAAGAAAGATGCATGGCAGTCAGGGCTTCAGGTACGAATGGGGCTAAAAAAACTAAAAAACAAAATTAAACTCCAACTATTCTGTAATAGCATTTTTATACATGATCAGATATCTAATGTAGTTATGGCTTCTCAAAGAAATTGGCCTGAAATAAACTTTAGGTAGGGACGTTAGAAACAGCAGGCTTCTGTGTCGCATCCATTTGCTGTAGGTTTTTGTTATTCTGGACTTCCAGTTTACAGTCATTTCGTGAGGTGTCGCTATGTCTCTGTTCCAAGTTACACAGCTGCCCAGTTATCCTCTATTTTTTAAATTCTAGAGGAGGAAAACCTTCAAAAAGTGGGCATCTCCCACAACTGAATTTTCTCTTCTCTTTGTTTGTGCTGTTGTTCCTTTGAACTATACTTCAAACAACTGCCTTCATCAGATTTTGGCCTCAACAATTTCAGCTAAACCTATGCCTCTAGACTCTAATCCTTCCCTGTTGACAATTCCTGTTTCCCCCTAGAGCCTGAGGAAGGCCTTCTCTTTCTCCTAAATCCTCTTCCTGATGGTCCTGTAACTTTCCTTCTTCTCATTTGCTGACCCTAGAACTCCATTCTCCTGCACCCAAATCTTCACCTGTCCTCAAAGCACAGCTCAGATTTCACCATGAATTTCTCCTCTGCCTTCATTTCATTTCAGCACAAGTTTATGGAGTACAACTAGGGTGCCAGGTGTTGTACCACATGTTGAAGGCCATTGAACGGTGACTAACACAGGGGCCTGGCTCTCGAAGAAGTTGCAGTCTAGTGCTGGAGTCAATGAAGCACACACCAGTGGTGGCTAACCCAGGAGGCTCCCTCACCCATCACAGCTCTTTCCCACTGAGCCCTAGGTCGCCTCAGGATCCCTTTTCAACTTAGCACCACCCCCTACCCCCACCCCACCCCAGCCCCTACCTAATGTCAGCCCTCAAAATGAACTAGCATGCCACCTCCAGAAATAAGTAGGAAAGCTACAACGAAATAAGTAGGAAATAAGTAGGGAAGGAAGAATCTTCTTCAAAGGAAGAATATACCATTGTCCTTGAGAAACTTAAAAAAGTCAAGGTGATGAGATGATGCAATATAATATAAATATTTGGTTAAAAACCCTACTTTTAACCTCTTGGTGACAATGATGGTGCGTGATCCTACTCAAAAGGTGTCACTCCTTTGAAAGTCTTTAATTTTTCTGTTAGTCTCGTCTTGTCTATTGGTAATTTCCATCTCTGACATTAAAAATAACCCCCACCGGGCCGGCTGAGTGGCGCGATGGTTAAGAACTGGCTTGGGACGCCAGAGGGCCCCGGTTCGGATCCCACATATGAGGGCCAGTGACACTGCCCTCCACAGCTAAGATGCTGAACAACAGCTCAACCTGGAGCTGGGCTGCCCTGAGTCCCTGGCGACGGCGTAGGCTGCAGCCCCTGTGGCACTGAGTTGCCATGGGCTACCGTATGTAGCCAGCAGCCAGTGTGAGCGGCCAGCAGCCGCAGTGAGCAGCCGTCCAGAAGCCGGCGACTGATCTGCCTCACCCGGGAAGAGCGCAATGATGGTACCAACTTGGACCAGTGAAGCAACATCCTCCACAACTAGACTGAAGAACCAAACGACAGCAACTTGTCTGTTCCCCTTCCCCCAATTCCCCAGCACTGTTCCCATCCCCCCAATTCCCCAGTAAAAATCTTAAAAAAAAATAAAAATAAATAAAAAAAGTCTCCAAACACTCCTGCATGTTACAGCTTGTATTAGGAGCTGACCAGTGCTGGCCAGCCGAAAGATTCTTCCTTTTTCCATTCAAACAGGTAAATAATTCACATCTTATAAGCCACAGAAAATAAGTGACATTCTCACTCTAAGCCATGTTTAATAAGGAGATTCCTATAACTTCCAAGAGTCTTGGGCTAATCTGTGTCCCCTTACCCACTGACAATGGAAACATTTAATCTACCTACTTGGTATTTGTGCCAGTTAATATGTTTTGATTGTAAGCAACAAAAACTGACTCTGGGAAAATTTGTCCAGCAAAGGGAACACACCGGAAGGGCCCTGGGGGTTGGCTCAAAGAGTCAAGACAGGCCTGAACAAGCTGGCTCTGAAGGACAGCTGCCAGGCAGCTCTCAGGAGCTCCACAGTGGAAACGGTGACGTGCCACTTCACAGCACTGTTTCCAGATGCCCCAGCCACCATCATGGATGACAGTCTCAGTCTCAGGATGTTGGTCTACTTAGCAGAGCTCAAGCCACATGCCCACCCCTGTGGTCCGGGGGTACTAGACCAGGCCGATCGCTGGAGAGAATCTCTGTCCTAGGTTCCCTTGCCTTCTGCACAGTGTCTAAGGTGGCATGAAGCAAAGACAAACAGTTAAACCGGCCTCTCAGGAAATGCAAGCATGCATGAAAAAGTTAGACGACCTGAACTTTTCACCAACAACTCATGGCTCTTGCATCACGACAATGCACCAGCTCACATGGCACTGTCTGTGAGGGAGTTTTTAGCCAGTAAACAAATAACTGTATTGGAATACCCTCCCTACTCACCTGATCTGGCCCCCAGTGACTTCTTTCTTAATCCAAAGAGAAAGAAAATATTGAAAGGAAGACATTTTGATGACATCAAGGATAATATGACAACAGCTCTGATGGCCATTCCAGAAAAAGAATTCCAAAATTGCTTTGAAGGGTGGACTAGGCACTGGCATCAGTGCATAGCTTCCCAAGGAAAGTACTTCAAAGGTGACTGTAGTGATATTCAGCAATGAGGTATGTAGCACTTCTTCTAGGATGAGTTTTTGAACTTCATTGTCAGATCTCATATAGCTGGATTTTGAGTTGTTACCCAATCTGATTATTTCTGCTTTTTAGACCATTAACCTTTAATGTGATTACTGGGTTGCTTCTACTATGAATAATGCTGCAATGAATATCGGTGTACAAATATCTCTTCGAGATCCTAATTTGAATTCTTTTTGATATATACTCAGAGGTGGGACTGCTGGATTACATGGTATAATTCTATTTTTTTACTTTTTGAGGAATGATACTGCTTTCCATTATGGCTGCACCATTTTACCTTCCCACTAGCAGTGCACAGAGGTTCCAAGTTCCCCACATCCTTGCCAACACTTGTTATTTTATGTTCTTTTGAAACTGGCCATCCTAATGAATGTGAGGTGATATCTTGTTGTGATTTTAATTTCCATGTCTCTTATGATTAGTAATGTTGACCATCTTTTTTATATGCTTGTTAGCCATTCATATATCTTAAGAGAACTGCCTATTCAAGTCCTTTACCCATTTTTTTATTTTATTTTATTGGGGAGTTGGGGGAGGGGAACGGTGTTGGGGAATTGGGGAAGGGGAACAGACAAGTTGCTGTCCTTTTGTTCTTCAATCTAGTTGTGGAGGACATTGCTTCACTGGCCCATGTTGGTATGATCA
>NW_017731620.1:735893-740179 GCF_001890085.2 Hipposideros armiger | reverse complement strand
GTTCAGCATCTTAGCTGTAGAGGGCAGTGTCACTGGCCCTCATATGTGGGATCCGAACTGGGGCCCTCTGGCGTCCCAAGCCAGTTCTTAACCGTTGCGCCACTTGGCGGGCCCCCAAGCCAACTCTTAATCAATGCATCACTCGGCTGGCCCCCTTTGCCCATTTTTTAATTGGGTTGTTTTTCTTAGGTTGAAGAAGTTCCTTACATGTTCTAGGTATTAACCTCTTATCAGCTATATTATTTACAAATATTTTCTCCCATTCTGTAGGTTGCCTTTTCAACCTATGAAAGGAAAATTCTGATGATTGTTTCCTTTGAAGCCCAGAAGTTTTAAGTTTGATAGAGTCCCATTCATTTACTTTGGCTTTTGTTGCCTGTTCTTTTGGCGGCATCTCCAAGAAATCATTGGCAAATGCAATATCCTGAAGCTTTCCCCCTGTGTTTTCTTCCAAGAGTTTTACAGTGTTAGGTCTTACATTTAGTCTTTCATCCATTTTGAGTTAATTTTTGTTCATAGTATGAGGTAAGGATCTAACTTCATTCTTTTGCATATAACTATCCAATTTTACCAAAATAATTTGTTGAAGAGACTGTCTTTTCCCCATTGTGTAGTCTTGGGATCCCTGTCAAAAATTATTTGGCCATATACACAAGGGTTTATTTGTAGGCTCTCTCTTCTGTTCCTTTGGTCTATATGCCAGTATCACACCATCTTAATTACTGTTGCTTTGTAGTATGTTTTCAAAAAAGAAAGTATGAAGCTTCCAACTTTGTCCTTCTTTTTCAAGATTGTTTTGGCTACTTGGTAACACTTGAGATTCCATATGCATTTTTAATTTTTTTTTCTATTTCTGCAAAAAATGCCCTATACTATTCTTGATCTTTGTTCTCAGATGCAGTTAAATTACTTAGAAAGACTTTGATCTTTCAGATCTTGCTCTGAAGTTTTGTTAGGCAGGACCAGAGCAGAATTTACTGTAGAGCTGTGGTTCCTACCAGGAGATGATTATATGCTTCACAGAGGACATTTGGCAATGTCTACAGATTTTTGTAACTATCATGAATGAGAAGGCATACTGGCATTTGATGTATTGAGGCCAGAACATCCTACAATGCACAAGAGACCTCCTTACAAGAAAGAATTATCCAGTCAACTTTCTACAGTGCTGAGACTGAGAAACCATGCTCTGAGGGCTAATTATTTCCCCCTACTGAGGCAACACAGTTCTCAGTACTCTACCCAGTACCCTGTAAATTACCTTTCTTTCAGTCTGGCTGATGGGAACAGGCACTATTCCTAGACTGCTGTGAATCCCAAGCATTCTTTTTAATCCTTTCAGGTGGTTCTTTCCTTGCCTCCAGGTAGTTTCCTCACACACATGACTGATCAGAACTCTGCTGAATACTTGAGGGGACCCTCTGCAGATCTGTGGAATTCTCTCTGTGTGGTTCTTCTCTCCAGTAGTGTGTACTGTGAACTCCAGATGCCTCTGTCTCCCCACATTCTCGGCAACGAAGCCCTCCTCTACTCAGCTACCTCCCTGAATTGGAGCCTGAAAACTCTCAAGACTGTTTATGAGGCAATTGGAGGGCTTACCTTGTTTATTTCCTGACTCTCAAAGATCACTGTCCTTGGCTGCCTGATTCCTACTGTTTTTTTTTTTAATTTGAAAACCACCATTCATGTATTTTTTTCCATTTTGTCTTTTGGGTTTTTTTTGGGGTTTTTTGGTTATTTCAAGCAAGAGAGTGGATTCAATCCCTGGTACATCATCTTGTCCAGAAGCCAAAGTTTACACTGTACATTTAAAATTTTTGTGTTTATGAATTAGAAAGTACTTCATGCTCAGTATAGAAATATAGAACTACTGCAACACATGGGAGGTATCCTTCTGGACTATTTCAATTTATAAACATTCATGTATATATACATACATGTACGATTTTTCAAATGGGGTTATGCCATAGATTTTAAACATTAGTTTAATAGGTACACAAAATGGAAAAGACAAATGAAAACAATTACCTAATGCCTTAAACCCATCAGGTTGCCAAAACTGAAATAGATGGTAATACTAAGTGCTGGAGAGGATATAAGAAACCAGATGCTTTTCTTGCCACATTGCTCTCCAAAGTGATATGTCTGCAAGAGGTGAAGTCATGCATATTGTATGGCCCACAATTCCACTTCTGGGAATTTATCCCCCAAAAACTCTTACACAAATATACCAAAATACAGCACTATTTACAGGACCAAAATTGTAAACAATCTGAATGTCCATTATCAGAAGACTAGATAATAATATTCATTTAGTGAAATGCTGCACAACAGTTAAAATGAAGTAGATATCTGTATTCACATGAGAAAAGTTTGGAAATATATGTTAAATGAGAAAAACGTATAGTAGATATCATCTGTAAAAATTTTAAAACATTTAAGATAGTACTCGAGTCCATACTACTCAAAGCAATCTGTAGACTCAATGCAATCCCTACCAAAATACCAATGGCATATTTTCACAGAACTAGAACAAATAATCCTAAAATTTATATGGAACCATATAATGAATAGCCATGGCAATCCTGAGAAAGAACAAAACTGGAGGTATCAAGCACCTGGTATTTCAAATTACACTACAAAGCCATAGTAAGCAAAACAGCATGGTATTGGCATAAAAACAGACTCATAGATCAACGGAACAGAACAGAGAGCCCAGAAATAAACCGATGCCTATATGGTCATTTAATCTATGACAATGGAGGCAAGAATATACAATGAGAGTAAAGACAGTCTATTCAATAAATGGTGCTCAGAAAACCAGACAGATACTAAAAACAACGAAACTGGACCACCTTCTTACACCATATACAAGTATACAAGTAAATTCAAAATGGATTAAAGACTTAAATATAAGACCCAAAACCATAAAACTCCTAGAAGAAAACATAGGGAGTAAACTCTCATACATTACCCTTAGTCATGTTTTTGCCAATATATCTCTTCCAGCAACAAAAACAAAAGAAAAAACACACAAATGGGGCTACATCAAACTAAGAAGTTTTTGCATAGCAAGGGAAACCAACAAAAGGAAAAGTCAGCCTACTGAATGGGAGAAGATATTTACCAATGATATATCTGATAAGGGGTTACTCTCCAAAATTTATTTTAAAAACACATATAACTCAACACCAGAAAAACAAACAATCCAATTAACAAATGGGCAGAGGACCTGAATAGGCATTTCTCCAAAGAGGACATACAGATGCCCAACAGACATATGAAAAGATGCTTAATGTCACTAATCATCAAAGAAATGCAAATTAAAGCCACGAGTCAACTGTAATTGAAAAATTTTAAAAGAGGGGGAGGTGAAGGGGAATAAGAGATCCACATCTCCAGGTATAAAACAAATAAGTCATGGAGATATAAGGTACGTCATGGGAATATAGTCAATAATATTGTGATACTGCGGTACGGTGTTAGATGGTTACTGGACTTATCATGGTGATCACTTCTTTAGGTACAAAACTGTTGAATAACTACGGTATACACCTAAAACTAATATAATATTATATGTTAGCTATATTTTAATAAAAATATTTCTTTAAAAAATCACAATGAGATATCACCTCACACCTGTCAGAATGGCCATCATCAATAAATCAACAAACAAGTGTTGGCGAGGCTGTGGAGACAAGGGATCCCTCATGCACTGTTGCTGGGACTGCAGATTGGTGCAGCCACTATGGAAAACGGTTTGGATGTTACTCAAAAAATTAAAAATAGAACTAGCAAATCCACTCCTGGGTATTTATCCAAAGAAATCCAAAACACTAGTTTGAAAAGACATATGCACCCCTATGTTCATTGCAGTGCTATTTACAGTAGCCAAGATATGGAAACAACCATAATGCCCATCAATAGACGATTGGATAAAGAAATCCTGGTACTTTTATACAATGGAGCATTACTCCGTCATAAAAAAAGAATGAAATCTTACCATTTGCGACAACATGGATGGACCTAGAGGGTATTATGCTAAGTGAAATAAGTCAGACAGAGCAAGACAAATACCATATGATCTCACTCATATGTGGAATCTAACAAACAAACAAAACAGAAACAGACCCATAGATACAAACAACAAACTGATAGTTACTAGATGGGAGGGTGATTGGGAAGCTGGTTGAGAAAGGTGAAGGAATTAAGAAGTCCAAATTGGGGCCGGCCGAGTGGCGCATTGGTTAACAGCTGGCTTGGGATGCCAGAGGGCCCCGGTTCAG
>NW_017731620.1:721616-735443 GCF_001890085.2 Hipposideros armiger | reverse complement strand
AATATTGTAAAAACTATGTATAGTGTCAGATGAGTACTAGACTTATCGGGGGGATCACTTCATAAATTATACAAATGTCTACCACTATGTTGTACACCTGAAACTAATATAAAATAATATTAAATGTCAAGTATAATTTTTAAAAATAGTCACAGGGCTATATAGTACAGCATAGGGAATACAGGTAATAATATTCTAATAACTATGTACAGTGTCAGATGAGTGACTTATATTGGGGTTATTTGTGAGGTATATAAATGTCTAATCACTATGTTGTTTTGTACACCTGAAACTAATAAAGTAGCACTCTATATTATTAATGGAAATGTTAATGTAAAATATAGAAAGCTGGATGGGAAGAATAATTAACATGTGCCAACTTTAGGACTGTTGGCAAAGGGAAGGGATTAAAATGCGTGGGGGGTGGGAGGGAGACACACAAAAACAAAAACAAAAACAAAAACAAAAAGGGGGAAAAATGGGGGGCCTGTAATCATATCTCTAATGTTTTATTTCTTACAGAAAATAAAAAGCTGATATATAAAATAAATGATAATTGCTGACATTTCTTAAATCTGGGCAGAGAAAATATGAACATATTATATTATTCTCACTATTCTTTTGCATGTTTTGTTATTTTATAATTAAAATTATGACAGAAAAATTTAAAGAAAATCATATCACATTAAGGCACATCCTACAACTGCATACAGTGGTCCTTCTTTCCATAATGCATTTTTCTTAACCAAACCTCTTCATCTGGTTTTAAGAAAATATAGCAGGGAACCTATTTTTAAAGCAAATTATATAGCAACTCCCCTGAGTTAACATTTCCATTTTCTAATACAGAGGAAAGGCTTATGTATGTTAGGATTTGTTCTTAGGTTTAAACAAAAGCACCTGGAATGAAAGGCTAAGTGATGAATGGGGCCTAAACAGCAGACCTGCCTGGACACAGAAATGTACAAACATGAAATTAACAGCACTTTTTTTTTTATAGTTGATACTATCTACTATATGAAGTGAATCTATGTGCCAGGCACTTTATATAATTATTTCTAATCTTTGAAACAACTCCCAAATGTAGCAGTTAAATCTCAAAATGAAACTCAAGCTCACTAAGGTTAAGGAACTTGCTTAATACCTCTCAGCTAGTGTAAGTACTAGAGTGATATAATTCAAACAACAGTGTCAAGGTCCATGTTTCTACTACTCCGAATTAGGTTAGGCCCAGGAAGGTACTCTGGACCCGTCACAAGGGTATTTAATAATTCTGCTCATAGAGTTAGTCTGACCCTACCCAACTTTTGCAATCTTAGAAAATGTTACTTTAGTTAATTTCAGAATCTTAAAATAACATTAATTGCCTTATCCAATGTTTTTTCTTCGTATGTTTTAATGTGAAGGATTTTTCCTTTAAGTCTGTTCATTCAGTTACTACAAATGTCTCAAGGCAAATTCGTTACAGATTTTATTCTTAGTTAATAATAATAACCTAAACTTTGTGAAAGAAAAGCAAGTTTCAAACTGATTCTTCATGGTGGCCCAAAACCCACGATATTTATTGTAAGGAACACATGCTATTATCAAGAAAAGTCAGTCTCGGGCCGGACAAGTGGCTCAGTTGGTTAAGAGCTTGCTCAAGAGTGTGAGCTCTGAGCAATAGCAGTTCGACGCCCGGCTCGAGCTGAGCTGCCATCTGAGCTGGCAGGATGGCTCAGCTAAAAAAAAAAAAAGAAAAAGAAAAAAGAAGTCAGTCTCACACTTAAGTGCTTTCTAACTTGTAAAGCCTTTTCACATATATTATGACATTTGACTCACATCAATTGAATGTATTAAGCAGAACTGAAAATAAAATTTTTACACATATATAATAGTATCACCTTGTTTCCTCATATTATTTTATTCCCATTTTACATATGAAGAAAACAGAGGTAGGTCAATCGACATAGCTTAGTCCAAAGCTGGTACTATTTTCAGTGTGTTTAAGAGTGTGCCCAGAGTGTCATGCTTCTTTCCATAAACCACACCGACTCTTGAATGTCTAAGAGCAATGAAGACATCAAATAGGTTGCCAAGAAATAATTTTTTCGCACGATATTTAAGGTTGAGAGACAAGCCTCTTTTAGATGGTGAAACTAGATGACTAGAGGTTTATAAAACAATTCTGCACAAGGTTTTTAACTTCTATTCTAATTTAATCCCAAATTCTCTCTTTTTCTAAGAAGTAAAATATTATTTATTTATTACATTCAATAAGAATTATCATCCATAAGCAAGATAATATCATGAGGATAAAAGTTATTAAGAATAAAGCATGGTGTTTTCAAGAACACAGTATTAAGTATTACTAATAATGCTATTGATTTTCATAATAATAAATAACAAATGCTGTAGAGAGCAGAAAACATACAAAAATGATGCACATCAGATTAGAAAGTAAATTCAGATGAGTAAGTTATGTTTGAAATGCCTGCACTACCCCTATGGCATTGATTCTTAAAGGTCTTCTGATTTTTAGCCTTTCTGATAAAAAGCTACAGGCCCTCCACCCAGGAAAATACACCAGATAGAAATTTTGCATATTCAGGGAGCAGTGCATTCATATCTCACCCCCAAACCCACATGGGCCCCCTAGAGTTCTACATGCTCCAGATTATGAACTCCAGCCCCAGGTTGTCCCAAAAAGTTCCCTTGGGAAAAAAACATTTAAAAATAATTTCCTGGAGAACATGTTCTCAACATCGGTCTTCAACATTTTCAGTGAGAAACAATAGGTTAACCTCTGAAGAGTAAGGAGACTTTTGAAGTTGTAGTGTGGGTGTGACAGATATTTCTAAAATCTTGAGTTAAAGAAACATATGCCACGGGCCAGCCAAGTGGCATGTTGGGTAAGAGTTGGCTTGGGAGCGCCAGCTCTGAGCAGTAGGGCCACGGTTCGGATCCCACATGAGAGCCAGTGATGCTGCGCCCTCTACAGCTAAGATGGTGAACAACAACTTGACCTGGAGCTGGGCTGCCGTGAGTCCCTGGTGTCGGCATAGGCTGCAGGCCCGGCTGCAGTGGGCTGCCGTAAACTACTGTGAGTGTCCAGCAGCGGACAGGAGCCGCCATGAGCGGCCATCCAATGGCCAGCGAGTGACTGCCTTACCCGGGAAGAGCACAGTGATCACAACACCAACATGGGCCAGTGAAGTGACGTCCTCCACAACTAGATTGAAGAACAAAAGGACAGCAACTTGTCTGTTTCCCTTCCCCAATTTCCCAATGCTGTTTCCCTCCAATTCCCCAATAAAATCTTAAAAAAAAAAAAGCATATGCCAATGTCACTCATATTTCTGAAAATCATTCTCATAGAAACAACTTCCAAGCAGTGAGAGTTACTTATTTATGAGGATGAGTTAACAGACATGGGCCTGCACCAGTCAAAAAAACAAATGGAAAACTAAACGGGGTCAAAATTCAGATAAAAACCTTCAGTCATCCAGTCTAATCCCTTCTATTTACAAATGAGAAAACTGAAGCCACACCCTTGTGAGGCCACACCTTTTGTCCTCAGAAGACAACACAGTCACCAAGAACTCTGGTTTCCACCAGAGCACAGAAGGAAACATTAGGAAGAAATACTAGAGAACGAAACTAAATTTATAAATACTGTATTTCCCCATGTATAAGATGCACCCTGTTTCAAAAAATTTGGGGTCTAAAAACTGGGTGCATCTTATACAGTGGTTATATGAGCGCAAAAACAAGCGCGAAAAAAGCAGAAAAATACAAGTAAAAAAAATCTACAACCACTGTATAAGACACACCCAGTTTTTAGACCCCAAATTTTTCGGAAAAGGGTGTGTCTTATACATGGGGAAATATGGTATTTAACAAAGGTATTTTCACTAGCATCCTAACTTGGTCCTTTTGACAGATGGATCCCATGTCATAAACACTTCAAGGCATCCCCCAGGAGAGGGGAGCACACACCACAAAGCAGAGGCTGGACAGTGGGCCGTCACTCCTTTGATCACTTCCAGCATTTCTGACATCCTGCAGTTTATGCATACCTGGTTGAGTAGAATCATGGATTATATAATCTAGCTGATATCAAATTTATCTTCACCAAATGGCCAAGGAGCTTTAAAAGATGCCTACAAAGAAAAGGTACTGAGCATATGCTACAAACACTAAGAAATGGTGGAGTCAACACCTCCACTCCTAATATGAATCTTCACCAGCGACATTAGAAAATAAAACAGGGGCAAATGTGACCACAAATTGGACAAACAATTCAAAATTATCAAGACTATATAAAATACAGCTTTTCACAGACAATAAACAGTGCCCTGTGTACACACTGTCCCATGAGATATTAGTCAACAACTGCACATTTTTACTGGTTAATATCAGTGTCTCTTCTACCCTGCAAAACTGAGAAATGGGTTGGAAACATTTGGAAGGAAAAAAACCTCAATTCCAATAGAAGGATGTGGTCAGAAAAGGTCGGAAAACTTTTATAATTCTTAAGGCAATTCAAGCCCAGACACAAAGAGCGTTCAAGATTAAAATCAGTACCTAGGAGGAAAAACAGGCTGTCAGACACTCAGTGGAATATATTCAGGAGTTCCAGCTGTATGTGCTTACAGTGCACACCTAACCCCAGGGCTGCACCATTCTCCACAGGCTCGCATTACTGAGGTCTCAGGCAGCAGGGCCTGTTACAGCATGGACTGAAGTCAGCAGCTGAACACGGGCTTTTCTAATGGCTAGATAAAGCCATGCCATTAGTAACGTTTGTAGCTACGCAAAGTAACATAATAAGGGTAATCAAATATCATGCTTTGGGTGGTAAGCTGATCCAAACTGGGGATCATAAAGGAATGTTATCCCCCCTCCTTCACAGGAACACAATTGAGCATTTGGCAGGTTCATTATGAGGACTGGCATAAGAGCACAGCCTTTGTTGGACTCCCTGTTATGCCAGCAGGAAAGGGAATCCTGGTTCCTAAGAAATTCATAAATGGTTTTTTAAAGAACTATGTGAAATTTGTCCATGGCACTCACTTTCCAGAGTTAACTGGTCATGATGTGTTCATTCCTCCACGAAGAGCCACAGAGTAATGCACACAAACTAAATTTCAACGGTTGACCACTTCACGGAGCTGAGCAGATAAGTCTCAACTTTCTACCTAAGTTTGAGAGCTCAGGTCACTGAAAAGGGGACCATACTTAGCTTTTCAAAAGCTGGCCTCTTTTAAGAAAACTCAATAGTATTTAATTCTTTGGCACTAAGACCTGTGCAAATTGCCAGCAGTATCAGTATCCAAGTTTCCTCGACATGCATCATTCAATAGCTTCTCAGCTTTACATGGACTAGGAACTGCTCATTTTCTGCTTTACTAAGAAAAGAGCTAAAGTTAGGCTGCTATAGCCTACAGGGTAAAGATATAGGGTTCTCAGTCAACTTCAGAAACCATTAAAAATGCTCCAAGTGAAAAGCAGCTCATTCATCTGTACACTCTTTATAAGGAAACCGTCAGCTTCTTCCCAAATTCAATAAAACAGTGAAGAAAAGCTTTGAAGCAAGAGCACTGTCTCCAAATACATTCTGGAACTTAAAAATGTAGAAGAGCAAAAATAAAGAATTTATTTTAATTTAAGTATTTTCTTCAGAGTCCCGATGCTTGCACACAGTCTTACCACATCTCTAACTCTGGCGATATTCTCTACTACCATTTGTTTTCTGTATCTCTGGAATCTCTTTAGAAAAAAGGGTTTTGCTTATCCATGATTAAACTATAGATTAGAAGAGCTGTTTCACCAGACTGAAAGAGTCAGGCTTTGAAGCAATAATAATACATTTACATTCGAGATGGCACAGAAAGAGTATATTTAGTCACTTGAGCATTTTCCTAAAACTTTACATATATCTTTCTAAAGGGAAAGTTAAAGCCAAATCAAAAATTATATATTTAAACTTTTTTATCCAACCCTGCATAAACCAAAACAGTCCTTTCTTTCCTAACAAATATTGTTTAAGGAAGAAATAGTTTTCAAAAAAGAAAAATTAAGAGAGAATTAAGAATTATGTGGCTCACACCATGGTTACTATTTGCATTGATTAGGCAAAGCCCAATCCCAAAAGCAAGAAATACACTACAAAGCAAACAAACAAAAAAAACACGAAAACCATGAGGGAGCTTAGCTCAATTTACCAGTCATATAAAAAAGCAACTCTAGAATCTGAGGCTAGATTACTGTTATTAACATAAGGGAAAATTTTTCATACCTGCTTCTGTTGGTCTTGTCACCTGAGATTTGGAGATCCAAGAAAACAATTCAGAAGATTTAAAATTCAGTCTCTCTGACCTGTGTCTATTCTCAAATAATCCTCTGCCAAAATCAGTGTTTGACCAAAGAAAATAAGCAACTCCACACTGAAGTGTCCTGCCTACTACTACAGATTTTAATCTTGTAAGAACTTGGTCTCAAGGAGAAAGGCCAATTTGCAACATGGGTGTGGCTTAAAACTATAAAAAAAAAAAAATCAAGAGGCAAAATGTAGATGTCATCATGATTTCTGGCAGATTATGACTGTGGTGCTTAAAATATACCAGGATATTCACGTTACCCTTTAACTTCCATTCAGGCAGGTCTTCTTCCTATGGAATGGGACTGCCCTATGAAGTCTTACATTATTTTTACAAATATTCCTTTGCCATTTTAATTTTGAAATGGCAATTTGGTTTGCACCATGGGAAACAATCATCAAGTAATTAAGTATACACTGAGATTCCTGGAAAGAATTAGGAAATACTATTAAATTAAAAAAAAAAAACACCACTACATCCTACTGAATTTTTTTTTACAGTGACTGTAAAATTCAAGCAAATGTACAAATTTACCTTTCAATAGTAACTAGAAACATTATGTAGAGTTATACAGTGTTAAAGCTAGAAAGTGCCTTGAGGGTTATAGTCCAATTCTACTTTTTAAATGAGGCAAGAACAGGTTCACTTATAAAACCTACAGTCCATTTTCACTGAATGGTTAATTTGCTGAAGAAGAAGTCTGAAACACCTGTTATGATAGCTCCATAAAAGTAAATAATGGCTGTTATAAAACTGCTTCACAAAGTGAATGAAAAAGTTAAGGGTTTGTATGTCACAAACCCTTTTTCTAGGGTTTGTGACATCAAAACCTGTTCTTTTTCTAGTTTAAAAAGAAAGTACATATTGTATAATTCCATTTATATGAAATTCTAGGAAATGCAAACTAACATATGGTGACAGAAAGTAGATGGATGGTTGCCTGGAACAGGGTGGGAGGAGGGATGGACTTCAAAGGGACATGAAGAAACTCTGGGAGGTAATGAAAACGTTTTGCATCTTGATTGTGGTGATGATCTTGTAGGTGTATACTCTATCAAAAAATATTGAACTGTCCAATTTAAATGGGTACAGTCCATTATACCTAAAATATGCCTCAATGACTGTTAAAAGTACACGCAAATGAATTTAAATATTTAAAAGGCACCTGTATTGAAGAAGGCTTACTGTTGCTCTTTACAGCCACAGAATGGTAGAACTAGCAGAAATACCAGGAGAGCAGGAGAGAGACAAATGTTGCACCAATATAAGGACACATATTCTGTCCACGTGGTCCAGACCCAACCTGACTGCCTCGAGAACACCGAGGTTCTCTTCACTGGGCCCGCTGCAGCACAGTTTACTTCCAGTAAGAAAATAGGGACCTCAGGCCTACCACCCCAAGAAACCGGATTCTAACAACAACCCAAATGGGCCGTTAAAAAGGTCCTTCCCCAGAGGACTCCAGAGAGGAGCAGCCCTGCCAACACATGATTTTAGCCCAGTGAGACCTGTGTTGGGACTTCTGACCTATAAAACTGTAAGATAATAAATGTGTTGTTTAAGTCACTACATCTGTGGCATTTTGTTATGGGATCAAAGAAAACTAATATAGGCTCAGATAGCTTTATTTAGAACAGGACGTTTGAACAGCTATCATTTGGGAGAAGCAGAGGGGGAGGGAGAGTAGGTTTGGGTGGAGGGGCCAATATCGGCTTTACAGCTCTCCGTAAATAAATTTTCCTTCAGATAGAAGATACACACATATTGGAAGTTAGTCAAATATTCAGTTCAGCACCCTAAAAAAAACACACATACTAGAGAATTAAAATATTTAAGATTCCGCCGATAATGACTAGCAGGGGCGCCTGTCTTGTCCCACCTAACAGACTAGGGCCCAGGGATACTACAACAGACACCAAATACTGCCCGGCAACCAGGGGCAGTGGTTCTCACTAACAGTCATGAGGTCACCCTGTGAGCTTACTATTAATGCAGATTCCTGAGCTTCATTCCCAAAGATTCTCCTTCAGAAGTTTTAAGGTGGGACCCAGGAATCTAAATCGGATCAAAATTAAGAATATCTGAATCTTGTCCCTTAATGAATGACTAATACTACTGAAAGCATTCCCTACTTCTCCCACCAAGCACCTGATACTTCTCTCCTATTCTGACCAAGGCCAAAAATGCAGTTCTTGTCAGGAGTTAGCCTAGAAGGAAGTCCATAGAACAGACTAGATGGTTAAGGGTATAGATTTGATATAAACAGACTTGGGTTTGACTCTGCTGCTGCCTCTTACCAATGGAGTGTTTTGGGCAAGTCACTTACGTTCTTTGTTCCTCAGTTTCCTCATCTGTATAACGGGAATGGCAAGACCTAACTATCCATAGGGTTGTTATTACAGATTTAGCAGTTCTTGAAACATAGTAACTATTCATATGCTGTGATTATAAACACGACTGTAATTCCATTTTGGGATGAAGTCAAAGCAAAATATTTATAAGCAGAGGTAGTTTGAACTCTTTAGCATTTTTCATTCCTGTACAGTATCTGGAAAGATTAAATATAATTGAAACAAGCTTCCATTCTGGACTGCATGGAATTAAATGTGTTTACAAGAGGTTGTATTGTGGAAAATAAATAAAGGGAGCTGTAATAGCCCTATCTCTGAGGTTACATATACTCAAGGAGGCATAATTTCATACCACACCTCTAAAAACGTTGGCTGAAGCAAAAAGACTTTTTTTCCCAAGCACAAGCATTTAGGAACTATGCCTCTTTTTTCATCTTAGGATATGAAAGGACAAGTAGATGAACTGCGGGGACAAGTCGTTGCCATCACCCAGTACTGCAGTAACTAAGCAGGCCTCCATTCTGATTGGAAAACTGCTGAGGGTGAAAGTGAACAACCTGCTCAAAATTACAAAGCCAGTTACATAATCTCCACTGCCAGGGAATACAAAGGACACAAATAATCATGTCACTGAACAATATGTAC
Source organism: Hipposideros armiger (assembly GCF_001890085.2). Classification (NCBI taxonomy): domain Eukaryota; kingdom Metazoa; phylum Chordata; class Mammalia; order Chiroptera; family Hipposideridae; genus Hipposideros; species Hipposideros armiger. The sequence goes on along the minus strand of NW_017731620.1, from coordinate 726,085 downwards.
AACTCAATACCATGGAAAAGAATAGACACACAGGAAGCACTCAGCACGGCAGCCTGGAGTCCCTGCTGATGACTGAGGATCCTGTAGTTTGGTCACAACTAGGAAAATAAACCAAAGACTAAATTTCTAATTAATAAAATATAAAATAAACAATTAATTATAAAAAATGTTGGGAGGAATATAATACCTATTTCATTACTTTTTTCTATATCCTTTAGCGTTCTTCCTCTCTCTGCTTGCATTCATTTCTTCATTATTCCTTTTTCTCTCATTTTTCCTTTATAGAAAAGGTAGGAAACATTAACAGATGAGAAAAGGGACATCCAAAGAATGTCTTCATGTTGGCACATGCTGATCCTTCTCAGAGTATAGTCCTCTAGGAGGGTTATCTGTCAGGAGGACCATTCTCCTATCTTTATGTCTCAATGAGGCCTACTGTGAAAGCAGCACTTCCGGCCTCTTTCTCTGCTCCTTTCTCACTCCCCCCAAAGACTGAGAACAGATTTATCTCACCAGTGAGAGTGTAAGTGTCTGGGATGCGCTGAACCTCATTCCTATTCTGCACTAATTCTCAACATTTAATTGCAACAGAATCACCAAGAAGGCTTGTCAAAGCATGGACTTCTGGGCCCCATCCTCAAGAGTAGCCCATTGCAGCTTGTCTGGGTTGGAGACCACAAATCTGCATCTCTAACAAATTTTAAGGCAATGCTGACATTGCCGGTCTGAAGACCACACTTTGAGAACCACCGCTTTACTGAGTGGGGCGAAAGTGTTCAGGGCCACTATCCTCACAGAGCTTGCCCTGTCCCTCTTCTGCAGTAGCTTGTCTTCAGAACACAAGGGCTTGCCCTTTTCTCCATATAGTGATCAATTCAGAGGCACCGGCCCAGCAGGTCTGCCTGGAATGGGGTGGGAAGAAGTTAAAATTCCAGGAGGAGAGGTATGAGGAAGACATTTGGCCACACAGGCCCAGGCTACATTCCCAGTTGGTTCACCTTCACCAGGAATAAAGTTGGTACTATGAACTCTATCGAGAGGCCTCTACTTCTTAATCAGTTCAGAGAATATAGAGAAGAAGAGAATGAATTATCAGCCGCTTCAACCCAAGATATTCCAATGTGACTGTGGGAATGATAGGGAATCTGACTGGGACTCCAAAGGTAGGATCGTTCTGCAGGCACCGTGACCCTGTCTTATCTAAGCCACAATGCTGAAGCCGCATGTCATCGGCTGGCGAACATCGGAAAGTCCCCACTCCTGAACAACATGCAGTTCTTCAAGTGGTGTAAATGGAAAGAAGTCACAGAGCTTCCAGGAAGTGCAGCCTAGATTACTTGTGTGGGTCAATCATCAACAACCTTCTGATCAGGATAGCAGGCTCAGCAGCCCCACCCACCCCACCTCCCAGAGTGATGTCAAGCCCTCAGGCAGTTCTTCAGGGCCACCCCTTCCACCCCTACCTTCCATCCTTGGGTCTGGCAGTTCTGCTTCTGAGCCATGTTCTGCCCACCTACCCACATCCTGTAATGTTGTGGGTCTCATTCAGAAGTTTTAGAACACTGGCTTCAAACCCTGCAGTGTCGCCAGGCTTGTCCCACCTCTGCTCAGTCCCACTCAGCTCCCGGAGCCCCCAACAGCGTTCAACATCCCCAGCCCCTCCTCCTCCAGGAGGTTACTCTGGAGAGCAAAAGGCTTTCCTTAAAAGAACTAAAACACAATCTCATCAGCCAAACAGAAAAAGAGTGAAAAGGGTGAAACCCACACCAGGTTTTGCATTCTATAGCCTCCACACTCCTGGGACACCCATGTCAGGGCTCTTGTAACTTCTTCACCAACCTAAGAGCCTCTCCTGACTGCCAAAGGGACAAAATGGCACCCAGGGGCCAAATCCTGAACACATGTCCTCTATGGCTCACTAAGTGTTGTTGTTGTTTTAAATTTTGAGCTAACATAAAAATTAGGAGAGTAACGTAAAATTCAGATTTCTATTTTCTCTTTTAAAATCAGACGGTCTGGCAACACTGAGCCCACATTTCCACATGGTAACACCAGGCTAGGCCAGTGACAGTCATACCATTTGGAAAGGTATAAACCAGTTTGCCACAATCCTTCAGACCATTGCCATCCTCCTTCTCCTGCTGCCTTTCCTTCAGACAGCAAACATGAACAAACAAGAGCTAAGCACAAATCTACTTCCTGCCACTGTTAATTTCCTGAGATGTTCCCAAACTCAAATTACAGTATTGTGTAGCGGAAAGAAAGAAACATATGTATTTTTTTCCTCCCTAGCTGGTGGTTGCTTCCATTATCAGTTATGAAGCCATAATTGTAGGACTCATGAACAAATGGGCAAATGTTTACCCCAAAGTGGCCTAGACTCCAGGAGGGTAGGTGAGAGAGGGTAAAGAGGCTCAAAATAAAAACATAATCTTCTTTTCAACATCTCTCATTCCTTCAAAGATTAGGACTCGTGAAAAAAAAAAAAAAGCTATATCTTGTGTTTTTACACGGCAAAAAATTCCATAATCCAAAGTTCCAAATGTAGAACTTTATGGTACACTTAATTTTTTTAATTAAAAGCAAATAAAAGCTTATTGTTTTTGGAAAGACCATATCACCTACTAGCCCTTTTCGTTTGGCAATTAGATTATAGAACAACTTCAAGAATTATTAATTAGGAAATTACCACTGTGCAATAAAATCATACAAAGATCTTTTCTTCTCTCAAATCATCTGTTATTGGCATGTATAGGGTTGTCGGGAAAATCATGATGTATTTTTTCTATGTTTTTCGTTGCACAAATGCGTCATGACTTTTCCAACAACCCAATACAATGAGCTGGTTAAAAGTACTGCTATGCCACCATCAAATGACTGCAGTGTCACAAACAGAGACAGACTCCAGAGAGTCCCAAGTTGGAGTACCTCTTGAATTTCTGGTTTTTGCCCATAAGATTAGATTAGTGAGTCAGTATCAAGGTAAATATTTGATTTTCAAAATCCTTCCTTCTTGTCTAACTTCTCTTTCCAAGACCAACCCTGAAATGGGAAAATAAAATGTATCACATCTTCCCTTTCTTCTCAGAGACTTCCTAGGACAAGAATGGATTCTGTAGTCCTTTTCCTCTGGGTTCAAGATAAAACAGGTCCAAAAGTAAATTAGGGGAAATTTTAAATAGTCCACTAGGAATCTTTCACAGGTTGTATTTGTTTACTTGAGATTTATCCTTTTCTACTGAGTCAACTGAAAGAACAATGAAACTAGGGCTCAGGCTGTATGTATGGTAAAACCGCCCACTGAAATGACTAACCTGATTCCTTCACAGTATGACTTGCAGGTTACAAAGTGCTTTAGCATAATGTGTTACATGCAACAGAATATTCTGTAAATTCTATATACAGAGTATTTGTGTTATGATTTTTGAGCTGGACATGATGCATCATTCTATTGCAAATCCAACCCTGAGCTGATTCTCAAGTGTTAATTCGCGTAGTTCAAAAAAGGAAAATCTCAGCACACAGTTTATCCCAAATTAGTCTGAATTAATTATCTTTGCTCATGGACAAGATAAAATTAAATAGTAAAAACTATTCAAACACTTACTTCCTAAATGCTTCCTTTCTCAATTACATATTTGCCTCTTAGGGAAAATAATCTTAATATCTTTATTCACCATTTCTATTTTCTTACATTGTGATAAAAAAAAACCCACAGCTTAACTGCTTTAATGCATATATTTCAATACCTAGGAGGGTGTAATAAATATATCATTAGGAGCCCTGGCTCTGGAATCAGAATTCTTTGAAATGAATAGACTCTGCTTCTCATTAACTTCATCACCTTGGGCTAGTCATTCCGATGGTTTCCATAGCCAAAAAAATGAACATGATAATGATAATATACAAATATTGAGTTGTCGGAAAAATCATGACATATTTTTTATTTTTCTGTGTTTGTTTACTTTAAAGATTTTATTAGGGAATTGGGGGAGGAGAATAGTGTTGGGGAATTAGGAAAGGGGACCAGCCAAGTTGTTCTTCAATCTTCATTGTGGAGGGAGCCAGTCGCCATCTGACTTCCCGTCGACAGCTCATGGCCTCTAAACTCAAGGTAGGTAATTTTGTTGTTACACCAGCTGAGCCATCCTGACACCTGTTGGCAGTTCAGCGACAGCTCAGTTTGGGCGCAGCGTCACTGGTCCATGTAGGAAGTGAACCGGCGGCCCTGTTGTTCAGAGCTTGCGTTCTTAAGCCAAGTCTTAACCAACTGAGCCACTTGGCCGACCCCTTTTTTCTGTTTTTCATTGCAAAAATGTGTCATGACTTTTCCGACAACCCAATATATATTATATATGAGGGGTTGGCAAACTGTGGCTCGTGAGCCACATGCGGCTCTTTGGGTACGTACATGTGGCTCTGAAGTAAAATTGAAAATGAAAATAAAACTATCATAGTTTCATTTATAA
>NW_017731620.1:690668-720777 GCF_001890085.2 Hipposideros armiger | reverse complement strand
GTGAGGGTGAAAAGGGTAACTATTGCATTGTTCTGTACACCTGAAACTAACAATAAAAAATAAAAATAAATAAAAAAAATTAAAAAAAGAGCAGATTTAGGTAGTTGAGACAGGGACCATATGGCCCACAAAGCCTAATATACCATATTTCCCCATGTATAAGACACTCCCATGTATAAGACGCACCTTAATTTGGGGGCCCAAAATTTGAAAAACAATATATTACATAAAGTTATTGAACTCAAGTTTTATTCATCATAAAATTCATACAACTCCTCATCACTGTAAAAAAACTACAACCACTGTATAAGATGCACCCAGTTTTTAGACCCCAAATTTTTTGAAAAAGGGTGTGTCTTATACATGGGGAAATACAGTACTTCTTATCCAGCCCTTTACAGAAAACATTTGCCATCCCTTGGGCTAGACCAGGGGTCGGCAAACTTTTGAGATGGAAGAGCCAATCCTGTCCCTCGAAGTTTTGCGAGACCTATAAAACAAATGAAATCACCATTATATGAATAATATCCTTTGAAAATTTTATAAATAAAACTATGACAGTTTTATTTTCATGTTCAATTTTACTTCAGAGCCACATGTACGTACCCAAAGAGCCGCATATGGCTCATGAGCCGCAGTTTGCCGACCCCTGGTCTAGACTGTTGTTCTCTGAGGGTGGAGACTGCTGGGGCACACAGCTCAGGGCCTGGCCCAAAATCGTGTTAAATGAATATTTAATAAATGAATATGGAATCCGCATAAAGAGCCTGAGGCAGGGCTCCTCACATGTGCTAAAGACAGTTGTTCTCAAACCACAAAGAGCTCTTTCAAACAGAGAACGAGAGGACTGGTCCAGTCTATGCAACCCAACTAAGGTCTTTGTTATCCTAGAACTCTAATGGAATTTTAGGCCACCCTGAAGAGAATGGGGAAGGCAGATCATAAGGACCAACTAAAGAGGAGCTCTACGTTTTCCAGCAGTATATTTTTAAGGAAAAAAAAAAAGGCATCACAAAAACACAACTGAAGAGAATTCGTTTGGAAAAAGCATTTGTACAAATAAATTATATATATATATATATAATTTATATATATATATATATAATACATACACACACACACACACACACACACAGAGGGAGAGAGAGAGAGAGAGAGAGACAGAGACAGAGAGAGTACCAAAAAAATGTATAACCATTTTAAGAAAAGAAGTGTATTAAAATTGTAATATTCAATATACACCAAATACAAAAGGTGAATACAAGTCACATTTGACTTCTGCAATTACAAGAGGTGCTCAAAGTGGTTACCGCCAGCGTCCAGACACTTCTGATTATGGCAAACTACTGCTTGAGCAACGTTGACCAAAATGTTCACTTGTATACATTTTTGGCACCCCAGGTATAGATCCTATGGCTTTAGTTCACCACAAGCTTATTTCTATATATGGTTGGTAAAAAAGTTTGCAAAGTCTTAAGTTACATGTGTGTGTATGCATGTGTGTGTGTCCAAATCACAGTAAATATTGAGCAAATATTAGGTCTCACTGTAATCTATGCTAGTTAGACAACATCCAGAGTGTCACCTTCAACCTAGGGAGCCTCATCTGTAAGGGAGGAGAGTGACAAGCTCATTTCTAGAAGAGCTATCAGCATGGTGACAATTCTAATCTAGGCACTGCTTCAAATAAGGCAAGTTGATAGAACTGGAGAATATTTACCGTGGAGATGAAATCACAGGCTTTTATCTGAACTAACTAAATTAATTAATCACTAAATATTTTAGTACACTTTTCTGTCTTTACTAGAGTTGTTTTTAGGTTTTGTTTTTTGAGGGTTTGTTTGTTTTGCAAACTAACCAGTTATCTTGCTCCAAAGGTGAAGCAGAGATATTTATTGTTGAGCAGCCAGCCATGTATTTTCCCTCAGGTCCAGCAAGGTCATGTGATTAATTCTAGCCAATGGGCTGTGAGTAGAAGTGATTTGTGTCCCTTTAGGCCAAAATATTTCAGTATGTGATCCCTTAGCTCCCCTTCCCTAGCTAAGACAATTTGTAAGCCCCATGTTAAAACAACAAAATCACAAAAATCACAGCAGCTTGTTTCTCTGACACATTGCCCTGGAGAACAGCCAATGCACACTGACATTTATGTGAACAAGAAGTCAGTGGAGACTTCAGGGTTAATTTGTTACCGCAGCCTAGCCTACTCTACTCTATCCTGACTTCTACAGGAAGTCTGAGCAGAAAGAAGCCTGTTTCAGTCTGTGATCAACAAACTTGGGCCATTTACAAGGATTAGCTGAATAAATAGAGAAATTTTCCAAAGTTTCCTCAGGCAGGTATCTGTGCAACTTCATTATTTCATTTCAAGTGAGTTCACAGATTATTACCACACCTAATTCTATTCAAAGAAATATTAAAAACGAAATCCTCTATGCCATTCACATATCAAAAAAACAAGAGCTGACTGAGATATGCACTGAGTAATATACACTGAGCCAGGTAACCATTGTCAAACCATAGCTGAATATATTGTTCATCCACATAGTTCCTTTCCTGGCTTATGACCACCGGGCTTCATTTTCAGGAGACACATGTGGCAGTGGAGACACAGTAGACACACACACACACACACACACACACACACACACACACACACACACACCACATACACGATGGCACAGTGCCCTGGGCAAAGTTGGCTCAGTTTTCCTTTGTTAGCAGTCCACAAGTATGCTGTTAATTGGGCGCCTGATTTCGGGAGGGGACTTCAACTCAGAGAGATGCTATCTCTTCTGGCTGACAGTAAAAATATCCAGTAAGATAAGGACTCAAGCCTGTGTCCTTAGGTACATTCCTGATTTAAAACCACTGGTAACTCTGGAGCCTGTCAGAGAGTAGACTACAAACTTCCATAGTCATAGCTCTAAGTTAAATTCTCAGCTCGACTAGTGTGAGTCGGGCAATGTGACAGCCCCTGCACCTCTGTTCCCTCCCACTCTACAAGGCATTTGGGAAGACTAGTGGAAGTGATGTAGGCGGAAGTACTCACCATACGCTGGGCCCTTGCTGCCTCAGTGCCATGGAATTCTTCTTAAAGTTAATCTGATTTTCTAGTAACTTAATGTTCTATTACAAGCAAAACAATATTCTCAATTATGTTTAAAGCAGTAAAAAATACACCTTTGGCTTTACCCTTAGAGTAGATGCTATGTAATGACAGTCTCGAAATAAATTCTACTAATTAAACTGATCATTTCCAATGTGATTAAGTCCTTGCTATGAAAATATATCGAGTTAAATTTCTGGTCATCTTCCAGAAGCAACTGAATTTTTTAAATGCCTAAGAATTTCTTAACCATACTTCTGCTGATTTCCAGTTCTGATTATATATTTTTATACTTCAAGTAAATTGCTCTGATTTTTTTTTTTTTTTTATTCTGGAATCCTGGCTTTCACAGCTGCCCAGTCCCATACCTGGAACTCCCATCTCCTGGAAGAACTGCAGGGGTGTGGAGCTGATTGGGAATGGGAAAATAAAGGGCACCCCTTGATAAACCTGGTCCCCCCCCCATTCTGTGTGTTTGAAGCCTTATCTGAGGTTAGGCCCTAATAATGTAAGTGTAGACCTCAGTTAAATCATGGACTCCAAAAGGTACCTGGGGACAGGAAAAGCCATGCCCCAAGTCCCTAGGATTTCAAACCACCAACAGAAAAACAAAACAAAACAATCCAAACAGAAAACACTTTGCATTAGATTAGCTTCAGTTTTGCTTGACTGAGATCAATGCATCTGAGGCCATTTCCTACTAAAGGACCATTCGTAGCCAACAGGCAGCGGCTTGGGAAGTAAAGGGAGGCAATACTGAGAAGCTGAAAGAGTTAAGGACCAGGATTCAGAGATCTGGGGTCCCATCTGGGCTTGCCACTAACTGACCCTGGGGAGGCAGGCAATCCTGCCGTCTGGGTGGATAGAAAAAAGAACATCAAGAGACCCAGAGAAGGATCCCCAGGCAAGAGCGGAACAGGCGGGTTAGGAAGAGGGCGGGTACCTGAGAAAACTGAAAATAAGCTGGACTGACAGGGGCTATAGTGAGCAGCCAGGACTCCAGTGTCTCATGAACCTTGAAGGAGCCAGAGTGTAAAGGACTGAGGCGTTTCCTGCAGCTTGAGTGTCCATTGCTCTGATTTTTTAATACTAAAAACCAATGTCACTACAGCCTAATCATTAAAAAAAGAAAAATGAAACAAATTCCAACAGGGGGCATTCTACAATATACCTACTATAAGGACTACAACACCTCAGAACTCTCAAGGTCATTCATACAAAGAGATGCTCAACATCACTAATCATCAGGAAAATTCAAATTAAAACCACAATGAGATACCACCTCACTCCTGTCAGAACAGCCATCATCAATAAATCAACAAACAACATGTATTGGTGAGGATATGGAGAAAAGGGAACCCTCGTGCACTGTTGGTGGGATTGCAAATTGGTCCAGCCACTATGGAAAACAGTTTGAAGTTTCCTCAATAAATTAAAAACAGAACTACTATAGGACCCAGCAATTCCACTTCTGAGTACTTATATAAAGACCCCCAAAACACTAATTTGAAAAGATATATGCCCCCTATGTTCACTGCAGCATTATTTACAATATACAAGATGGAAGCAACCTAAGTGCCTGTCAATAGACGATTGGATAAAGAAGTGGTACATATATACAATGGAACACTATTTGGCCATAAAAAAAAAAAAAGAACTCTTACCATTTGCGATAACATGGATGGACCTACAGGGTATTATGCTAAGTGAAATAAGTCACACAAAGACAAGTACCATATGATTTCATTTATATGTGGAATCCAAAGAACAAAATAAATGAACAAACAAACATAGGTATGGAGAACAATTGATGGTTGCTAGATGGGAAGGGGGTGTTGGTTGGGTGGCTGGGTGAGAAAGGTGAAGGGATTACGAAGCACAAATTGGTAGTTACAAAATAGTCACAGGGTACAGCATAGAGAATATCATCAATAACATTGCAACAACTATTAGAATGCCAGGTGGGTACTAGACTAGTCAGGGGGATCACTGCATAAATTATATAAATATCTAACCACCATGCTGTACACTTGAAACTAACATAAAATAATATTGAATGTCAACTGTAACTGAAATAAATAAATACTCTCAAGGTCATCAAAAAACAAGGAAAGTCTGAGAGCTGTCACTTAACCAAGAGGATCCTAAGGAAAAATGATAAGTAAATGTAATGTGGTATCGTAGATAGGATCCTGGCTCAGAAGAAGGACTTGAGGTAAAAACTAAAAAAATATGAATAAACTATGCACTTTAGTTAAGAATACTATAACAATATTGGTTCATGATTTCTAACAAATGTACCATACTAATATAAGATGTCAATAATATGGTAAACAGTGTGTCACTATGGTAGTACAATCTCTGTACTATCTGCTTAATTTCTCTGTAAATGTAAAGCTGTTTTAAAATATAAAGTTTATGACAAAAACAAATGTCACCACAATGAGACACCACTTCACACCCACTAAGATGGCCATAATCAAAAAGGCAGATGATAACAAGTGCTAATGAGGACATGGAGAAACTGGAACCCTCATACATGCTGGTGGGAATGTAAAATGGTGCAGTCACTTTGGAAAACAGTCGGGCAGTTCCTCAAAATGTTAGATGTTGAGTTACCACATGACCCAGTAATTCCACTTCTAGATGTATGCCCAAGAGAAATGAAAACATATGCCCCCCTCACCGCCAAAAAAACAAAACAAAAAAACTGGTTCACAAATATTCATAGCAGCATTATTCATAATAGCCATCAACTGATAAATGGAAAATAAAATGTGGTAGATCCATTATTCAGCCACAAAGAGTGAAGTATAGATGCAATGACATGAATGAACCTTGAAAACATTATGCTAAGTGAAATAAGCCAGATACAATACCCATATACATGAAATTTCAAGAATATGCAAATTTATAGACAGAAAGTAAATTTGTCCTTGTCTAGGTGAGGTGGGGGAAGGGAGTGCCATGAGAAATGAGGAGTGAATGCTAATGGATACAGGATTATGACAATATTCTAAAACTGACTGTACACTTTAAATGAGTGAATTAGATCTCAATAAAGGCTGTTATTTTTAAAAACAATAGCATCGTGTGCGCCAAGAACACTGATGGAACACCATTTACTACTGTTCAAGGCACAGATTCTGACAATGTCTGGTTGATATGAAACCTTTAATTTCCCTGAGAAGTCTCTCTGCTTGACTTTTTAACACCCTTAGTGTAGTGTCTAGTGTCTAGGATACAACCCACCAGACAGTTTGAATGAGACATGATATCCTTTGAAGACTAAAAATGAGCAACATTGTACAACATAAGGCCCCTGCCAAACTGTGCCCAAGATATGCAATAGAATTCAAAAAAATATTCCCACTGATATTTAACAATAAACTAACTTATGAAAACGAGTATCGTTGTGTACCCTTTCAGTACACTACCTCAGAATGCAGCCATTTCCTCTGAATTACTGGAAAATTACGTTTTCAGTTGTCCCATTATTTACTTTCCTAGTCCTATGAGAAACATAATGTTAACCTTGCAGAAATAATTCAATAAACACAGTCTCCCACAGCACAGTGGAATGCATCAGTAAAATTTTAGAAAGTTTAATTTTTTTATCCTATGTATTCCAGATGCATATTAACAGGAAATATAATAATTTCAAAACCAAACTACTTTGTTCAAAATGAGAGATGAATTTTTCCCATATTAATCAAGTCTAAGTTTATGAATCAGGAATTGAATTACTGTTAGCATTAAAGAAATGTAAAACCTAAGGTACAGTAAAGTAACTTCCGGTTCTCATTTCATTAAACTGCAAGAAAAACAGGTACCTCCACTTCTAGCAGATTAGTGTATTAATATGCACTTCTCTGAGCATTGCTGTAAGTTACTCTTCCTACTCACTTCTAATCTGATTTTTCTTAAAACAATAAAAAATACTTCGAGGGCCGGCTGAGTGGCGCATTGGTTAAGAGCTGGCTTGAGATGCCAGCTCTGAGCAGCAGGGCCCGGGCTCAGATACCACATGAGGGCCAGTGACACTGCCCTCTACAGCTAAGATGGTGAACAACAGCTCGCCCTGGAGCTGGGCTACTGTTTGTCACGGGTGACGGCGTAGGCTGCAGCCCGTGCTGCAGTGGGCTGCCATAAGCTACCGTGTGTGGCCAGCAGCCAGCGTGAGCGGCCGGCAGCTTGTGTGAACTGCCAACAGCAGCCGTGAGTGGCCGTCCAGAGGCCAGGGACTGATCTGCCTCACCCAGGAAGAGCGCAATGATAATACCAACATGGGCCAGTGAAACGGCGTCCTCTACAACTAGACTGAAGAACAAAAGGACAGCAATTTGTCTGTTCCTCTTCCCCCAATTCCCCAGCACTGTTCCCCTCCACCAATTCCCCAATGAAATCTTTAAAAAATAAAATAAAATAAAAAATAAAAAGCATTGCAGGGAGAGAAGCTTTTAAAAAAAATACTTCAAGAGGACTATCACCTCAATTTATACGCGTCAGGTCATTTTAGAAGTGAAATCAGTTTTACATGCAAGGATTCTCTACATGAAAAGCATTATTATATATTATTTAGTTCATTTCCGGAATTAGTTTAGAATACATATGAATCTACAGAGTTTTCTCTCAAGCTTTACTGTCAGTAAAACAAAGAAAGAGGTTAGGAGTCTAAAAACAAAGATTTTAAGTCTACAAGCAAGTAGAAGCTAGAAAGTATTAGGTATGTGGAGGGGGAGGGGAAGGGTATAGTTTCACCCATTCATTCATTCCGTTTCTTTTCCATTCAGTCAACAACTCACCAAGTGCCTACTATGCATTAGGCAATGGGGATATAAAGTGAAGAGACATGATCCTGCCCTCAAGAACCTCTACGTGGCCACAGATATGAACACAAGAACTTATAACAGAATAAATCTTAATATTTATTAGAAGATTCTGACCTAAACTGTATATGGCATCTGTTAACTTACATATTTTATCTTACCTAACCCACACAAAACAGAACAAACAACAACTAAGGTTCAGACAAACTTGAAGATTTCCTGCCCACTGAACCTGAGCAAAAAGGATGAGCTGGTCAGCTGTCCCACTCACTCACTAAGCTGCCTCTTTTCGGCCAGCTGGCAAGTGGCAACACCAGGGTGACAACTTCTACGTACAAATCTACCGTCTTGGCTTTTCCCACCACAATGTCGTTCCCAGCACAGGGTACTTTTTAGGAGACACACATGGAAGATTCTTAAATCCCCAACAAGACACAAATGTCTTTCCCACAAATGTATGTGGATGTCCCCCGAAAAGATGAACAGAAGGGCCCACCCTGGCCTTAGAGCCCTCTAATCCCCAGGCAAGCTCTTCTAGTACTAAATCAGTAGGCATGTCTCAAGCTCTAGCTAAAGCAGTTCTAAAGAGAGAGCACAATGCCACTCATCCTCACTTTTGGGATCTCTCAGCACTTGAAGTCAACCTGAGAGGATCTGCTTAGGACCCCATATTTATATCTTTAGCTTTAAATTTTTTTTTTTTAAGATTTTTTGGTGAATTGGGGGAGGGGAATAGCGTTGGGGAATCGGGGAAGGGGAACAAATTGTTGCCCTTTTGTTCTTCAGTCTAGTTGTGGACGCCACTTCACTGGCCCATGTTGGTATTATCACTGTGCTCTTCCTGGCTGAGGCAGTCAGTCGCTGGCTATTGGATGGCCACTCGCGGCAGTTCATGGCAGCTCTCGCCCGCTGTTGGCAGCTCATGGTAGCTTACAGCAGCCCACTGCAGCTCCCCCCTGCAGCCTACACCATCACCAGCCACTCACAGCAGCCCAGCTCCAGGTCCAGCTGTTGCTCACCATCTCAGCTGTAGAGGGCACAGTGTCACTGGCCCATGTGGGAACCGAACCAGGGGCCCTACTGCTCAGAGCTCGTGCTCCCAAGCCAGCTCTTAACCAACAAGCCACTCTGCTGGCCCCCTTAGCTTTAACTTTTGAATACCCTGCTTCACAGAATAAGCCAGGACAAGCACTATAATCACTAGACCTAGTGATTCATTTATTTTTTTCTCATTTTTATAATTTGTCTCTCAGAATTTAAAATTGGTTATTCTTCTATATTTTACATATTTTTGAAAGACAGAGCAGCCTTTAATGATGGGTTCATATTCACAAGTTTGTAAGATGCTTGAAATACACATAATAAGAACAGAGCCAGGAAAAAGCATTCTAGGTGCCTTTCTAAGACAGCATGAACTGCGGATCAATGCACGGTAAGAAGTGTAGTTCCTCCTCTTCTGGTGTTTGGGAGTTAGACGGGAACTGACGGTCAAGGCCAGCCAAGATAAGCCCATGACTCAACCCTGCCTACACAGTGAGTCCAAGTCCCCCAGCCTTGTGCTCAAGACGCCTCACACTCTTCTCTAAATGCCTTTCTGAGTCTCATCTCCTGTGCCTCCCAGAATGAACCAACGTGCTCACCAGCACCGAACCTGCACTTCACCGTTGCACCTGTTCTGGGGTTCAGTTGCCCCTTTGCCTGACATTTTCCCATATACTCTCCCTGTGCTCACTCTACCTGGTGAGCATCTGCCCATCCTTCAATGCTCAATTCCAATGCCCCCTCCTCCATTATCCTCTTTATGTGGACATAAACTTCCTCATTTCAGAGAGCTTACAAAGATGGATAAAACATCAGAAGACAGCATAAATCATCATATCCTCAACTCTGCCCTAATTGTTACAGTGGAAAGTGACCTCCCTTCTCTGTTCTATCACATTTGGTCTGTCATCCTTAGTGCACTCGGCACCAGTGGCCCTGTACTGGAGCCATGAATTCGTGCATTTTAACTTTCTGTAAGACTATATATTTTTGGAGGGCAGAGAAGGAACGTTCTGCAAATGTGTGAGTTCCACCTGTCTCTATGCTTTCGCTTATGCTATCCCTTCCCCCATGGAATGCTTTTTCCTCTTATCTATTCTCTGTCAATTGAACTTGTATTTTTTTTCAAGGGCAGCTCAAAATCTTGACACCTTCCTCAACCCGCTGGACAGAATTAACTGCTCTCCATCTGTGCTCCCCCAAAACTTCATTCTGCCCGCCCCCTGGTGCCCACTCACGACCCAGGGGAGTACAAGGACCATGTCTCACTCACAGCCCTGCCCCCAGCCCAGCTTCCTTTATTCAGTTACATCCCTTTGATTTTGCAGAGGAGGAGAAAAAAATATTCTTCTGAAACAAGCCTCTTTTAACAAGAAGGATGCTGAGAGGCATCAAACCCCTCGACACAGCAGAGATTAAGAAGTATCCTGTCGAGTGAAGCCTGAAGTTTAGGGGCCATTGTTGAAGGCACTTCTGGCCACAGAGACATTACTTTAAAAGCCTTAAAACACATTTAGGATTTTATAAAAAACAGACATAAGTTTCAAAGAGAAATTATGCTCTCTGTCAGGAACAGCAAATATGGACTAATTGGAAGGGAGGTGTATTTGGGGCCACAGTAATGCTCCATGAGGACATAGACCCTATATCTGTCTTGGCCATCACTAAGGTCCCAATGCTGAGCCCTGACGTTCCATTTCTGCCACTTCCAAGCCAAGTAACCTCAAACAGGCAAGTCAATGTCAAAGCCTTGGCCACTTATCAGTAAAAGGCAGCAAAGTCAGAAATTTATTATAACTATAATAAATACCTAGGGCCGGCCAAGTGGCTCAGTTGGTTAAGAGTTGGCTTAAGAGCACAAGCTCTGAGCAACAGGGCCACAGGTGCGATTCCCACATGGGCCAGTGACACTGCGCCCAAGCTGAGCTCTCGCTGAGCTGCCAATAGGTGGCAGGATGGCTCAGCTGGTGAGAGCATGTGCTCCTAACAACAAGACTGCCTGTTTGATGGTGGGCTACGCTTGCCGGCAACTAAGACTGAACTCAGCACCGTGAGCTGAGCTGCCACTCAGATGGCTCAGTGGATAGAGCATGCGCTCTTAACAACAAGGCTGCCACTTCGACTCCCACATGGGATGGTGGCTATGCCCACCCACAACTAAGACTGAATTCGGCATCTTGAGCTGAGCTGCCGCCCGGATGGCTCAGTGGACAGAGTGTGCACTCTTAACAATAAGGATGCTGGTTCAACTCTGCATGGGATGGTGGCTACGCCCACCTGCAACTAAGATTATAACACAGCACCTTGAGCTTAGAGGCCACGAGCTGCCAACGGGCAGCCAGATGGCAACTGGTGTCCTCCACAACTAAGATTGAAGAACAAAAAGGACAGCAACTTGTCTGTTCCCCTTCTCTGATTCCCCAACACTGTTCCCCTCACCCAATTCCCCAATTTAAAAAATAATAATAATAAATAAATAAATACCTTGCCTCCTTACCTTATAGTTTACTACCTTTCACATTCAATGTCTTGTTCAATCATCAAACCTGTTAAATGAAGAAGGCCTCCCTTCTCATGGGGTCAGAAACAGAGTCACAGACTTTGACTTCCCATCCACAACCCTGATCATAGGCCAACTGATTTCAACTATCTGAACTTTAAATGACCCTTAGGAGCGCATTTTGATTGACCACTAAACATTCAGAGATTCTCAGATTACCTTTTTACACTGATGGTGATCCTGGGTTTAACTCAGGGTGTTTGAGGATAAGAAAAGGGATCGAACAAATTGCTATTATTGTTTTTCCAAAATTAATTCACCTGCATGACAACTTTTGCCAAAAAACATCATTGGGTTTTTGCGAGCTGTTTCCGGCTAGCACCTCACTGACCTGATAATACTTATACTCTGCAAGAACTGGACCACTCCCAGAAACATCCCCTTGACCAAAAGAGTGTCCCCAAGAACCTAACCCTAAGGAGAAAGGAAGGAAAAGGGAGACTTACCTGAGCTTTCAGGTAAGAATGCAGGAATCAGAGAGTTGTCGGTCTGATCGCAAAGATTATACTAACTTGGTATTGAGCTAAAGGTTCAATTATTAACTGATTTGATACTGTCATTCCACCAAATTGTTGAATAGCATTAAAACCCTAAGCAGAGATTCATTTATCAAACCTTAAAATTCTAGTTTGCCTTGATTTTTATCTATAAAAGTACAGTGAGAAGGCATCACTGAGAGGGGGGAAAAAACCATATAGCTATAAAAGATGGCATTTAAGAGGACAACGTGAAATGAGACAAAAAGTCCTTGTGCCTTTGATCATTCACTGTAAATGAGTCAGTTCTGAACCAACAATTTAATCTAGATTCTGAGCACCAGCTATGGGAACAAGTGTTAATGCAGCTGGTACTTCCTATCTAAGGCATTCAAATTGCTTGATCAACATCAGTCTTAGGCCACAAATAGTCATGCATCACTTTGGATTTTACAACTGTGATCCGTGAGGATAGGTTTACTCATTTATTCACAGAGGACAGAAGGCACCACAAGGGGATTCATTGTTGGGGAGAAGGTTTAGACAAGCAGACCTTGGCCCAAGGCGTAATTACCATGACTGATCTGCTACACACATTTACCAATGTTTCAAACTCAAATTCAATCCAAATTCCATTTTGACAGCACTAGTAAGTAAACTCTCCTGTTTCGTGGTTCTCCAACAAATTGAAAGGGCTTTTGTCATTTTTTTTATCAAAAACATGTTATTTCCTGGGACTAGGCCTTTAAGCAATTTAATTTAATGAATTGCTCAATAATAAAGTAAATCTAGTTTCCTCTAATATTTTGAGTTTCTTCTGTCAACCATTCCCCAAAACCTTTTGCTTTTTGTCACAAAGGCCCCCCACAAAGCTTGTTGCACCTTACTGAGACATTCATTCACCTTTCTACCAGAAAAGACAGTTTTTCATGTTTTCTGGGTGGTTGGCCTGGATTTTTTTTAAAGGTGGCATGTCTGTGTGCAGTGAGTCATGCAAATGTTCTTAGTCTTATAGCTCTAGGTTACTCAAAAGAGTAAATCATAAAAATGTAGTTTATTACAAAGTCTAAAGTTCCCTTTACAACTGGACTTTATGAACGAACTATCTGTAACTCTACTAGAAAATAAAAAAATTTCTGATGAAACAATTGTTTTAAATAAAAGAAAAACTCTCCTAATTATCCCTCTAACTCTCACCCTTTCTGTGCCCACAGTATTACTAAAAAGCAACTTGATTTTACAGAAGCCATTCTGTATGTTTCAACAGGAACTTTCAGACACAACAGTATTGAAAAGAAATAAGATGATCAAAGTTAACACAGCCTCATATCTCAAGCGATCTATGTCTGCAAAATTTCCAGCGATCAAATTGCATAACCATTTTATAACCAATAAACCTGTATGCAGCACAAAGGACTTTTTCTCTTTCTCCCTGATTTTCATCATCATTTGGAATAAAATGGTGGGTCAGATCTTTGTTCAGGGAAAGAGCTGAGTAATGTGATGAGTTCCTGGATGTTGAGACAAGTAATGGGTAGAGGCCGGAAGCAGGTGGCCTTTCCTTTCATCCCCAGCACAGGCCTGAGAATGCACAGAACCAGCCCAGGAGGTGAAGCAGAAAGCGGGAAATGGAAAAAGGCTCAGGCAGCACAGGGAGGGAAAGAAGAAGGTGCTCAGCTGCATTCCATTGAAACTCCCATGAGATAGAATTAGGTTGACGGTGGGGACACGGACATTTTCCCACAGCCAACTCCACTGGTCAAATGTGGAACCTGCCTCTGCATTGCTCATGTCTGACCTGAGACCTTCCCTGATATGTCACACACACCTCCAACTCCAGCAAGTCCATGCTGACTTCAGAACTTCCTGACCTTGAGGACCCCAGGAGAACATGTTCAGGTCTGGGTTCTCCTTGGGGAGTTTGACCACAGCTCAAACGCCTGAGATCAGGGTAAGGCCAAGGCCTAGGGCTTCAAGCCGTGGATCCTGCCACCCCAGGAGAGAAAATCCTTACCAACCTGGCCACCCTAGAGTCCTTGGTTCACACACAGGGTTTCCCAGCACCACCCCCCAACTCCAGAGGAATCTCCTGGATCACAGCCAACTCACCTCCATCACCCCAGTTTCTCCTGAAAGAGGGTGGGAGCAGAACAGAAATAGCTTTAAGGTGCCCCCAGAGAAAGAGCTGCTGTCTCTGCCTCCAGGAATGCTTCAAGAATAAAAAAGAGGCAAAGACTACACGGAATAATTTAAAACCAAAAAGACAGAAAGATTCGTCTCTGTTATTTTCTTCCCAGATGAAAGTCTGGTTCATAGAATGTTGGGAGTTTCACCAGCTAAAATCTGAACAGGTACAGCCTAAGCATCTGTTAGGGTTACCACAGGTAAAGTTTTGCATTAAGATATTTGATTGTTATTTAAGCTCTCAGTGCCTGAAGTCAGCGAAGCTTGGGATCAAAGCTCAGCTCAGCCACTCACAACGGTGTGACCTCAGAAATGTGATTTCACCTAAGCTTTAGTTTTCTCATCTGTAAAATGGGAATAACTGCATCAATCTCACAGGACAGTTTGGAAAGATTAAATGACATTGTTTGTAAAGTGTTTAGTATAGTGTCTGGTCCATGGAAAACATTCTATAATACTAATTACTAATATTACTATTATTCTTTTGAGAAAGTTACATAATATAGTCATTTTATACAAGGTTGTGGTATATAACTCTAAATTTTAATATTTGGGCATTTTTTTTAGTGTATGAGACATTAACTTCAACATACCTCCTGATTTTGCATTTGGCTGTCCAATCAATTTTGAGTAATGTCATGATAAAAAAATAAAAGAAGTAATCCTGCTATACTTGGCCACCCTTCCCTTCCCTTCAGGAAGCTGTGTGTCTCCCTTCAATTGCTCTCTCTTCTTAATCCTTATATGAGAACAAGCATTACTGCCAGTTGAAGACGGTGATCAATTTGCATGTGAATGCCAATGGAAGGATGTGCCATCCAACAGCTCCTGCAGTGCTGGGTGCAGCTCAATGGAAAGGCTGTGTTTTGATTTGTAAAACAGCTATTTGCAACATCTGTTCCAAGTAAACAAATATTCCAAACCACCTCCTAAACTGGGATTTGGGGTTCTGAAGCACTGCCTTCTGTCTTGTTTTGCCAGGTAGAGTCTCATCACAATTCTATCTCTCATAACTTTAACCCCACGTACCTGGGTCATAAACACCACAGCCGTCACTCACCACCTCCTGGGAGTGTAGAATGTCTCCCCTAAACACACTCTCAATCCAAGGACTCTGGACCTACCTGTTTATGTCTTCTGCCCCTGACAAGCTAAGCTACCATGATCTTTCCAGACTCCTCCTCACTCCCTCATGTGCAGATGTTCCCAAACCCCAGCCTCACCCCTCCTCTCTTCCTATACTCAGCCTTCAATGGGCCAGTAATCCCATGTCTCATTGGTTCCAATGACACAGATATGTACACTGACCACCAAGTTTCCCTTTTTAGATTGGTCTCTGAGGGCTTTAGATCCACAAACATCTTGAACTGGAGTGTCCTGCTGCCAATTCAACTTCATCTTGGGACCAGCAACCTTGAAAAGTAAGGGTTAATGAAACCAGCTGACGGCTAGTAGTGAGGAAACTTGAGTAAAGGCTCTGGCAACAACACTATCTTAGTTACGCATATCTCGGTTCTTCCTCTCTATAATGAGGGGACGGTCTGGATAAAAAGGTACCTTACAGCTCTAAGATCCGAAATTCCCATCTTCCCCATGTCCAATACACTATTTATTCATGCAACAACTACTGTTGTGTCTAATACTGCCAAACTACTGTGCCTGGCATTGGGCGGGGTTAAAGACCATCCCCCAGAAAGCTTATCATCTAGGATGAGAAATAAGACAATCACATCAAAACTATAAGAAACAGAAAAAGATAATGTCCTAATTGGAGGTAGTTAGAAAATAAAAGAATATTAAAAGCCCATTACCAACACACCAAGCCTGAAACTAATTTTCAACATGTCTTTCCTTCTCTGCATCTAGTCTTTCACCAAATGCTTTTTCCTTTACACCACTTCCTAAATCTGTGCTCTCCACTCTGCACTTACAGTGGCACGCTTAAACCCAGGCCGTGGGCAACACTCCCCTATTACGATTTTACCTCCGTCCCCAGCACTCCCCTAACTGGTGGGTGATCGCTCATCAAAATATGAGAATCAGCCCATCAGGCTGGTGTGACTTGACAACTGTCCCGCTATGGCACGAAGGCAGCCTCCCCCATAGGACATCCACATCAAATCCCTTTACAAAACTATCCATGCTTCACTTCCTCCCACAAACAGTGACTAGGAACATACTCTGTGCTTTGAGCTGGGTGGGATGTCTAACGCATAGACTTTAACCTCCAAGAGATTATACACTGGTCGGGAAGTTGAGACGTGCTAAAATATAACAGCTCAGGACACTAAAGACAGGGGTCTACTAGCTGCACAGACAGCAGCCATAAATGCTAGAGGATTCATAAGAGGGAGAGCTACTTCCTGCCACCGTAATCAAGGAAAGCTTTCAGGAATAGGCCACACCTGAGCTACTCCTGGCAGCTCCCACAGGACTTCAACAGAGAGGGAGGCAAACAGGTAAACAGGTATTCTAGCACAAGGGCTCAATGTGACTGAGACAGTTTCAAAGAGGGCAGTTTCAAGACCAGCAAATTGTTAGGTGGTGCTTGAATGAGAGGATCATTTTTGAAAGGACTTTACAAGTTTAGGAGCAGAAATAACTAATTATCTGCTCAAGCCAGTCTACTACATAAAGATGTAGAAGAGAAAACAAAGTTTAATAATCTAACCAAACTGTGAGGAGAGTATCAGCAGGGGGATGGTAAAAAGAACCCCAGAAATTAGAAAACCTGGGTCCCTGGCCCAGCGTGGCCAAAGAGGGGCTCCAGCGGCCACAGCAAGTCATTTAACCTCCTTGGTCTCAGTTTTCTCATTTGTAAACTGAAGCAACTGAACTGGGTGACCTCTAAGGTCTCCACAGTCCTGCACGAAACCAACTGTATATTATTTCTGCCATTAAAACATTCATCATGGGGGGGGGGAAGGCAGGTGTCTGTATTCCCTTTCCATATAGGTTTCTCTTCCCAAACTAATAATTTCTTTTTCCTATACTTATTATTTCTATGTATATGACTCTGACACCATAAATTCAACCCTTTATCTAAATAATTTTTTCTCTGTGTGTGTGTGTGTGTGTGTGTGTGTGTGTGTCTGTGTGTGTCTGTGTCCCGTGGACTAAAATTTTGTTTATGGTTCACAGGTTATCCAAGAAATTTGGGCAGCACAGCCTTAGGCTCCTAGGAGTGTAATCAATACTGCAGCCCCAAGGTAAAATATCTCTGTATGAGCCATGAAATGGAACATGGTAAATAAAGGGAGAAGAGTCAGAACTCTGTTACTCATCGAAAACTGCTTCCTTTAAATAGCACCAAATGAGGCCTGAAATAACAGTAATGCAGAAAAATAAGGAGGAAGGGGGGTAATCTTAAATTGTAGAAAGTCTCTACTTAAAACTGCAGCTGAAATGCAGAAAGTTTTTGGTATTGAAATTCGCTGAACGTTTACTTTTTAAATGCCGCATCCAGAAGCCCCCAGCTCCAGGAACGGCACCAAGACCAGAAACCACGGATGCGCTTTCACGCCAGCCTCATTGATCTTATGCACCAAAAGGCCAAAGGCATATAAGCCAGTCAGAGAATTCAAGCGAAACGGGCTGGATCAGACAGCCTCGGCAGCAGCTGCCCAAAGTTTAAAAGAGAAGACAACAGAAAAGTTAACGAAATGCCTAACTTCATGCAAGCAAGCATAACGCAGTTCTCAGTCTTCCTGTGTAAGCTGTATAAACACACGATCTAACACCTGCCCGGCGATACAGCCTCCCCGCATGGGCAGGAGCGCGCCCGGAGGTCTGCGGGAGCCGCCTCGCCAGCGAGGGAAACCCAAAGAGGCTCCCCTTGGGCCGCTGTGCGCCAGCGACAAAGTGAAGCTTTATTTTCTGCATATCGGCCCAGCACCCCTCTGGGACCCCAATGCCGCGCGCGCCCCTGTACCTGCCAAGACCTTCTTGCCGGCGCCCGCAGATCCGCTCTGCGGCTACCTCACCGTACCCGCCTATATGCTGCGCTCGCGCCACTACGCATGCTCCGCCGGCACCCAGGCCAACACACTCTGAATCCACTGGCCGGGTTTTGGCTGCGGCTCCCAGGGGAAAGGACCCGAGTCCAAAAGCCTAGGTTTTGCTGGAGGGTGGAAGAGTTTTCAGGTGCTGGGGAGGCGAGGGGGAGAATGGGATGGGTGCAATAACTTTATCCCTACTGCCCAGTTACCTAGAACTTAGTGCTCCTCCCAGCCTAAAAGATGACTACCTACACCCATGGAATGAGCTTAGCACAGTGGTCCTCAAACGTAAGTGTGGAATCACCTGGAGAGCTTGTTAAAACACAGATCCCACACACAGTTTCAGATTCAGTAGGTCTAGAGTGAGGCCCAACAATTCGCATTTCTAACATTTTCTCGGGGGAAACTGCTGCTTACTAGTCCCAGTAGCACCTTTTGCGAACAGCTAATCAAGAGAAAAGAGGAAAGTTTTTTTCTCCCCTTTCTCCTTTTAGGATGTCACAAAACATTTCCTTTCATTTCACAGCAGCATCTACTTTAAAAATAAGTAATTACAGCTCACACTCAAAGGTGGGATATTTCCTCCAGCATGTGAGTTAAGTAAATGGAATGCAGCCCCAAGAGTTCTCACAATTTGCGCAGCAAAAATCTATCGTTGTGGTCATTCCAACTCTGTCCAGACAACAGGAGGGGCTCCCTATTTTGCTGTCCCTTTAACTCAAAGTCCTATGTGTCCCCTCAGTGACTAGCACAGTACTGGGTACAAAATAGATACCCGAGAAATAGAGATGGTATCAATATGGTAGGAGAGATGGAGAAGAAAGATGATGAAATTATTTTAGGAACCCAAAGGAGCTGATAAGCAATTAAATACAGAAGTAGGTGGGCAAAGGTTGGGGAGGATAAGGCTTTCTCCCTGCCTTCCACCTGGAGATATCAATGGATTTAGTATCCTTAGCTGAGCCCAGGTATACAGGAGGGAGTATGTAAGTTCTCACAAAAAATTTCTTAAAAAGCTAAACACACATCTGCCATACAACCCAGCCATTCCATTTGTGGATTAAAAAAGGGGTTCTGTAATAAAACTAACAAGTCCGGTGACAGAAGGTGACCTCACAGAGTGATTTGATCATAAATTCCTAACTGGGCAGGTCATGCACTGTGGGTAGCCCCAGGCCTACAACTTCTTAAGTAAAAGGTTTATCTTCACCTCAAACAAGCCCTGTTGTTCTTAGGCCTCTGGGTTAACACACCTTTGAAATGCTAGCATAATCCTCTTTTTGAGACTCCTCAAAGGAGTAACCAACTTCAAGAAAGCACTATCTTGTTAACCATTCTGTACCTTGCTTTCTTCAACCTTCATGTAATCTTTCTTACATTCCCTCCTTCACTCTAATTGCATAAAAGAAACTGCAAAACAGTCACTCTGAAACATTTGAGATCTTGCTTCTGGCTATTGTCCTCAGTTTGGCTCAAATAAACTCTTATAAAAATGCTCTACAGGCTTGGCTATTTCTTACATCCACACATTCATGAATATTACCCAAGAAAAATTAAAACATGTAGTCAAAGATTTGAACACAAATGTTTATAGCAGCTTTTTTTCATAATAGCCCCAAACCAGAAGGAACCAATGTCCACTAACAGACTAATGGATAAACAAATTATGGTATATCTATGCTATGGAATATTAATCAGCAAAAAAAAAAAAAAAGGAAATAGTTATTCATACAGGCTTCAACGTGGATAAATTTCAAAATCTTTATGCTGATTGACTGGAAGATGGCAGAGACAAATGTATGATTCTATTTATATAAAGTGCAAAGTAACAGATAGTGACAAAAAGGAGATCAGTAATATTCTGGAGGGAGGGGTGGGCTGTAATGGGGCAGTAAAAATATTTGGGGGATGATGGAAATCTGTTGATTATAGTACAGATTTCAATGGAGTATATACTGTCAAGACTATACACTTTAGGGCCGGCAGAGTGGCGTGTTGGTTAAAAGCTGGCTTGGGACGCCAGCTCTGAGCAGCAGAGCCCCAGTTCGGATCCCACATGTAGGGCCAGTGACACTGACCTCTACAGCTAAGATGGTGAACAACAGCTCAACCCAGAGCTGGGCTGCCGAGAGTTGCCTGCGACGGTGTAGGATGCAGTGAAGCTGCAGTGGGCTGCCATAAACTACCGTGTGTGGCCGGCAGCCAGCCTGAGTGTCCAGCAGCCAATGTGAGCTGCCAAGAGCCACTGTGAGCGGCCGTCCAGAGCCCAGCGACCAATCTGCCTTACCCGGAAAGAGCGCAATGATAATACCAACATGGGCCAGTGAAACAACGTCCTCCATAACTAGACTGAAGAACAAAAGGACAGCAACTTGTCTGTTCCCCTCCCCAATTCCCCAATGCTGTTCCCCTCCCCCAATTCCTCAATAAAATCTTAAAAAATATATATATATATACACTTTAAATTTACCAAATTTATTTTACATAAATTATTCCCCAATAAAATTGATTTTAAAAAGTAATCAAATACTCCTATTGAAACAGGGCCCAGTTGGCACCCCCATAGTAGAGGCCTCTCCAGTTCCCTGGCCTCACCTTTCCTTGACCTACCTATAGCCTAAAATAGATCATCCCTCTGCAGCTTGAGCCCAGAATGCCCCCTGTCCCACTCAGGTCCCTGTTTTAGAAAATTACCCTGAAACTTATCTTTAATACCCTTAGGTCTGTTGATCACAATCTCAGTGGTCTATCAGGCTAGTCCCATCATTGTTCCTAGGTTGCTGACTCTACCATAGAATCATGTGGCCACAGGGAAGGCTCCATGCAGACCCCTGGAACCGTCATGTAGCTTCTGGAGGAACACCCAGATTTTCCCTTAAATACCCCAAGCTGGTCTGAGAATGTTAAGGCAGTTTTTGGAGGTGTTAACCCGCTGCCTTCTCAGACTACCAGTGCTCTGATAAAAAATGCTTATTCTATGAACCAACTTCTGTGTCACTCTATTGGCTGAGCGGCACACACAGCACAGCTCCAGACTCCTTGGGCCTCTGGTTTCACTATTAGCTATTGGGGAATGCTGACCAAGATAAGTTCAAGAGGAAGTATATACTCTAAATATGGTGTAACCTGATTTGGAGGGAAGGCCATAAAACAAAAACAAAAACAAAAACAAACACCCACTATAGAGGAAGCTAAAAATAAACAGTATAAAGAGTCTAGAACAACCCACCTCTATGGGGTGGCCGGTTAGCTCAGTTGGTTAGAGCGTGGTGCTTATAACACCAAGGTTGCCAGTTTGATCCCTGCATGGGTCACTGTAAGCTGTGTCCTCCTTAAAAAAGGTCTGGAACAACCCACCTCTAAAAGCAACCAACATCCAAGATGTGATTTATAAATGTATTGCTGATAAAACTAGCATATTTCTCAAAAGTATCTCCCAAATATAAAACAGTAATAGAGTATATCATTAGAAATGCACAACCAGTGCATAATAATTATACATAAAATTATCTGCTGAACTGATTATATCACTAATAATGATAAATAAGACTTTCAAACTGTGTTTCCAGGAGCCTGGGGTGTCATGGAGATGATAAATGAGCAGGACTCTGGGTCAAGGACTCCAGCCCAGCCAGCACACTACTACTTCCATACTGCACATCCTCTGAGATTTTATTTGATAAAAGGATTCAAATAAAAAGAGCAATAGTTTAAAAGCAATGGCATCAGGTAGGAAGAATTCACAGAGAAAATTGCTGTATTTGGTGGGGCACCAGCATTCTAGTCATCAAAATCATACACTCTACTTATAATGACCATATGTTCCAGTTTTTCCAGAACATTCCCAATTTTGAATATTTCTTTATTATATGAATTTATATCCTATCATGTTCCAACTGTTGGTTGAAAAAAATAAAATCAACTGACATTGAAATATGGATAATTTTTTGGCTCTTCCATAGCTTATATAAAACACTAGTCATATAATAATATGAATAATAATGAATATTACTAACATAGCTAAGAGTTATTGAGCTCTTACTATGTACCAATAACTGTTTTAAGCACTGTAGAATGTTTTCTCATTGAATATCCATGACAACCCTATAAATTATCCTCATTTTATACGTAAGAAAAGCAAGGCACAAAATATTAATTATTTTTCTCAGAATACAACTAAATGAAGACTAAAAACTAAATGGAAAACTGTATTTTATATAAATACAATCTTTGCTGATTTCACACTTCCCAAGGAATAATCCTTCTGGGTTATGAATTATTTTCCCAGGCTCACTGAGAGTGGGAGGGGACTATAGACAGCAGAACTCCAGTGGTCACCACCATCATCATCTTCACCATCATCTCTAATGTCTATTTCATATTCCCTGGGTGCTAGCTGCTGAGCCAAGAACTTCATGTTCTTTATCTTATTGAATGCTCACAAGGACAAAAGTGGAGATTCAGAAATATTAGGTAACAGAGAAAGTGAATGAAAGGTGGAACCAGGATTCCAACTCAAGTCCAACTCCAAATTTGTGTTATTTATCACAAGTAGGCCCTACAAAGTTATACTGTATCCCATACTCTTAACAAACAAACGAAAAAGCATTCTGGGTTATAAAGTGTGTTTCTGTGAATGGTTAGTGCAATGATAATACCAACTTGGGCCAGTGAAGTAACGTCCTCGACAACTAGACTGAAGAACAAAAAAGGACAGCAACTTGTCTGTCCCCCTTTCCCGATTCCCCAACGCTGTTTCCCTCCCCCAGTTCCCCAATAAAATCTTTAAAAAAAAAATTTTTTTTTGATGAACTGAGGTAGACACAGATGGTGAGCAATTAGGAACTGAACAATTAAGCTGATTATCCCAGAATGAAGTCAGCCTAACAGACATTGGGGGAAAAGTGGTCTTTAGGGCATTAGAAGGATGATCTGGGGCAGCTTACTACACCCTCCATCCTCCCTCACACCGTGCCCATCCTTATTTAAAAAAAATAAAATATGCAACATTAACTGAAACTGATGGGAAGTGGGAAAAAAGCTGCAGAGACTGTTCATTCTCCCCAAATATCTTTTTGTCTATGGTATATGGGTATCCCCCACTTTTGGAAAGTTCGCATTATGCCACTTCACTTTTACGGAAGACCTACATTAGTACCTGTTTCTGCTAACCAAAAGAAATCTTAAGAGGATTTTTTCTTTTAGGAAAAAAAGGTCAAAAGCAAACATAACAAAAACGCTATGCTATGTTCAGTGTTTGTTTTGCAGCTAGCCATTGTGGAGGCCATGCAAATGCTGAGCAGCAAGAATGGTCCCACCAAGCTTCTTCCCCTGGAATCACACTCAACATCTCAGCATCAAGCAGTCAGAACTTTCAACAATGTCCATGAGGATCTGTGCTTTATCTCAGTTTATTTTGTGCATCGTTAGCAAGATGAGGTATCAGAAAAGCCCAAGAGAGTGAGTAAAGGTGTTACGTTTAGAGTAGAACTGGACATAATTCAGCATATTTTGGTATGATCTGGTAGATTATTTTTAGGATCTGGGAATGCTCAAACATTTTTCCTTATAAATTAATGGTATTTGCTTTACACCATTTCAATTTATGAAAGGTTTCATGAGAAGCCTCTATTTTTGCATAGTGAGGGGAACTTGTATTTATGAAAAATGATGGCATATTCAAATAATGGGAAAATTATGGACTAGTCAGTAACAGATACCATGGATTGCCCCAACTCTCTCCTTGGGTGCCTTCCTGGGAAGCCAAAAACTACATTCTCAGATTCACTCGCAGCCAAAGTTCCAGATGTGATTTAGGTCCACCAAGTCATGTAAAATTTGGGTGAAAATTGAATTGCATGAAGAAAGAGGCAAGGCACCTCTCTTGACAGTTTCCAGATTCTTTCTGAGTTAGCAATTGCCTTGACAGGTAATTTGGGGAATTCTTGGATGATCATGATAAAGTCTATCTCCCAAGAATTCTGTATATTACCTGTATCTTTTTTTTTTTTTTTAGATTTTATTGGGGAATTGGGGAAGGGAAACTGTGGTGGGGAATTGGGGAAGGGGAACAGCCAATTTGTTGTCCTTCAATCTTAGTTGTGGAGGGCGCAGCTAGCTCAGCTCCAAGTCCAGTTGCCATCCAGCCACCTGTCTGCAACTCAGGTCAGCTTAGCTCAAGGTGCCATGTTCAATCTTAGTTGCGGGTAGGCATAGCCCACCATCCCATGCGGGAGTTAAACCTTCAACCTTGTTGTTAGGAGCACGTGCTCTCATCAGCTGAGCCATCCTGCCACCTATTGGCAGCTCAGTGGCAGCTCAGCTCGGGCGCAACTCACTGGCCCATGTGGGAATCTAACCTGCGACCCTGTTGCTGCTCAGAGCTTGTGCTCTTAACCAACTGAGGTGCTCGGCCAGCCCTAGCTTTACTTTTAAGTTCCTTAAATATTATAAGTTCCTGGGGCTGGCCAAGTGCCGTGCTGGTTAGGAGTTGGCTTGGGACGCCAGCTCTGAGCAGCAGGGGCCCGGTTCGGATCCCACATGAGGGCCAGTGACGCTACACCCTCTACAGCTAAGATGGTGAAGAACAGGTCAATCTGGAACTGGGTTGCCGTGAGTCGCTGGCGACAGTGTAGGCTGCAGTGGGGCTGGCCGGCAGCTGGTGTGCGCTTTCATGAGCTGCTGTGAGCCACCATCAGCGGCTGTCCAATGGCTGGGGATCAACTGACTTACCTGGGAAGAGCGCAATGATAATACCAACATGGGCCAGTAAAGCGACGTCCTCCACAACTAGACTGAAGAACAAAAGGACAGCAACTCGTCTGTTCCCCTTCTCCGATTCCCCAATAAAATCTTAAATAAATAAATAAATAAATAAATAAATAAATAAATATATATATATATATATTTATATATAATAAGTTTCTATGAGAACTAGATGTTTTTGTAATGTCTTTTTGCAGTGTTTGTATTAAATGGGACAAATGCAGTTGTGCGGTTTGGCTATACAGGATCATTGATTCTGCTTTATTAAGTTTCAGAATGTTGCCCTGTGATTATATTCGTCTGTTATGAGGCTTTATCCAATTGAAACCAACAGACATGTGCCCCTTTTTATCCATTAATCTGTCTGACAATATTCAATACATAGTCAACTTATTAAGGCAGGGGGTTAGCATTATAACTACATTTGGGTTTTGAAAAGGTTGTCCTGTCTTTTGTACAGAACAATTGCAAACAACATCAGCATTGCCTAGGAGCAGACTTTTTAAAATTATTAAAAATGCAGAAAACTATTAAATAATAAAACTTTTAAAAATTGTTAAAAATTAAAATTATTAAAAATTATTTAAAATGCAAATTATTGAGTATGTACCAAGGAGGTATATATTGAAGTTCATTCAAGCCTGAAAAGGAACTTGTACATAATATTGTATTTTTAATCTCATTTTTAAAAGATTTCTATTTTAGTGTATACTTTATGATATTAATTATACAGTAAAATTTTGACATAATATCACAAATGGAGTAAAAAAAATCCAATGCATTATGATGGAATTTGCAGTTAGGCAGCCAAGAGTTTGGGCATCTGAGAACCAGGTGATCTTAGTCTCGTTTAAGTTGTAGTGCCACCTGGTGGTCATTACAACCCTAGTTTAATCATCTATGGTGACAATTCTGTATACATGCTAAATGAAACTTCCAGGAGGACATAGGTTGGTGCCCTTTTGTTAACTTGATCTGCAACACTGGGTTTAGGAAATACCAAAGTCCCAAGCACACTGGGGCCCACCTCAGCCTCTCTGCTTCCTGCCTCGCTCTCCCCCAACACTTCAATCCCCACCCCACAAAAGATAAAAGGGGAGGCGAGAGGAAAAAAGGAACCAACAGTTGTATTATGTCCAAATTTACGTTGTCATGACTTCTATATTATTAGAATATAGTACTAAATATATGTGGTTAATAAATAAATATGCACATATTATGGTACATAGTTTTAAAATTTCAATATTGTTAAACAATCAAAAAAGTTGGGAGACTCCCAGCTTAAGGAATGGATTGGAGGGACAACAAGCCTAAAGGAAGAAAGCTAGAACACTGTTGAAGTAATCTGGGCAAGAGACAGTGGTAGTCTGAAACTGGAATGATAGTAATGAGATTTGGAGGAAAGTGGATAGGTTTGATATTTAGGAGGTAGAATTGAGTCCTTATCTTTAAGAAACACAACGGAAATATGTACAGATAAACTGATACGATGTCTGGGATTTTCTTCAAAATAATACAACTAGGAAGAAGGGAAATTGGAGAGGTGGTTATAGATGAAACAAACACTGGCCATGTGCTGGTAACTGCTAAAGTTGTGTGATGGGCATAAGGGGGTTCTTTATTCTATTCTCTCTACTTTTGTAAATATTTGAAACTTTCCATAATAAAAAGTTAAACAAAAATAAAGTGCCTGGGAATAATTCAAGTGAAAAAATTAACTAGGAAGGTAGACATGAAATATAAAGCTCAGACAGAGAGCTCAGCAAAGAATTTGAGAGTGGTCAGCAGATAGAAGGTAAACTGAAGCCTTAAAAGTGAATGTAGTCACCTAGGAATAAAAAGAGAAAGTAAGCTAAGTTAGAATCCTGAGGAATACCAACAGTTAATGGGATGGCAAAGGAAGTGTTGCTAATAAGAGAGTGAGTAATGTAGGCCAAAAGAAGAAAGTATTCCAAGAAGCAGGCATTAGTCTATGTTGTCAAATGCTGCTAGGAGGTCAGGAAAAGAAGGGCTGATCAACATCTTTTTGAATTCAGCCGTATGAAAATCATTGGTGACTTTGGTGAGAGACATTCAAGAGGTGGCAGGCAGAACAAAGAATACAGTGTATGTAGGGTTAAGACTGAGTGGGAGATGAGGAAATAGAATCAGCTGTATGAAAAATTCAAAAAAAGTTTGGTGGAGGACAGAAATATATGGGTACCTAGAGGAAGGATGTCTGCTCGGAATGACATCAATTGCTCATTTATTGATATACTGCTAAAAAGTTTTATTTCTTTAAATGATCTACTACCCACCTTTTATTCTGTCCTGCACTCTTCTGCTAGATTTGAGTGTGGCTTTGACTGGATCACTCTTTATATAAAATCTCCCAATGCCTCTCCATTGCTTACTGAGGTCTGTACCAGTGTCTCAGCCTTCTTTATTATTTTTTTTTAAATTTATTTTTAAAATAGTTATTCTTCCTTTTTTTTAAAAAAATCATAAGTTATTTAAAAAAAATTTTTTTTAACTTTATTGGGGAACAGTGTGTTTTTCCTAGGACCCATCAGCTCCAAGTCAAGTTGTTGTCCTTCAATCTTAGTTGTGGAGGGCGCAGCTCAGCTCCAAGTCCAGTCGCCGTTTTCAATCTAGTTGCGGGGAGGCACAGCGGGAATTGAACCAGCAACCTTGTTGTTAACCAGCAACCTTGTTGTGCTCTAACCAACTGAGTCATTCGCCCGCTCCTCAGGCTACTTTAAATGTTCCCTGACACCAGCCAAACTGAACCACTCATCTCTCCTTCAGTATACTTTTTGTTCAGATTATTGCTTCTAGCTAGAATATATGCCTCTTCTCCAATCTTTGTCTCTTAAAATCTTGCTCATCTTTCATGTCCCATCTAGGGTGTGGTGCCACATTCTCCTGAGCCCTTTACTGATCCACCTCTTCTCTGCTGGAGTAGATATTGTCTCTCCCTCCTGTATTTTTCTAATGCATGCTATTTATATCTTTCTTGGGCTGGCCAAGTGGCTCAATTGGTTAAGAGCTCACTCGAGAGTGCGAGCTCTGAGCAAGAGGGTTGCCGGTTTGATTCCTGGCCTGAGCTGAGCTGCCGCTGAGCTGCCGAAAGGTGGCAGGATGGCTCAGCTAAAAAAAAAACCAAAATAAACAAAAAAAGAATATATCTTTCTTACGGTATCCATTGGATTTTACTTTGCATTTAGTTTCCTGGGTTATTATATCCTTTCTACATCCACAGATTGTATATACTTGAAACTGATTTTATTTTCCTTATCTTTATGTCACAGGAGTACTTAACACAATATCTTGCACAAAATAACTTTTGTTTTAATCAGGTTTTTTTTTTTTTAAGATTTTATTAGGGAAGGGCCGTCCGAGTGGCGCGTTGGTTAAGAGTTGGCTTGGGATGCCAGCTCTGAGCAGCAGTGCCCCGTTTCAGATCCCACATGAGGGCCAAAGACACTACGCCCTCTACAGCTAAGATGGTGAACAACAGCTCAACCTGGAGCTGGGCTGCCATGAGTTGCCAGCTACCGCGTAGGCTATAGCCCCTGCTGCTGTGAGCTGCCGTGAGCCGCTGTGAGCAGCAGTCCAATGGCCAGCGAGCGACTGCCTCACCCAGGAAGAGCGCAATGATAATACCAACATGGGCCAGTAAAGCGACATCCTCCACAACTAGACTGAAGAACAAAAAAACAGCGACTTGTCTGTTTTCCTTCCCTGATTCCCCAATAAAATCTTAAAAAAAAATAAAATAAAAGAAGATTTTATTGGGGAATTGGGGGAGGGGAACAGTATTGGGGAATTGGGGAAGGGGAACAGCCAATTTGTTGTCCTTCAGTCTTAGTTGTACAGGGTGTAGCTAGCTCAAGTCCAACTCCAGTTGCCAATAGGCCATCCATTGGCAGTTTGCGGCTGCTCAGCTCCAAGGTGCTGTGTTCAATCTTAGTTGCAGGGGGTAGGGGAGGTGCACAGCTCACCATCCCATGTGGGAGTCAAACCGGCAACTTTGTAAAGAGCACACGCTCTAACCACTGAACCATCCGGCTGCCTTTCTGCAGCTCGTGGCAGCTCAGCTCAAGGTGCCATGTTCAATCTTAGTTGCGGGTGGGCATAGCCCACCATCCCATGTAGGAGTCGAACCTTCAACCTTGTTGTTAGGAGCATGTGCTCTCACCAGCTGAGCCATCTTTGCCACCTGTTGGCAGCTCAGCGGCAGCTCAGCTCGAGCACAGCTCACTGGCCGATGTGGGAATCAAACCCATGACTCTGTTGCTCAGAGCTCGTGTTCTTAACCAACTGACCCACTCCGCCGGCCACACAAAATAACTTTCTGAATTAAACTGGATTCCCAAAGCTCTGTTGTTTCTAATGTTTGTGGGTTTACACTGCCTTCTAGAATTACAATGCTATTCAGCTATTGCCTTCCATGTAACATTGTAATTTTTATAACCTTTCTTCATATGATCCAAAAATAATACCCAACATTTGTTATTTTTTAGTTGATAAACTGCTTTTCATATGGGTTTTCTAATTTAAGCTTTAAAAAATATATTTATTTTTAAAATACATTTTGATACAAATAGTTTTAGAACTTCCATCCAAATACAACAAATGTTTAGTTTGTCATGATTAATTCAGATCCTATTAAAAGAAAACCCTCACAGATATGCTGAAGCCTCGTAATTTCATTTCCTTTTTTCATTCTCCAGAGGTCAATTCTCCTGGAGTTGATGTATATCCTTCCCAACCATGTTTTTAATCTTTTATCATATATTTAACTCACACGAAGACTTATTTTGTGGTTTTAAAGTGGTATGTAAGTGATAAATACTATTATGTACTCCTTTGCAATTTGCTTTTATCTTTTGACATTTTCAGGATTTGTTCTTGTTAGCATGTGTTGCATACTTCATTTTGAATAAGAAATGGTCTTCCAATGAATGATTCTACCACATCTTACTTAACTTTTACCTTAAGTTTGTGGGGTAGCTATTATTAACCTCATTTTATAGATGAAAAACTGAAGTACAGAGAGGTTAAGTAACTTTATCTAGGTAATATGGTTTCTAAAAGATGCAATGAAGGGCCGGCCGAGTGGCTCAGTTGGTTAAGAGCTCGCTCAAGAGTTTGAGCTCTGAGCA
>NW_017731620.1:679316-685028 GCF_001890085.2 Hipposideros armiger | reverse complement strand
CCTCACAACAATTTAAAAATTATTCGAGAGCCATAAATATATTTTTACATAATCATCATTATGTGAATAATATCCTTTAAACATTTTATAAATGAAACTATGATAGTTTTATTTTCATTTTCAATTTTACTTCAGAGCCTGTGGCTCACGAGCTGCAGTTTGCTGACCCCTGGCAGCTCTTCTGTCTCAAAAGTTTGCAGACCCCTGATCTAGTCCCATGGCTTTACATATCTATATGCTGATAACTCCCAAATTTATATCTCTAGCCCAGAGATATAAATTAGGTTGCTTACTCAACATCTACACCCAGAAATGAAAATTAACATATCCAAAGCAGACCTCCTGATTTACTGTTCTTTAACCTGTTCCTTTCCCAGGTTATTATAAATGTTCCAACCAAAAGCCAGGGATTCTTTCCCTTAGCCCTGAATAATCCACCAGCAAATCCTGTCACTACTTCTTTTGAAATCCACTTCTCACCCTCTCCCCGGCTACCACCATAATTTTTTATCTAGACTATTACAGTAACCTCTCAGCTTATCTCCATTTCCATTTACAATGGATTTCCCCACTCAGCAACCAAAGTGACTTTTATAAGTAAATTGTAGATTATATAGCATTACTTCCCTGCTCAAAATCTTCCTTTGGCTTTCTAGTACACTTAGAATAAAATCCAAGCACTTTACTAAAGCCTCTAAATTCCTGCATAATTCCTGCATAATCTGACCTCTGGAACCCCATGGCCTTCTGTCCCTCCTTTGCTCACTGTACTCCAATAATATTGGCCTATTTTTTGTATACACCAGGCTTCTTCCTGCCTTCAGTTCTTTGCACTCTTCTATCTGAACACTGGCTGGTTCCATTAAGATGTCGTTTCAGAGAAGCCTTCTCTGACCTTCATGTTTGAAATTATTTTGAAACATCACAAGATGTTTTCAGATAGTGACAGTTATTAAAATATTAAATGAAATGGGGAGGGAGATAAGGGTCTAGGGAGCAGCAATATTTGCACTAGAGGAGATTTGAATGGTAAGAAGCCAGTCATGTGAACCTGGGCGAAGTGTCTGAGATGGAATAGGATGTACAAAGGCCCCTACATGGGAGTGATTCTAGTTT
Source organism: Hipposideros armiger (assembly GCF_001890085.2). NCBI lineage: Eukaryota > Metazoa > Chordata > Mammalia > Chiroptera > Hipposideridae > Hipposideros > Hipposideros armiger. The sequence continues at coordinate 683,912 of NW_017731620.1, read as the reverse complement.
TTTTTGTTTTTTTTTTTTATTTTTTATTTTTTGAAAATTTTTTATTGGGGAATTGGGGGAGAGGAACAGACAAGTTGCTGTCCTTTTGTTCTTCAGTCTAGTTGTGGAGGACGTCGCTTCACTGGCCCATGTTGGTATTATCATTGCGGTCTTTCCGGGTGAAGCAGTCNTCGAGTCCCAGCCTGAGCTGAGCTGCTGCTAAGCTGGCAATAGGTGGCAGGATGGCTCAGCCAAAAAAAAAAAAAAAAAAGGATGCAATGAGAACGGTGCAGGGCCTCTAACTCCTCACCCCCCATGTTCTTTCCACTGTATCTTTCAATTATTTAACAAATATTCACTGAACACCAACTATGTGCCAGGCACTGTGTTAGGGCCTAGGCATCTAGGCAGTGAATAAAACAAACAGGATCCTGCTCTCAAGGAGCCTATGTTCTAATTGGAGGAGATAGTCAATAAAATAGTATATATCATTTGGTTCTAAGTGTTATGAAGAAAACTTAAGCAGGATGGAGGGGGAAAGAGTGTGAGTTTGAGTGTGTTGTTTATATGATTCTTTCCGGTGATGTTTCAGCAAATATTTGAAGAGGGGCAATGAGAGAAGGGTGTTCAAGGTCAAGGCTAAGGGTACAGCAAATGCAAAATCCTTGAGGCAGGATTATGTACCGTGTTTCCCCCCAAAATAAGACCGGGTCTTATATTAATTTTTGCTCCAAAAGATGCATTTTATTCATTTATTCATGTACAAAAGTCTTCATTTATTCAAATACAGTCATGTCTGGCTGACAATCTTAACTGGGGCTTATTTTGGGGTAGGGCTTGTATTACAAGCACCCTGAAAATCTTGCTAAGGCTTATTTTCTGGTTAGGTCTTATTTTTGGGAAACACGGTATAGCTGTCATTCCGTCACTTTGACTTTTTAAAAAAAATACTGTATCAGCAATTATCCTTAAGTGCCAAAGAACAAATATAAGCACACTTCATGGTTTTTTGCCTGATAAAACACCTAATTTTGACATGTTAACAGTCTCTTATGATGGCCATTTTTTGAATAAACAAATTAGGTCGAGCCTGAAAATGTCTACAACCAGAATCCATTGATTTATTTTAAACATTAAATCACATGTAGTAGACACCTGTACGGCTGTCACACACAGAACTGCTGCTGCTTTGATGGGGATACATATAAATACAATTCAACACCTTTTTTAAATATTAAAAGTTGGGAGAATCCTCAAAGAAACCTAAGAAGACTTCAAGTTTAAATAAAATGCTGAAACAGAAAGAACAGGGAGAAGCCCACCTCTTGCATCGCATTTCTCAGAAAAGATGCCCAGAGAGTGGTAGGAAAACCAGGAACCTCTCCACGCCGTGGGGAGACTTGGGGAGATCTAGCCTTTACTCGGTGAAGTGCCTCAGTTTTCACATTTGTGATAGGAGGGCGTCTGGCCTGGTGCCTCCCAAGTCCCTCTGCTCCTTAAACTCAGGGTTGTTACTTTGCTGAGCCTCCCAGCCTGGGAGTAACAACATGGTAGTTATGCCCCCAAACTCCGCGAATCTCGCCCGCGGGGCGCTCCGGGGCTCGGCAGGAAACCGCCCGGGGTGACTGCACAGGCGCGCGCTCCGCCAGCTTGCCCCGCCCCATTGAGCCTCCGGACCTCCCCCCAGCTCCTGCGCAGAACTGGAGGAGAGCCTGGCGCGCGGCACAGCCACGGCTTCCGGGAGGAGTTTTGGACCCCGTGAGGCCCCGTCTGGCGCCGCGCCTTCCCGAGGCAGTGGAGAAGCCGGCAGCCCGCCTCTGCGACGCCGAAGAGCGCAGCGCATCGTTAGCATGGGCGAGCACGGCTTGGAGCTGGCGTCTATGATTCCCGCCCTGCGAGAGCTGGGCAGGTAGGGCCAGGCCCGGCCGTCTTGGGCCCCGCGGCCTCCTCCGCTCGGTCCGGCTGGCGTCTCACGTGCTCTCCTTCCCCGACTGCACGCGGCCCGGCTCGGATCTCCTGAATCCCTACTGCGGCTCTTTTGTGGTGGGGCCCCGCGGCTGACCAGCGCTTCTCCCTCTGAGAGGCGGTTAGGGCGTCGCTACAGACCTACGACAGTCCGAGGGGGGAAACGTCTTGCCGGCTCCGCTTTACCTCAGCGGTGTCCGGGAGCTCATCCCCACTTGGGCTCCCTCTGCAGCTGGAGGGGAGGGCCCCTTCTGGTCACTTTCTTGCATTCATTTGCTTTTCGAAAACCTCTTGGCTTACGTGAGAGGCTTGACCCATGGACCTTCCCCCAGTTTCTATTTATGATCGATCGCTCGTGGAGGAATTGGGTTTTCAGCTCTACATTTTGACTTAGAACTAACTGCCCATGGAATTAAACTCACTAGTTATGATTTTGTGCAAGGAAGACCAATTGTGCTATTTCTTCGAAGTGAAACCGTAGGCCACCCTGAAGATGGGACCCCTTTCGTGTTGATCATGTAATCTTTAAGCTGTTATTTTAGTCAGAAATCTCAGGGATAGGCCACAACGTTCACAAAATATAAATACGCACAGAATGTTGCCAAAACGTGAAGATAATTTAATATTGTTTTATTTGCAAAAGCTTGTTTTCTGAAAACCAAGGAATAAAATCCTGTAAATCAGTATCCTACCCAATGAGAGGGGAGAGATGTTGATGGCTGCCACCCCCCCTTCACACACGCAGCCTTCCCGCAGCCAGGCTCAAGACTAGAAGGCAGAGTTTATGTGAGTTTGTTTGCTTTTTTAAAAATTGTAATCCACTGCAAACAAATAAATGGGCTTGTACCACTAGTGCAGTTGAACTGTCAGTTGGAATAATTACTTCCCAATTTCTTAAACTGTTTGAAAACTTAGCACACAAAGTCAAAATGAACATTAAGCCCACCAGATATTTAATTCCCTTTCTTTCTGCTGTTCAGTTGTGTTCATCTCTGCTTGTTGGCCATATGAGGATGTTAGTCTTCCTCCATTACATAAATAAGAGGATAAACGAAAGGACCATACTTGTCTTAACTCAGTCATCCTATTTTTGTGTGTGTGAATTGTTTTCACTTTGCATGAGGTACAAACATTTTGTATTAATGTTTTGTAAAGTAACGTCAACCTTTCTAAAAGAATATGAATACAGATGCTCATTTCAGGAAGTTGATGTACAGATTTCATCTTTCAGGCTCAATGTGAAGCTCAGTATGTTTTCCCCACCTTGCTTTAATGGAGAATTAGCTTATTTTTATTTATTTTTAATTTATTTTATTTTTTAAATTCGTTTCAGGGGTACAAAACAATGCAATAGTTATATTTTTCACCCCTCACAAAGGGACAATCCCCCTCCCCCAATCCATTGCCTCCTCCCCCTGAGAATTAACTTATTAATACTTTTCTTCCTTCTCTCTTCCCCTATGAGACTTGTTAATAAAAATAGTATTTTAGATTTATTTATAGTCTCTCATCAACAGAGTTTACTCCTATGTTATCTTTCATTTCATTCATTCCAAGAGAACAAACAGAAAAACCGACCCACAGAGAATTGTCTAGTAATAACTTTTTGTTTGTTTGTTTGTTTTGGTTTTTCTTTTAGCTGAACCATCCTTCCAGCTGTGGGCAGCTCAGCAGCAGCTCAGCTCGGGCCGGGAATCAAACCGGCAACCCTGTTGCTCAGAGCTCGCACTCTTGAGCGAGCTCTTAACCAACTGAGCCACTTGGCCAACCCTTTGTAATAGTTTTTAATTGTCATTACTTTTTCATTGCCATGGCTTCATTCAAGCTTATTCAGTCTCACAGTATCTCCATGATGTAGAATATGGCAAATATTATCACTGTTAAGAAACTGAGTCACAGAAATTGAAGAATCAAATGCAGAGATAGCAGTTATCAGAGCTGTTTCGGATTGAAGACATCAAGGCATTTTCTCCCAAGTTTGTTTTTCTTTTAATTGTGGCAATTAGATTTCTGAGAAAAAAATGAGATGTCACAGTTCTAATGTGTGGGCTCCTCTACCTCTATCTCTCAGGGATAAATTTTGTTCCACTGTTGTTTGCTGTTAGAACTCTTTTCTCTGCACTCTTTCTGGGTGATCTCATTTGCTCTCCTGCCTTCAGTTACCATCTGCTATTTGATGACTCCAGATGTGTTTCACCAAACCATATCTATCTCCAATAGAACTAACTATATGTACTGCTGGATATTGGCAGTTTTACCTGGGTGCCCCATATGCAACTGAGACTTAACATATCCAATACAAATTCTCTGCATATCCCAACCTGCCCAAGATTTTTTTTTTTTTAATTCCCCTCATTCACTGAGGTAGAGATATTTCAGTAAATGATGCCATGTTCATTCATTGTTCCAAACCAGAAATCTGGGAATCATTCCTGACTCCCAATGTGCTTTTGGCTACATCCTTGGTTCTCTTTTCATCTTCACTCTCTTCCTAAGTTGCTTTATCTAGTCCAGGGGTCAGCAAACTGCAGCTTGCGAGCCACATGCGCCTCTTTGGGTACGTTCCGGCTCAAAAGTTTGCTGACCCCTGGAAGAGCCAATCCTGTCCCTCACAACAATTTAAAAATTATTCGAGAGCCATAAATATATTTT
>NW_017731620.1:666968-677246 GCF_001890085.2 Hipposideros armiger | reverse complement strand
ATTGGGGGAGGGGAACACACAAATTGCTGTCCTTTTGTTCTTCAGTCTAGTTGTGGAGGACGTCGCTTCACTGGCCCATGTTGGTATTATCATTGTGCTCTTCCCGGGTAATGCAGATTGGTCGCCGGCCTCTGGACGGCCACTCACGGTGGCTCTTGGCAGCTCACACTGGCTACTGGCCGCTCACGCTGGCTGCCGGCCACACACGATAGCTCACGGCAGTGCACTGCAGCAGGGGCTGCAGCCTACACCGTCGCCAGCGACTCACAGCAGCCCAGCTCCAAGTTGAGCTGTTGTTCACCATCTTAGCTATAGAGAGTGCAGCGTCACTGGCCTTCATGTGGGATCTGAACTGGGGTCCTACTTCTCAGAGCTGGCGTTCTAAGCCAGCTCTTAACCAACGTGCCACTTGGCCGGCCCAGGAGTTGGATTTTAAGTGCAATGGGAAGCCATTGGAATGTTTTAAATAGGGAAGTAACACAATTTATGTTTTAAAAACATGTTTAACCTTCATTCCTCTACTTAGAGTTCTTCAATATCTCACTGCCTTCAGTACAAAATCTAAACTATTTCATCCTTTGAGCTTATCTTCCCTATTCAGCTTCATCTTCAGTTACGACAGTAACTTGTTTAGTTAGATAGAGCCTCGTAGTTTTTTGAGCAGTGTGTATTGTTCCTGAGCCTTTGTTTCCTCCACTTGGATACCGTCCTTCTTTCCCTTATTTTACCTGGCTAGCTCCTTAGGGCTCAGCTTTTTGTATCACCTCGGGGACCCTTGACTCATAGGCCCTGCCCAGGGCTCAGTGTTTCTCTTGTTTTCAATCTTGGCTCCATTAATACTTAACCATGTTGTGTGAAAAATGATTTGTCCTTTAATTTACAAAGTTTTTTCTGGTAGGTTCATGGTATCATGGTATTTGATGCTTTTCCCAGAGGAGGTGCTCAGGTGTTTGCTAAATGTATTGAAGCTTCATGTACTTAAATTTTCACTCAAATATTACAGTATACTTTTCAAAAAGTATACCCTTTCAGTTTAGTTCCCAAACTCAGAGGTTGCAAAATAAGAAGTGCTCATTCTCCCATGAGTTTCTTTATTCTGATAGTACATTTAATAAATGATAATTAACCTTTATTAAAACTGATTTTTAAAAATTACACAAATAACACATGAATGCATTATCTGTATGTAAAATTAAACTTTATAGGAAAATGACCCCCACCCACAATCCTGGTTCCTCTTCACACACACCTCTTCATTCACATTCTTACTGACACTTGTCAAATTACACTTGGTTTGTGAGAAAATCTCTTGACTTTGTCTAAAACAATTCATGTTACCTTGTAATTTTAAACTTAAAAAAACTTTTGTTGTATTTAAATCTGTGATGTCATATAATATAGTAGCTACTAGCCAAATGTTGCCATTGAGCACTTCACATGTGGCTAGTCTAAATTGAAATATGCTATAAATGTAAGATATACACTGGGTTTCAAAGACGGGTGTAAAAGATCTCATTAGTCATTTTCATTTTATTTACATGTTCAAATAAGATTTTGGATATATTGTTACCATTAAAATTGCCTGTTTCTTTTTATATTCTTTTTTTGCGGGGAATATAGAAACTATTTTTATTTATTTTTTTAAATTAGGGTGACATTGATTAATAAGATTATATAAGTTTCAAGGGTATAATGTATCATCTGTATATAGCATTGTGTGCTCATAAGCCAAAAATTTAGTCAAAGGGAATAGGTGAAATTCATTTTTTATTTTTTTAATTGTGTTAATTTTATTGGGGATTGGGGAAGGGGAACAGTGTTGGGGAATTGGGGGAGGGGAACAGCCAAGTTATTGTCCTTCAGTCTTATTTGTGGAGGGTGCAGCTAGCTCAGCTCCAAGTCCAGTCGCCATCTGGCCACCTGTCGGTAGCTCACGGCCGCTCAGCTCAAGGTGCTGTGTTCAAACTTAGTTGTGGGTGGGTGTAGCCCACCATCCCATACAGGAGTCGAACCAGAAACCTTTTTGTTAGGAGCACGTGCTCTCACCAGCTGAGCCATCCTGCCACCTGTTGGCAGCTCAGCCGCAGCTCAGCTTGGGCGTAGCTCACAGTCTCATGTGGGAATCGAACTGGCGACCCTGTTACTTGTGCTCTTAACCAACTGAGCCACTCAGCTGGCCCTGAAATTAATTTTTAATATTTTATTTAAATAATACATTCAGGTAACATTTCAACATGTAATTGAAATAAAATAATGAGATACTATTTTGTACTGAATATTGAAAATCCAATGTATGTTTTATATTTATAGTACATTTCAGTATGGACTAACCACAGTTCAGGTGCTCAATACTTAGTACATGTGGCCACTGGCTATCATGTTGGGCAGGGCAGGTCTAGGTTTTGCAGATTGGATGTCTGTGGTGTCATTTAGCATGTTCTTTTTTCCCTTGTAAATTGGTAATATTGGTATTTAGATTGTCTTTTCATTTTTAAATAGAAGAATACTGTGAATGTTAAAACTAAAAACGTTTGATCTATTCAACTTTAGAGATTTTTTTACAAATTAAATTGTAACTCTCTTTAAGGGTTAACAACTTTTTATTTGTATTTTAGTGCCAGTCCAGAGGAATATAATATAGTTGTACAGAAGCCAAGACAAATTCTGTGTCAGTTTATTGACCGAATACTTACAGATGTAAATGTTGGTAAGAAATAATTACTTTTTATATAAGCTTTATAAATTAAATTGTTTACTTTTTCATATATACAACATTATAACATTTTTCTCCATGTAGTTTTATAGAGTTAGTATTTATGACCGTTACTATTTTCAGGAAAGTTACTGATAGTATTATTTGTCACATAATGTGCATTAGGCTTTTAAAGTAATTCTGTTTTCCTGTTCGTTATCTAGTTTTTCTTCTGTTTACTATAAGTTCTTTGATATAAGATATTATTATAGATAAAAAATATTGAGCAGTTTCCAATGATGTAGATTCCATTTTAGCTAGGTCTTGTGCCAGTGGTTGAGAAGCAGCAAATGCCATAAAAAATTCTTTAAATAAGACTTGGTGACTTTGTGAGTTGTTAAGTCAACTCCTGTTTCCTGTATGTAGCAATCTAAAAGACAAATTACAAACTTGGCAAGATGGGGTCACATGTGTCTGGCTACAATGTTGTTACCATATCTGTTAAAATTACATTAAAGGGGTAATACAGAGTGTCATTTGGCTCATGGTTTATAAATTTGATTTAAAATTTGGCACAGATTTTATGACTTGTGATAGTTATTTACCCTTTTTTTTCACACAATAATATTGAGTTGCAAAAAAAATTACAAACAACTACAGAATTCTTGCAAGATGTGTTTTCATGTGGTGCTCCTTCTGCTTAGATCGCTAGCCCTTCCCCTTGCTGCTTGACTAACTCTTCATCATCTAGGAATCAACTCCTTCATATTATCTTCCTACACACTTGTTTCCTTTACTTTCGATTAGTGCAATTAACGTATTGTATTATAATTATTACTTTATTTGTCTGACTCTCACCTGATAGAGTTGTTGTTGTTGTTTTTTTAATCCTTAGATTTTAGCATAGTGCCAGGCCTATGTTTGGTGAATGGATGTGTAATAGATGAATGAGCATGATTATTAAACACTTAAAATTAGAAAAGTAGGATTGTAGTGTTTAGCCCCATCAATTTAATATAAGCTGGACATAATTATGGTCACCAAAGTTTAGTTTCTTAACAAAAGGACTGTCATGAATCTTATTTTTAAGTTGCTGTAGAACTTGTGAAGAAAACTGACTCTCAGCCAACCTCTGTGATGCTGCTTGACTTCATCCAGCATATCATGAAGTCCTCCCCACTTATGTTTGTAAATGTGAATGGAAGCCATGGGAAGAATGAGGCCAAAGGCAGTTGTATTGGTACGTCCTGCTGTTTGTACATTCGTTTACAGTCTGTTTTATGAAATCTACCTTCTTCTGTTCTGAAATATAACATATACATTAATAGACATTTTGGTCAAATTTGCTATAAATTGAGGAAGCAAACTGGTAATGGTAGTTTTATTTCATGCATCCTTACTATTTTTTTGTGTCATGAACTAGATACCCAGAACGGAACAGAGGTTAATCAGATTCGTTTATTTTCCATTGACTACTTTAGCAATTTTCTTTTTTCTGGTTTTGGTAATCTTTGTCTTCTAGATCAAGCATCAGCAAACTGTGGACCACAGGCTGGCTGTCTGTTTTTGTAAACAAAGTTTTATTGTAATATAGCCATGGTCACTCATTTGCTTATTATTCATAACTACTGCAAAGGCAACATTGAGTAGTTGACATGGAGACTGTATGGCCCTGGAGCATAAAATATTACCTCTCTGGTTCTTTAAAAATGAGTTTGCTGACTCCTGTTCTAGATGTTGATTTTTTTCTAGGCTTTATGCTTATTGTTCCCACTACTTTTGTCCCTTTATTGGCCTCCTCCTAAAGAGATGTAAAGCAAATATCTTTTTTTTTTATGTACAATTTACAGAGTATTTTGAACTTTTTTGCTTTACTTTCAGGACTCATTTTTGATAGCATGTCCCCCAAAGTCTTTTCTTACCACTACTCCTGACTGCATGCCTTAGGACTGGCTTAGTTGCCTTTTAATGCTCTGTTAGTACAGTGTTCTGCATTTCTTTGGTCATAGCGGTTTTTAAATTATATTTTAATTCCTGTTTGTATTTTTTTTTCTTTTTTTAAATATTTTATTGGGGAATTGGGGGAGGGGAACAGTGTTGGGAATTGGGGAAGGGGACAAGCCAAGTTGTTGTTCTTCAGTCTTCGTTGTGGAGGGTACCAGTCGCCATCTGGCTTCCCATCGGCAGCTCGTGGCCTTTAAGCTCAAGGTGCTGTGTTCAATCTTAGTTGCGGGTGGGCATAGCCACCATCCCATGCAGGAGTCGAACCAGCAGCCTTGTGGTTAAGAGCGCACGCCGTATCCACTGAGCCATCCGGACGGCAGCTCAGCTCAAGGTGCCGAGTTCAGCCTTAACTGCAGGTGGGTGTAGCCCACCATCTAGCAGGCAATCTTGTTGTTACACCAGCTGAGCCATCCTGCCACCTGTTGGCAGCTCAGTGACAGCTCAGCTCGGGCGCAGTGGCACTGGCCCATGTGGGAATCGAACCAGTGGCCCTGTTGCTCAGAGCCTGCGCCCTTAAGCCAACTCTTAACCAACTGAGCCACTCGGCCAGCCCTATCTATATTCTTTAACACACTGTTTTTTAAACAATAAAATAGTCTAGAAAGTATCATAATACACTGCACATAATAAGAATAAATACTGTTCATGAAACTTTTGTTTCATATATTTGAATAAATATGCATATGTATACTGGGTCATGTTATAAAATATATCTTAGTTTCAGTCAAAAAGTTCAAGAAACTTTAATATAGGATTTATGAGGACAGGACTATGATTTGTTCTTGTGTATTTGGGACAAAGTTGCCACTCAATAATGACTTATTGAAGGGATGATGATAAGTATACCGTTTATTGAGCGTTTATTTAACGTCAGTTATTGTGCTGACAGTTTCACATATATTATCTTTTTATTATTATTTGAATCCATTTTTATTAAAGCACATGTGTGTATACAGATATTGAGAGGAAATATGTTAGACTTTTATACAACAACATTCTAAGATAAAATTCACATACCACACATGTAATTCACACATTATTGTGTGCAATTAAGTATGTTTTGGTACATTCACAGAGATGTGCAAACTTTACCACAGTCAGTTTTAGAACATTTTTATTAATGCAAGGAAGGGACCCCCTACCCATTTGAAGTCATCCCAATGCGGGACAATCACTAATCTACTTCCTGTCTATAGATTTTCCTATTCTAGACATTTCATAAATGGAATCATAGAACATGTGGTCTTTTGTGACTGATTTCTGTCATTTAGCAAAATTTTTTCAAGGTTTATCCATGTTGTAGCATGTGTCAGTGCTTCAGTCCTTTATATTATGGAATAATATTCTATTGTATGGCTGTACCACTGTATATTTATCTGTTAATCACTTGGACATTATTTTCTTTTGGGTACACATATATTATCTTATTTGATCCTCATGGTAACCAATAAAGTAGATATCATTATTTCCTTTTCATAGTTTAAGTTACAGAGGTTCAGAGAAATAAAAGTTCACACAGCTAATAAGTGGAAAGCTAGGACCTTGTCTGTTTGACTCCAAAATTGGTATTCTAAATTACTATAATATGTTTCCATTGTATAGGGAATATTTTAGACTATTTTGTGAGTGAAGTTTATACTTTAAAAAGAAATCATCAAGCATTTAGCAAATTAACTAGTAATTTTTTGTTTGTTTATTTCAAAGATTTCAGTAATTGGATCATAACAAGACTTCTGAGGATTGCAGCAACTCCATCCTGTCATATGTTGCACAAGAAAATTTGTGAAGTCATTTGCTCATTATTGTTTCTCTTTAAAAGCAAGAGTCCTGCTATTTTTGGAGTACTGACAAAGGAATTATTACTTCTTTTTGAAGACTTGATATCTCTCCACAGAAGAAATGCAGTGGAACATTTTGTGGAATGGCCTGTGCTAGTTAGCCGATTTTTAAGTCAATTAGATGAACATGTAGGATATTTACAACCAGCTCCTTTGCAGTTCATGAACATGCAAAATTTGGAATATATTGAAGTCACCTTATTAACAGTTCTTATTCGTATTATTGCAGTTGTGTTTTTTAGAAGGCAAGAACTCATACTTTGGCGGATAGGTTGTGTTTTGTTGGAGTATGGTAGTCCAAAAATTAAATCCTTAGCAATTAGCCTTTTAACTGAACTCTTTGAACTTGGAGGACTACCAGCACAACCAGCCAGCACTTTTTTCAGATCATTTTTTGAATTATTAGAACACCTTGTAGAAATGGATGTTGACCAGTTGAAACTCTATGAAGAGCCACTGTCAAAGCTGATAAAGACACTCTTCCCCTTTGAGGCAGAAGCTTATAGAAATATTGAACCTGTCTATTTAAATATGCTGCTAGAAAAACTCTGTGTCATGTTTGAAGACGGTTTGCTCATGCGGCTTAAGTCTGATGTGCTAAAAACAGCTTTGTGCCACTTACTACAGTATTTCCTTAAATATGTGCCAGCTGGGTATGAATCTGCTTTACAAGTCAGGAAGGTTTATGTGAGAAATATTTGTAGAGCTCTTGTGGATGTGCTCGGAGTTCAGGTAGATGCAGAGGTAAGTCATTTTTAAGGTTACTTGTTAATAATGTATGTAGATTTTTTCCCCCTAATTTAAGTGTATGCATATATACAAGATGTAATAATAACAAAATAGAATATCTTAATACTGTACATTCAGAACAGGATGATTTTCATAATCTACTTTGGCTTCCTCTAATGGATTTTTACTTTGATTTCAGAAGGATTTGTTCACTAAAGTGGTAATGAACTGCCAATGGAATAGAATGATTTAAAATAAAATTTGTGAAGTGTAAGCATGTTTGTTGCATTATTAGTTAAAAGGGGGCCAGTTATCAACTTAATTGCAAAAACTTTGAACACTCACATTGAGATTTATCTTTGACGGGTTATAATCAATCACTTTTAGAAAACCTATTGGTACATTGTACTAGTCATGCCAGTTATGCTTCTTTTCCTATATGGACTGTGGGAGATAGGCAGTACGATAAAATAGATATGCACAAAGTAGACAATGTCAATAAAGAGAAATTACTTTTGAAAGCAAAAACAAAAGTCATATGCAGTAACTTGATTAAATATTTTAGTTTATTTTATCTATAAGACTTGCTGGATTTGTGGTATGAAAGAAGCTAGTAATTCCCTTATAGAATTTTTTTGTGGCATTTTGACAGAGGGGAAAAACAGGTTATAGGGAGAAGGATTTGTTATATCTTCTAAGACTATAGAACCGTAGTTCTAGATATAGAACTATATATGTATGTCTATAGGACTATGAAATAATATAGGTTAACTTAGGTCTTTATTTTGCCTGATGAAACTCTGAAAATAGTTTACCTTATTAGAAAACTTACAACTAATACTAATGCATTTTTGCTGTCTATGAATAATAAACATTTTCTAGAGATAGTTTTTGAAATTATTTTTGCTTTCTCAGTATTTGTTGGGCCCACTTTATGCAGCTTTAAAACTGGAATGTGCGGAAATTATTGAGGAGGTTCAGTGCCAAATTAAACAGGAAAACCTCAACAATAATAGTGATGGAATATCACCCAAAAGGCCTCGACTCAGCTCATCGTTAAACTCTTCTGACAGAGCACCAAAACAGGCTGAGGGGTATGACCTTCATTCAGTTTTTGTTTAGTCATTTAGTAGAAGTTTATTCACTTTAACAAAAAGCACCTTTAGTAAGTGCTTTGACTTAAATACACAAAAAGCATTTGTTCTTTCTAAAAGTAATCAAAGGAATGCTTAAAATATTTTAATAGTTCTATGAAAGATTCCATGGGTAAATATGATTACTTAAAAGACTTTTTAAGGTCTTTCCTTGCCTGTCTAATTTAACTTTTTAATATACGAAAAACCTCAGACTATACATCTATCAGCAATTTAAAAAAATGTGAACAAATAAATAATTTTTTGGCATGTGGCCAAAGAATTTCCATATTTCAGCCAGCATTGAAAGTTGTTTTAAATCTTAGGATAAATTTCAGTAGTTGATATTACATGTTGTCTTTTGTTGTAAATATTTTCACATTTGAACCAAGCATATTAAATATGAATATATTTATACTGTGATCATAATTACAGAATTAAGCATGTGGATATGAACAAAAAGAGCATATTATGGAGTGCACTGAAACAGAAAGCTGAATCCCTTCAGATTTTCCTTGAATATGGTCCTCTAAAGAATCCTGTGACTGAGACTTTAGAAGGAATTGCTGCTGTCCTGCAACTGACTGCTCTGTGTACTGTTCATTGTTCTCACCAAAACATACACTGGTAAAGCAACTTATATTTTCTGGGTGGATTTCTTGTAAGAAATTTGGATTTATTATTTAGGAGACTCCATTCACTTCATTTGTGTGACCTTAGGAACACAAACTTTTTGGTGAAATAGAAATTTTTTTATTGAGCACCTGCTGTAAAATCTAGGAACTGTGATAAGTACTATCCATGACTTAATTTAATTTTTACAACAATTCTGTGAGATGAATGCTGTTATGTCCACTTTATAAATTAGAAATTGAGGATCAGAGAAATTGAGGTTCTTTTTTGTCTGAAACCTAAACTAACTTTCCTGGTTATACATATTTCAAAACTACCAGAACACATCTTTATACAACTCAAAAGCCAATGTTCTTTTTTTTTAAAGATTTTTATTGGTGAATTGGGGGATGGAAACAGCGCTGGGGAATTGGGGGAAGGGGAACAGACAAGTTGCTGTAGTTTTGTTCTTCAGTCTAGTTGTGGAGGACGTCGCTTCACTGGCCCAAGTTGGCACCATCATTGCGCTCTTCCTGGGCGAGGCAAATCAGTTGCTGGCTTCTGGATGGCTGCTCACGTTGGCTGCTGGCCACACACAGTAGCCCATGGCAACCCACTGCAGCAGGGGCTGCAGCCTACGCCTTTGCCGGCGACTCATGGCAGCCCAGCTCCAGGTTGAGCTGTTGTTTAGCATCTTAGCTGTAGAGGGCAGTGTCACTGGCTCTCATATGTGGGATCTGAACCAGGGCCACTGGCGTCCCAAGCCAGCTCTTAACCAACATGCCACTCGGCCAGCCCAAACCCAATGTTCTTTTAGTAAAACATTTAATTAAAAGAACATTTCCCTTACGTTACAAGAGTAGGAATTTATAGTTCTTGCCAGAGGGAATGGGGGTGGGGTGGAGGTAGATGGGGGTAAAGGGAGATCAAATATATGGTGATGGAAGGAGAACTGACTCTGGGTGTTGAACACACAATGTACTATAAAATGATTTATTATGGAATTGTACACTTGAAACCTATGTAACTTTACTAACCATTGTCACCCCAATAAACTAATTAAAAAAAATAAAAATAAAAAGCATTCTTGGGCCAGCCAAGTGGCTCAGTTGGTTAAGAGTTTGCTTAAGAGGGACCAGCTGAGTGGCGCATTGGTTAAGAGCTGGCTTGGGACACCAGAGGGCCCCGGCTCGGATCCCACATATGAGGGCCAGTGACACTGCCCTCTACAGCTAAGATGCTGAACAACAGCTCAACCTGGAGCTGGGCT
>NW_017731620.1:633439-666823 GCF_001890085.2 Hipposideros armiger | reverse complement strand
CCAACTTGGGCCAGTGAAGCAACATCCTCCACAACTAGACTGAAGAACAAAAGGACAGCAACTTGTCTGTTCTCCTTCCCCCAATTCCCCAATTAAAAAAAAAAAAAAGTTTGCTTAAGAGGACAAGCTCTGAGCAACAGGGTTGCTGGTTCGATTCCCACATGGGCCAGTGAGCTTCGCCCGAGCTGAGCTGCCACTGAGCTGCCAACAGGTGGCAGGATGGCTCAGCTGGTGAGAGCACGTGCTCCTAATGACAAGATTGCCTATTGGATGGTGGGCTATGCCCACCCGCGGCTGGGACTGAACTCAGCACTTTGAGCTGAGCTGCCCCTGGGATGGTTCAGCGGATAGAGCTTGCGCTCTTAACAGCAAGGTTGCCGGTTTGACTCCTGCATGAAAAAAACAAACAAAAACATTCTCTGATAGAAAAGAAAGAGGAATTTAGAACTTGTTAGCGGTATATTTTTGGTTCAGTATTCTTAATACAGGTTAACTATTTTATCAGAAGACACAAGTAGTGTGAGCACTCTCTGAAGATTTTGTCTCATTTTTAGTGTCACATTATAGACTGATAACTCCTTGTTAATTTTTTACGTGATCATTTGTTCTGTATTTCCTGATTTACTCTTTTAACTAGCCAATACAAAGTTATGGAGGCGATTTTAAAGAAACTATATTAATTCACATTGCATTAAATTTGGAATTTGAGATAATTTGAAGGAGTAACTAGTTAAGCTGAAGTCTACCCGTGTCCTATTAGTAAGAAAGCATTTACTAAGCCAGTTAATAATTATGCAGGAATATCGTCTGACATTTTTTTTTTTGTTTGTTTAAGATTTTATTGCGGAATTAGGGGGAGGGTAACAGCGTTGGGGAATCGGGGAAGGGGAACAGACAGGTAGATAAATTGCTGTTTTGTTCTTCAGTCTAGTTGTGGAGGACGTCGCTTCACTGGCCCATGTTGGCATGATCACTGTGGTCTTCCGGTGAGGCAACTGGTCGCTGGTCATTGGTCAGCCGCTCACAGCGCTCCAGGTAGCTCACACCAGCTACCAGCGGCTCACGCTGGCTGCCAGCCACTCACGCAGCTCATAGCAGCCCACTGCAGCCCTGCTGCATCCTATGCTGTCGCCAGCGACTCTCAGCAGCCCAGCTCCAGGTTGAGCTGTTGTTCATCATCTTAGCTGTAGAGGGCAAGCGTCACTGGCCCTCAATGTGGGATCCGAACCGTAGCCCTGCTGCTCAGAGCCGGCGCTCCCAAGCGAGCTCTTAACCAGTTAAGCCACTTGGCCAGCCCTCGTCTGACATTTTTAAGCCTGGTAATGCCACATTTAAATATCCTAGCTGGAGCGTGTGGCCAAGTCCAATTGTTGATTGCTTGGCTGCGGCCCTAACAAACCTGTTTGCTCTTTGGGGCAGCGCCACCCAAAAAAAAGAAAAATTAATCCTAGATTAATTTGAATTATCACATCCTACGAATGATTTAGACAGACATAAAGAGATTTAAAATAATATTGATATAATGATTTGCATATTTACTTTTATTGGTTTAAAGTTAATAGGTTAGTTTTACATTCACAATTTCTTTTGCCTTACTACAATATTAGGTATGACTAACAAAATTATTTTAATTCTGTCTTTAAAAATATGTATTAACTACAGCCATAATTTCAAGGACTGTCAACAGACATGTAAGAAGAAATCTTCAATAATGATAACTTGGATGTCTTTGGATTTTTACACAAAAGTGCTTAAGAGCTGCAGGAGTTTGTTAGAATCTGTTCAGAAATCTGAGCTAGAGGCAATTATTGATAAAGTGATGAAAATATATGATGCTTTGATTTATATTCAAGGTGAGTATAAATAAGCAGTAGATCAAAATAACCTTTAAAGATAATCAGCATGGAAATAGGCTTTCTCTTTTGCCTAAGGCCTAAATAAAGAAGTGTTTGAAATACCCAAAAGTTTTCTTGCTTTCAGTTCTGTTAAGCTTGTCAGTAATTTCCAAGTTCCAAATTAATATGTGTAATATTTTGATTTATTATTCTTTTTCAGTCAATAGCAATTATAACTTCAAAATTTTTTATTTGAGAATCTAAAGAATGCTATGATTCTTAAAAATGCATAGATGCATATTTTAATGAAGTAACATTTAATTTTGGGGGGTTCACAGACCTCAGAACTTCATCTCTATGTTAAGAACACCTGTTTATTGAATCTTAGGCCTAATTCCACTTGATGTTTAGAACATCTATTTTTTATTGAAAAAACCACAGTTAAATATGATTAAGGAAAAGAGAATTAATCACCTGTTACGTGTTTCGGTAGTAAAAACGTCATTTGAAGATCACATTCTGGAAGATTTATGTGGAATGCTCTCACTTCCATGGATTTATTCCCATTCTGATGATGACTCTTTAAAATTGACCACATTTGCCACTAATCTTCTAACGTTAAGCCAGAGGATTTTGGATAGCTTCTGTAAGTGGTCACAAAATTCTGTGTGTGTTGTTTGTTTTGTTTTAACTCATCTCTAGATGGGACTTTAACACTTACCGTTTCTATTTTTTCAATAATTAAAAGAGAAAGTACATTTCTAATAGTTTAAAAAGGAGTTAGACATGTAAAAAAGTTAAAAATTGTAGGATTTGCACATCCTGAACTCTATTCTTCCACATTATTCTCCAAAAATGTCATTCTAATTTACATTCCTGTTAGCAGAATATGGGAGTTCCCATTGTTTCACATTCTTACCAACACTTAGCATTGTCATAGTTTAAAATTTCTGCTATCTAAAAAAAAACCCCACAAATGTCAAGGAGGTAACTATCTAAAACCACTTTTTCTTGTTATCTGATGGGTGTGATTTTCAATTTGCATTTTCCTGATTATGTAGTAATGTGCATAGACCTTTTTAAGTGTCTATGTTTTATTTTTGGAAAGAGCTTTTAATTAAATTATATATACAGCCCAAAGAAATGGATACACATTTTAAGAAAGGAAAACTGTATTAAAATTGTACTACTCAATATATACTGATAGCAAAAGATGAATACAAGTCACATTTGACTTCTGCAATTATAAAACATGCTCAAAGTGGTTATCATCAGCGTCCAGACACTTTGTATTACGGTGAGCTACTGCTTGAGCAACGTTGACAAAGTGTCCACTTGTTTACTTTTTTTTGGCATCTCCAGTATATTTAGATGTTATCTGACTTTACAACAAAGAATGAATGTATGTGTGTGTGTGTGTTTGTATGTATATGTATATAAAATTAACACTTAGAAATCTTAATAGATTTACTTTTTCAGCACCACAGGCACAGTCACGGTGTGTGTTTCTTTTGACTCTGTTTCCAAGAAGAATATTTCTTGAGTGGAGAACTGCAGTTTACAGCTGGGCCCTGCAGAGCTCCCATGAAGTAATCCGAGCTAGCTGTGTTAATGGATTTTTTATCTTATTGGAGAAGCAGAATTCTTGTAACAGAGTTCCCACCATTCTTATGTATGTATGAATATTTTAATTTGAATATATAACCTGATTGAGAAGATCATATATGTAAATTGATGTTAAATGCTGGGTGTATAGAATGAATATTGCTTTTAGTTTTAGATTTTAAATTTTTTCCTCCTGGGCTTTGTCTTAGCACTATTTTTGTCCCAAATTATCTAATACTATTTAGACCACAAAATTAAGCAAGTTTTATTACCTTTTTTCCCCCAGAGATAAAGTCAAAGATGATTCTGATATTGTCAAGAAAGAATTTGCCTCTATACTTGGTCAACTTGTCTGTACGCTTCATGGCATGTTTTATTTGACAAGTTCTTTAACAGAACCTTTTTCTGAGCATGGACATACGGACCTCTTTTGTAAGAGCCTAAAAGTCACTTCTCAACAGGAATGTTCATCTTCTCGACTAAAAGCTTCTGTTTGCAAGCCGTTTCTTTTCTTACTGAAAAAAAAAATATCTAGTCCAGTGAAACTTGGTGAGTGATTTATTATTTAATATTTTAAAACCTGCTGAAGCTCTGTTTTAAAAATCAGTGACAGAATTAGCCTGAGGCCTTAAAAAATTAGACTTGCTTGATAGATTCAATGCTTATGTAATGATTATTGATAAAAGGGATGTCTGGTATTAGACTGTACCCCAGAGCTAATAAGGGAAGTAATTTTTGGACTTTTTAAACGCTCTTGTGGTTTGACAGCATAATGGGGTACACCTGTTTTTTGATTCAATATTGTGAGGTTCAGTGATCTGTGTCCTTACTGATACCAGGGACCTTCTTACTGTGTCCCTGCCACTGCCTCAGACCTTCAGAACTTCAGTTAGGTACTTTGCCCAGCTGAGGACTGTGGATTGTATCTTCTTGACCACTTTCCAGTGGTTTGTTGGGACCATGACATTTTTACACAATTACTAGGCTTGTTTGGGTTTTAAGTTGTAATTTGTTCTCAAGTTTTCAAAACAGTATGTGATAGGTAGTTTCTAGGTCTTCCTAAATCTTTTAATGAAAGATTAATAGTAAGGCTAAGATTGCCCTTAGTTCACAGTTCTTCAAATTAGTGAAATGTGCTTTTAAGTCTATCTTGGTAACATACAAAATCTAAGTGACTAGTCATTTTACAACTTAAAGTTCTATAATTTATTTTAGGTTATTTATAACTTATTAAGTATAAAGTAAATTTAGAATTATAAGTATTCATTTTAATCCTCCGCAATTCTATGTGATCTACAAATTTACTAAATGTTGGAATTAAATACTAAATACTGCATTATAAGGAAACTTAGAATTCTATGTAATACATTATTTATTGACAACATTTTTACAGTAAAACTTTGACGTTTAGTGTGTTAAATTAGGTATTATGTGCTCTCTCCCTTTAGCTTTCATAGATAATCTATGTCATCTTTGTAAGCATCTTGATTTTAAAGAAGATGAAACAGATGTAAAAACAGTTCTTGGAACTTTATTAAATTTAATGGAAGATCCAGACAAGGATGTTAGAGTGGCTTTTAGCGGAAATATCAAGCATATATTGGAGTCCTTGGAATCTGAAGATGGATTTATAAAAGAGGTTGATAGTTTTTATTTTTAAACATTAGTGATTTTATAAACATGTCTCTAAAAGTTTAACTAATTAATTAATTTTATTCTAGCTTTTTGTCTTAAGAATGAAGGAAGCATATACACATGCTCAAATTTCAAGAAATAATGAGTTGAAGGATACCTTGATTCTTACAACAGGGGATATTGGAAGGTATATTTGGTATAATTGATATACTTATTTTGGCCATTGTCCTTTTTTATTTGCCTGGTGTTAGAAATGGTGATCTGAGAGATATGACAGATATTATAGAAAGAAATGTGATATTAGCATGGTTTTATATGTGGATTTCCATTTATTTCTGAGACACTGATGATAACTTTTTCTGTTTTTAAATTTTAGGGCAGCAAAAGGAGATTTAGTACCTTTTGCGCTCTTGCACTTACTGCATTGTTTACTGTCCAAGTCAGCATCTGTCTCTGGAGCAGCATACACAGAAATTCGAGCTCTGGTTGCGGCCAAAAGTGTTAAGCTGCAAAACTTCTTCAGCCAGTACAAGAAACCCATCTGTCAGGTAAGAGTCAGCATTGGCCTCGACTATAGGAAATAGCAGTACTTTGTAAGAGTTAAAAACAGAACATATATATGTTTTATTTTTCTTGCCTTAAAAGATATATTTTTAAAAATGATGTATTCAGGGCCGGCCAAGTGGCTCAGTTGGTTAAGAGCTCGCTCAAGAGTTTGAGCTATGAGCAACAGCGGTTCAATTCCTGGCCTGAGCTGAGCAGCTGCTAAACTGCCAACAGGTGGCAGGATGGCTCAGCTTAAAAAAAAATAAAAATAAATAAAAATGATGTATTCAGTTTATTTAGGGAACCTAAATCTTGCCAGTTTTATATTTTAGCATCTTGGACTAAAGATGTAGATTGTAAATGGAGATGGGAAAATGATCTTATAATAATATGTTGGATTGTGACCCTCTATTGTTAATCTAAACAGAGATGCCTTTCTTTTTTAACCATTCTTTTAGTGATGATAAACTCTTTTATGCCTTGATATTATGGCTAAGGCACTTTGTTTTAAAAAAGGTTAATTGAATTCATGGCTGATGTTAGGATATGCTAAAATATTGGCTTTGCTCTTGGTTTTATAATCCTAAACAAGATATTCAAGTTTCTTAAGTAAGCCTGGTTAGTTTATCTGTAAAAGGGAGATTATGCATAAACCATTTCATTAAGGTTGTTGTAAAAATTAAATGAGTGCTAATTCAGGTAGTGTGTTTAGAATACTATCTGATACTGTCCTTTATGTCACCTTCAAAAGTATTAGTTAAATTTTCTTCCTTGTGTGAAAATTAACAAATCATTTTGCTCCAGTTTTTGGTGGAATCCCTCCACTCCAGTCAGATGACAGCACTTCCTAGTACTCCATGCCACAGTGCGGAGATGCGAAAACAAGATGTGGCTCACCAGAGAGAAGTGGCTTTAAATACCTTGTCTGAAATTGCCAATGTTTTTGACTTTCCTGATCTCAACCGTTTCCTTACTGTAAGTGGTATAGCATAGTCAACTTGACTGAGGTTTTTCAATTCAATATTTTGTGTTGTAGATTTTTTTAAAAGAAAATCTGGCAAGTACCTTGAGGAGCAATATAGACCCTAGATGTTCAAATTTACATGTTTTCTTTTGACTGATATGATAATGTTACCTGTGTTATAAAATTTAAATTCATGTTGATTTGAGTCATTGCTCTATATGGTTAGCTATTTTGAAAGGTTAATACTAATTAATACTAATTTATTTAGCTGACTGAGCCCTGAAGTCTTTTTTTTTTTAAAGATTTTTGTTGGGGAATTGGGGGATAGGAACAGTGCTGGGGAATTGGGGGAAGGGGAACAGACAAGTTGCTGTCGTTTTGTTCTTCAATCTAGTTGTGGAGGATGTTGCTTCATTGGCCCATGTTGGTATTATCATTGCACTCTTCCCAGGTGAGGCAGTTGGGTCGCCGGCCACTGGACGGCTGCTCACGGCGGCTCTTGGCAGCTCACACTGGCTGTTGGCCGCTCACGGCAGCTCACGAAAGCTCACGCCAGCTGCCGGCCAGCCCCATTGCAGCCTACTCCGTTGCCGGCGACTCACAGCATCCCAGCTCCAGGTCAAGCTGTTGTTCACCATGTTAGCTGTAGAGGGCGCAGCGTCACTGGCCCTCATGTGGGATCCAAACCGGGGCCCTGCTGCTCACGAGTTGGCGTCCCAAGCCAACTCTTAACCAACGCACCACTCAGCTGGCCTGTGCTGAGTTTTTTTATTTTTATTTTTTTATCATAAATAGATGCTGGATTTTGTCAGACATTTTTCTGCATCTATTAATATGATCATGTGGTTTTTATACTTTATTTTGTTTATGTGGTATATCACATTAATTGACTGGTAGATACGGAACCAGTCTTGCATCCCAGGAATAAATCCCACTTGATCGTGGTGTATGATGTTTTTAATGTATTGCTGAATTCGGTTTGCTAATATTTTGTTGAGGATTTTAGCATCTCTGTTCATCTAGTTTTGGAATCAGGGTAATGGTGGCCTCATAAAATGAGCTTGGCAGCCTTCCCTCCTCTGGAATTTTTTTGGACTAATTTGAGAAGCATAGGTTTTAATTCTTCTTTGACTGGTAAAATTAACCTGTAAAGCCATCTAGCCTAGGACTTTTGTTTGTTGGGAGTTTGTTGATTACTGATTTGATTTTGTTAATAGGAATCAATGTGTTCAGATTTTCTGTTTTTTCTTTTTTCTAATTTAGTCTTGGAAGATTGTATGTTTTTAGGAATTTATCCATTTCTTCCAGATTGTCCAATTTTTTTGGCATATAATTAATTGTAGTATTTTCTTATAATACTTTGTATTTCTGTGGTGTCATTTGTCACTTCTCTTTCATTTCTGATTTTATTTATTTGGGTCCTGTTTCTTTTTTTCTTGATGAATCTGATTAAAAGTTTCTCAATTTTGTTCATCTTTTCAAAGAACCAGCTCTTGGTTTTGTTGATTTTTTTGTATTGTTCTTTTAGACTCTGTTTCATTTATTTCTGCTCCCATCTTTATTCTTTCCTTCCTTCTACTCACATTGGGATTTATTTGTTGTTCTTTTTCTACTTCCTTTAGATGTAAGGTTAGAGTGTTTATTTGAGATTTTTCTTGTTTCTTGAGGTAGGCCTGTATTACTGTGAATTTCCCTCTTAGAACTGCTTTTGCTGTTTCCCATAGATTTTGGGCATTGTGTTTTCATTTTAATTTGTCTCAGGGTATCTTTTGAGTTCTTCCTTGATCTCATTGTTAATCCATTCACTGTTTACTAGCATGTTATTTAGCCTTCATGTGTTTATGTGTTTTTCAGTTTTTTTCTTGTAATTGATTTTTAGTTTTCTGCCATTGTGGTTGGAGAAGATATTGATATGATTTCAATCCTAATTTATTGAGACTTGTTTTGTGGCCTAACATGTAATCTATTTTGAGAAATGTTCCTTGTGCACTTGAAAAGAGTGTACATTCTGTTGCTTTAGGGTGAAATGCTCTAAAAATAACAATTAAAGCTATCTGGTTTTAATTTGTAGTTTAAGGCAACTGTTTCTGTGTTGATTTTCTGTCTGGAAGATCTATCCATTGATGTGAATGAGGTGTTAAATTCCCCTACTATGACTGTTTTACTGTTGATCTCCCTTTATGTCCATCAAAATCTATTTTATATATTTAGGTGCTCCTATGTTGAGTGCGTAAATGTTTACAAAGATTGTATCCTCTTGTTTGATTGATCCTTTTATCATTATGAAATATCCTTTTTTGTATCTTATTATAGCCTTTGTTTGGAAGTCTGTTTTGTCTGATATAAGTATTGCTACCACAGCTTATTTTGTTTGTTTCTTTCCACTTGCATGAAGTATCTTTTTCCATCCTTTTACTTTTAGTCTGTGTGTCTCTTTCAATCTGAAGTGGGTCTCTTGTAGGCAGCATATGTATGAGCCTTGTTTTCATATTCAGCCACCCTAAGTCTTTAGATTGGAGTATTTAATCTATTTACATTAAAAGTAATTATTGATAAGTATGTAGTTATTATCATTTTATTGTTTATATTTTTTATCTTTTTTTTCTCTTTATAAATAAGTCCATTTAACATTTCTTGTAATGATGGTTTGGTGATGATGATAAACTCCTTTTCCTTTTTTTTTTTCCTGGGAAGCTCTTCATTTCTCCTTTATTTTTAAATGATAGCCTTTCTGGGTAGAGTACTCTTGGTTGTAGGTCCTTGCTTTTCATTACATTGAATATTTTGTGCCAATTCCTTCTGGCCTACAAAGTTTCTATTGAGAAATTAGCTGACAGTCTTGTTTTTTTAAGCTATTTTATTGGGGAATTGGGGGATGAGAACAGTGCTGGGGAATTGGGGAAAGGGAAATAGACAAGTTGCTGTCCTTTTGTTCTTCAGTCTAGTTGTGGAGGACGTTGCTTCACTGGCCCAAGTTGGCACCATCATTGCGCTCTTCCCGGGCGAGGCAGATCAGTCGTCGGCTTCTGGACGGCCGCTCACTGTGGCTGCTGGCCACTCACGCTGGCTGCTGCCTGCTCACGCTGGCTGCTGGCTACACATGGTAGCCCATGGCAACCCATTGCAGCAGGGGCTGCAGCCTACGCCGTTGCTGGCGACTCACGGCAGCCCGGCACCAGGTTGAGCTGTTGTTCAGCATCTTAGCTGTGGAGGGCAGTGTCACTGGCCCTCATATGTGGGATCCGAACCAGGGCCCTCTGGCATCCCAAGCCAGCTCTTAACCAGCGTGCCACTTGGCCGGCCCTCTTGCTGCTTTTCAGATTCTTTGTCTTTAACCTTTGTCATAATTATGATGTATCTTGATGTGGGCCCCTTTGTTTGTGACTCTCTGTGCTTCCTCGGCTTGTATGTCTCTTTCCTTCCCCAGGTTAGGGAAGTTTTCAGTTATTCTTCAAATAGGTTTCAATTCCTTGCCCTCTCTCTCCTCCTTCTGGTACCCTTATCATGTGAATGTTGTTATGTTTGAGGTCCTTTAAAGTATACTTATTTTTTTTTTTATTCTCTTATGTTGTTGTACTGATTGGGTGTTTTCTGCTATCTTGATTACTTCTAGTGTATCATTCATTTCAATTATTTTTCATTTCTGACTGGTTCATTTTCCTGGTTTCTATATCCCTTTTTATGTACACTATCTCTTTGTTGAAGTTCTCACTAAGTTCCTTGAGCAGCCTTATAATCAGTATTTTGAACTCTATGTCTAGTAGATTGCTTGCCTCCATTTTGTTTTAGTGATATTTCTGGAGTTTTTTCCTGTTCTTTCACATGGGACATGTTTTTTTGTCTCCTCATTTTGTCTGCGTTTCTGTGTTTGTTTCTATATATTAGGTAGATCTGGTACATCTCCCTGTCTTGGCAGGGTGGCCTTAAGTAGTATGTGTCCTGTGGGGCTCAATGGTGCAGTCTCCCTTATCACCTGAGCTGGTGTTCCAGGTGTGTCTTTTGTGTGGGCTGTGTGTGCCCTTGTGTTGTAGATGAGCATTTAATCCACATCAGTGGGTGGGATTCACTATAGGCTGACTGGCTGTGAGGATTGGCCATGACATTGCATATGAGCTCCTGTGTGGGGGCTGACCCCATGGAGCAAGAATTGCCCCAGTGGGCTCTGGTGCTTGCTGAGACCACCCTTTGGGTGTGCTGCTTGAAAGGCTAGTCTGGTGGTGCTCTTTTGTGTTTTGAAACCAGCCACTGGGTGTATTGGTTCTGGGGACTCTTGCAGGGGGTTGTTCTAGTGCAGATCAAGGTGAACCGCTGCCTATATCCAGACTGAGACTACCTGGTATGAGATACAAAGTGATCTGTGTTTGGACCTGGAGGCATATGGGAGAGGCTGTGCCATGAATCAAATATGGATGCCACCATTACCGGGCCTGTCACAGCTCAGCAAAAAGCACAGGTTACCCTGAGGCCTGATAATGCCTGATGCCCATAGGCTCAGCTGCTGAAAGAACCTTGGGTTGGGTGCTGCTTGGTCTCCAGGAGTTATCCGGGTGGGATGAGTGGTGTTCATCAGGTTAATGCAGATTCAGATATGACACCATTGCTGAGCCTGGGTCCACTCAGCAAAAGGCCCAGGCACACTGAGGTCTGTTACCACCTGCCTGGGGCCTGTAGACCATTGAGAGGTTTTTTTTTTTTATGTCCCATTATATGACTTTATTAGGAAATTTATTCTTGAATTCATTAGTTATGTCTTGAGAAGAAGGGTAGCATAGTGTAATGATTAGAGTATGGATGCTGCGTCTCAGGCTACCTGGGTGTGAGTCCTGTCTCTGCCACTTAGTAGCCATCAGACTTTAGCCAAGTCACTTTTCTTCCTTGTGTTCCAGTTTTCTTATCAAATCTGGCTTCACTTGGTAAGTCAGAGGAAATAGGCATGTGGAGTACAAGGTGGTGAGCACTGTGGACAAGCCAGGACGGGGTCTCTGTCAGCCCAATTTAATTCAAAAGAACTTATTTTCTGGGCACTCATTTTATCAGTTTCAGCAATGATGTAATGTCTAGGACAGCAAGCACTGGACCAGTGCCCAAGCAGCCTCAGGATCCCAGTGGTATGCCCGCCGGACCCAGCCACCGCCATGAGACTGAGAGACTCCTGGGGCATAACGACCTGGGAATGAAGCATGATCCACAGCCACAGAGCCAGGAGCCCTGCAACCACTCCTGCCACCGCTGCCAGAATAAGGACGTTCTCCATTCAAAGGAACAATGCATGCATGCTAGCCCACAGCTCCAGCCCTGAGGAGGGGTCAGAGTTCAAGAACTGAAAGTTTTTAAAGAAAGACTGCAGTACATGCCAAGGCCCATTGCCTGCTGCGGAAAGAGCCTGTGATGGTGCTCAAGTTGGGTGGGTTGGGGTGGGGTTCCAGGGAGTCATCAGGGTGGAAAGAGCAGATTTCACCAGGCCAATGCAGATATAGATTTGGCCTTGTGGAGGGAGGGCTTAAGGCAGTAAAAATGGTGCCCTCCCACTGACTGCATGGGAGGAGGGCTCAACACAAGGGCAGTCGTTGCTGTTTCTTTAGCCCTTGTCCTGAAACCACACAACTCAGTCTTTTCCTGTATGTCTGGTACCTTCTGAAGTGCTGTCCCTATGCTGGAGCCCAGGGTGAGTGCCTGGGAGCAAGTGAGTCTGATCGGGCGAGAGGACGCCTGGGCTTCTAGCAGCCTTCCGTCTCACCCATCATGATAGCCAGATGTAGCGGTGGCTCTTTTTGGCACTGGTGCTCTGGGCTGGGGTGTCCCTTGTGGGGCTGGGTCCGCTTGCTCCTCAGGGAGGACCTCTGCAGCTGAGATATCACTCCTAATTCTCAAACACCACATGTGCGTGTGGGGACAGCCTGTTTCACATCTCCACCCCTCTTACCAGTCTCGACGTGGCTTCTTCTCTATATCCCTAGTCATAGGACTTCTGTTCAGCTAGTCTTCTGATGGTTCTCTAGGTTGATTGTTACACAATTTAGCTATAATTTTGATGTGGTCATAGGAGGAGGTGAACACATTGTTGACCTACTCTGCCGTCTGATTGGAACTCTGACTGAGCCCTTGTGTCTTTAGTGTTATGATTGGTTCCATTGGTAATGCCAATTCTAATATCATTTCAATCCCTAGATATAGATAGTCTTCTGTGAATTTAAGTGACAGCTGGAAGTATGGAGTGGTTTCAGAAGCCTGTGAAAAGTCATTAGGGCTGAGATTTGAAAGATGAACGGAGTAGATTATCTTCTTGTTACCTTCTCCCAAAGGCAAAGTTTATCACTACTCTTAGCTAATAAATTATAATAGTGATTCATACAGAATTTTTCCCTCCTTTAAACTGCTTATAAATTGGTCAAATCCTGGAAGGAAATATGATAGTGTACAGTAAGGATGTAAGGACTACAAAGATACACTTACCTTTACATTCAGTAATTCTTCTCTGGGAACCAAAAAGCACAGATGTTTACTGCCACGTTTTCAAGTAGCAAACCTAAACAACCCTGAGAAGAAACTAAATATTTGTTTTTTAGGTCATAGAATGTTATGTAAATATTCAAATAATAATAATGAATACTTTGTAGAAACTACCTTATAATGGTATAAAAGTGTTATAGGATTAATATTAAGTTGAAAGGTGTAACACAAGTAGAGAGTGTCTCTGAGGGCAGAGCCTGAGTCTTGCTCACTGTCACATCTCCACTGCCTAGGATAGTGACTGACATGTAGTAGACGTTAATTAGATACATGTTGAATGAATAAATGAAAGGCAAACTATTTTATGTTTGGAATTTTGTATATATTTTGTGAATAAGATCTTAAGGGAAACAGACCAAAATCAAAATAGATTTGTTGCCATGTTGGGATGGTGGGTGTGTTAAAAAGATTTACTTTAATACTACAGCATCAACTTTTTAATTTAAAAAACTTAAAATATTGTAATTATGGTAACTCTTTTTTATTGTTTAAATCCAAGTTAGCCCAAATAATAAATCAGGCCTAGAACTTACGCCTTAGAGCATGAGTATATTTTAATAAATAGTCATGAAAAATTATCTTCTTTACTTATACATTAGCTTATTTCTTGTCTTGTCTCTCCCTCTCTGCAGTGTAAACTCTATGTCACCAAACTCTATGTCACTTTTTTTTCACTACTGTATCTGTAGTGCCTGAATCATAGTAAATGCTCATTAAATATCTGTTGAATGAGTAAATGGTAAATCTGAATTCAAATATGTCATATGTCGGCTTCAGATTTATCATGGCATTTGAAACAATTTTTGCATACAGCTTATTTTATCACCTGGACAAATGTACTTTTTGATAATTGTAGTGTTTCTTTTTCAGAGGACATTACAAGTTCTGCTACCTGACCTTGCTGCCAAAGCAAGCCCTGCAGCTTCTGCTCTCATTCGGACTTTAGGAAAACAGCTAAATGTCAATCGTAGAGAGATCTTAATAAATAACTTCAAATATATTTTTTCTCACTTGGTCTGTTCCTGTTCCAAAGATGAATTACAACGTGCCCTTCATTATCTGAAGGTGATTGAATATTTATATATATTTGACTCTTGTTTAAATTAGCATTATAGAAAAGCTGTGGTAACATTCTTTAGGAAAGAGAATTTATAGCATATCTTGGAGTAATATAAGTTCAAATAATGTTATATAAATAAGCTTAGTTCTGGACCTAGATGGAATTATTAAATAGAATTATTATTTTGTTATTTTCTTTGCTCGTTTCACCATAATACCATATGATAACGCATCCATTCATGGATCAGTTTCTCAGTGAATTTCATTAAAAATTTTTTAATTGATTAGAAATATAAGTTAACTAATGATATGTAAGTAATTATATTTATAGGGAGAGGCAGTTTCCTTCAACTGTGGTATAATGTCAGTATTTAGTTTGGCTAATTAGTGCTCTGATTACAATTTAGCCTAATTTCTTGCTAGTTTTTTAATTTAAAATTATAGCCTGCTTCTTTGGTGTCATACTAGTGATATCTTTGAAGAATATGAGACTCCATGGGAATAGGAGAACTGGTCAGATACACATATGTGACTTTACTATTTTCTCTGATATTAATTTATTTCATGTGTTTCATGATATGACAGAGATAGATCTCTTTCCATATGAGAGTTATTGAATACTGAGCATATTTATTCATTTTGAGAAAGAAAATCTGTATTATAGAGGTGGAACGATAATAAGTACTTATCGATCTTACTACATGTCAGAAACTGCTAAAGATTTATATGGATCATTTCACTCACAGTTACCCAATGAGATAAAAATACTGTTATTTTTCCATTTTATAGATGAGAAACCTAAGGCAGAGAGAGGTCAAATTAGATAACTTGTTCTAGTCACAACATAACTAATAAGTGATAAAGCTGGAATTTAAATTTCAACAGTTTGACGAGGAAGACTGTGCTGTAAGGCACTGTACTATCTTTCTTCTCAGGGGTTATGTGTATTTGAATAATGAGTTGATATTTTAAGACCTTGTAGAAAAGTAGGATTTCCTTTTTTAAATTTTATTTCACAAGAAAATCTAATCATTTTTCTTCATTACCTATAGCCCATGAGAGACCTACCAGGAGAGAACGGAGTTTAGAATCATTTTCCAATGCCTTTATATCATTAGTAAATCTTGTCACCTGACCTAGAGCTTCTGATTTATTACTAGTGTGCTAAAATCAATATACTTATTTCCAGGATGTTAGTATGGCGAAAAAACTTCTTAATTTTTTAAAAAATGTGTCTTTGGATTAGAATGAAACAGAAATTGAACTGGGGAGCCTGTTGAGACAAGATTTCCAAGGATTGCATAATGAGTTATTGCTACGTATTGGAGAACACTATCAACAGGTTTTCAATGGCCTATCGATCCTCGCCTCATTTGCATCTAGTGATGATCCATATCAGGGCCCAAGAGATATCATATCACCTGAACTAATGGTAAGGAATATGTTACATGGGTTTTTTTCCTCCTTTTTGTAGCTTAATTATGAAGTTAGAGAAACAAATGTTGCGTGTGTTTTTCAAATGCTAAACATTAGTTTAAATTTTAAATTGGGATTTTTATTTTCGAATGTGATGATTTAAATTGCATGGTTACAGCAAGGCATTAACAACATATATTAGCACTGAAAAATAATATGTTTTCAAATGATTTTATATTTTATTAATATTTTCTCACTGAGTAAGAATGTTTATTTTTCTTCACTACTTTTGAACTATAGATTGGAATACATTTGTAGCTTGTCGTTACTGTCCCCCAGCTACCCCTTCCTTGGCATAACATACTAACTGTATCAATTCTAACTATATTTAAATCCATTGTTAGATTTAAGGGAAATTAGAAGACATATTATCCCTTTTTATATTTTCCTATCTTAAATTTGTAATTGAAATCACTTTAGTATTTTATTTATTTTTTTATCTGAAAAAATAATATAAATCCTTAGGCTTATTACTATTTTTTCCTTTTGATTGCCATCATTCCTTCAAGAAACTCAAAGGACTATCAGCAAAATATCTCAAGACGTTTCTATCTCTGCTTTCCCATTTCTCATTTATTCTGTAGCTCTTTGTACCCCGACTCTGTTCTCACTATTCTACTGAAATTCTTTTTGTCAAGGTCAAAAACAGTCTTGCTACAAATCCAGTGGTCACTTCTCTTTCCTATCTTATTCAGTCTTTCAGTAGTATTCCCGTCCTATGTAGCACCTGTGATAGCACATTTTTCTTGATTTTCGTTTTTGCTTAACTGTCTACTCATTTTGGTCTTTATTGGCTCTTTTCCTCTACTTTATCCTCTAAATGTTAGATTGATTCAGGACTATGTAATTGGGTATTTTCCTCTATCAACATTCTCTCCCTAAATGCGAACGAATCTGGTCTTTTGCTTTAACATGATTTTATAATTCGACAATTCATAGTTGAAATTCCAGTCCTGACCTCTCCTGAGCTTTGGACTTGTGGCTTTATACAGGTTAGGTCCTGGCAGGAAACAGATGGCACACACAAAACTGTTAACTAAAAATAATTTAATAAAGGGGCTATTTTCATTGTCATGGACAAGTTAAGAGAACGACCATGGAATGTTAAGAAACTCAGGGACTAGGAACAGCAGAAAACTTATGCTCCTCTTAGTCCTGGGCAAGGAGGAAAAATGGTGTTACCAGAACCTGGCTGAGAGTTATAACCACGGTGCAGGGGAGGTGAGGGGAGGCCGCTCATTGTAGAGGAATGTGGTCACTGCCAGAACCACTTGAAAACCTAGGGGGAGTAGGAAATGTAAATACCATGCTCTTCCCTCCTGCCCTCTGTTCCCCATCAGTGCTTTCTTTTGACTGAATTCAGTGGGAAGCCAGAGGGTAAGGGATTTTGAGTGATGTAATCTGGGAAGCCTCCCAGGCACAGAGTGGGGCAAAAAAGGGAGATCGCATCTCAGGGTGAGAGAGTGTGGCATACACAGACCATTCAACTTTCTCTTTGTCATGTCTGCTTGCCTGTCTTATAAGCATCTCAAAAAAAAAAAAAAAAGAAAAAGCCCAAAATATAACATGTCCATTAGAAATTTTTTTTCCCCTGTCTAACTTGTTTACCTCCTTGTCTTCCCTCTCCCGGGAAATAGTTGCACAAATCAAAACCTGGGAGGCATTCATGAGCCCTCCATTTCCTTCTTTCTGTATAAGTATCAGTAAGCCCTATCAAATCTGTCTTCCAAATATATTTTTTCTTCTCTGCTGCCACTACCATCACACAAGTGACCATCATCTTTCTCCGGGACAATTGCAGAAACCTCCTAATTGTTCTTTTCCTTCACTTTCCCTCCCTACATCTTTACTCAGTTATTTATACAGCATTTGAAGTGCTCTTCTTATAACTTAAACTCAGGTCATAACTTAAACTCAGGTCATCACTCTGCTGAAATTCCTTCCATGGTTTTCATTGCTCCTATAATAAAATCTAAGGCTGTATGTAACCTGCACACCTTTCCACCCTCATATTGTACAACTCTTTTCTTCTTTTTTCCCTATGTTTTAGCATTGTTTTATTTGTGTTTCTTAAACTTGTCAAGCATTTTCCTGTTTCAGAGCCTTGCGCTAGTCTAATGAAAATAATAATACTTGGAATAATCGCCTGGATCTTTTTCATTCTTTAGATCTCAAGAGTTTCCTGATCACTCTATGTAAACTCCCTTATTCCAGTTTTTCTCTATCATGTGATCATGTTTATTTCCTTATAGCACTTATGGCAACCTTATTTACATATTCACTTATTAAATGTCCTCCTCTCATATTAGTCATGTAAGCTAGTAAGGAGAAAGTGACTTTGCTTATCTTTAAGCCTGTATTTGGCACAGTATTCTAGGCATAGATAATAAATATTTGGTCAGTGGCAGATAAATGAACTATTTGTCTAAATGCAAGAACTTTAAAATTAGAACATTGACATAGACTATGTGAATGTCATCTATATCTGCTTTTCATGTAAGAAGCATGAGTTAAAGCCATGCAATTAATGAGTTACAGATTATTAAGCCTAATCTGAAGTTCACAAATTAAATGTAATTTTAAGCTTAAAAAACACACGATTCTCTATGCTCGGCTAGAGAAAAGTTTATATCAACATCTAATATGGAGAGATGTTTTGGACTCCTATCTTCCTTTGTACCAAGTGCTAGTACACACCCTCCTGCCCCACTCTGCCCCCGGCAGTGTATGTAACCTGGAGATACCAAAATCAGGTGCCTCAGCATCAAGCAATGCAACTTTCTTCCACAGTTAGAAAAATAGTTTAATTGCTACTCCCCCCAGCTCTTTTTCTTTTGCTTTTCCATGCCTGTACATAAAGATTTTGACAGAGAGGAATATTCTTCATTGCAGATTACTCACATTCCCAGTGTTTAATGATATTAACAACTTCAATTTATTTAACACTTTATTATATTCTAAGTGCTTGGTGCATCTTATCTTATTTAACCTTTACAACAACTCTAGGTAATAGGTGCTTTTGTTGTTCCCATTTTACAGACTCAGAGGAGTTAAGCAATTTATCCAGTATCACATACTAGGAAGTGTCAAAATTGGGGTTCAAACCCAGGTTTGGCTGACTTAAAGCCCATACCCTCTCCTCTAGGACCCTTTTTCAAGAAAGAATAAACCCAAAGTCCCATGGTCAGTAGTACCTAATCTGTAACTGTTGATATCTGGAGCCTTCCATCCTTTTACCACTGTTACCTCGGGATGTTGACCCCAGGTCAGACCTTTGTTCTGAGGGTACCTTTTCTTTAATCAAGGCCTTTTCCCCCAGTTTAGCTCTGAATGCTCTATAATGACCGTAACTTGTCTTTTTCTATTCTTCCCCTTAAGATAAATTTCCTCTCTATGGTGGATCCTGACGTGAGTCAGATCCTGAGGACCCCATTGCAGGTCCTTCCATAATCCAAAGCTCATGTTTTCTTATTATACAGGACTGTTTAATCATATTTGTCATAGTGATTAGAAATCAGCTTCACTAGTTTTTTAAAATACTAAATGTGAAAATATATGCATTTGGAGAAACTTAATTCACCAAGCGTTTATTTCTGTTATTCTAATAGAGTTAGGTAAAATAGAAAAGATGTTAGTTAAATAATTAAACTGTTGGTTTATGAAATTTGATATGTGTAAAATTTACATAACACCTGTTTTATGTGTTTTTGTTTTTCCTTAGGCTGATTATTTGCAACCTAAGTTGTTGGGTATTTTGGCCTTTTTTAACATGCAGTTATTGAGCTCCAGTGTTGGCATTGAAGACAAGAAAATGGTAGGTAGTGATAGTTGAGTTGCAGAGCGCCGGAATACAATTCATATAGGATATGCAGATGTGATTTCTGTTCCTACCTACAAACATTCAAAGATAAGAAATAATCAAACAGGGTCTTCTGCATTACTGAACAACTTGTATAAGCTTTTGGGGAGTCAAAAAAGAGGAATTATATCATTTACAGTTCTTTTTTTAATAAGAGACAGAAAAGCCAACCCAAACTGGCTTAAAGGAGTTTGTTTGCTCTGTAACTAAAAGTGAGAGGATAATATAGGTTCGGGCATTGTTTGATTTTGGACACAGTGCTCTCCGAATCAGTTTCTTAGCTCAGAGTCCCCTGGATTGGCTCTATGCTTAAGAGCCAGGTGACGGTGCTAATGGTTTCAGGCTCACGTTATCACACCTACCTCAGTGGGAAAAAAGAGACCAGCAATATCTGATTGCTCAAAACAAAAATTGCATAGTGGAATTCATTGGTCTGATGTGGGTCATGGCCTATGGTATTTTTGAATACCAGAAGTGCTAGGTTATATATAGTAAACAAAGTAACTTCAGTTATTTGTCAGTTTATGTTTAAATATATTTGGCACAATGAAGTTTCATTATGACTGCTGTAGCAGTTGGTCACCCTGGAAATTTTTGTCCATAGATTGGGATAGAAGTTTAAATACTGATTTGCTTTCAGCCTCTATAGTCAGTAAAATTGTAGTAAAAATTCATCAATGGAATTTTATTTCAGTCTGTACTACCCTTCTCTTAATAACCTTAAGGAGCCAAGAAAGATGATACAGTATTAAACTCTACAAACTCAGCAACCAATACTACTTGTTCTTTTGGTGTTGACTGTAAATTTAATCCCCCAAACAACTTTTGGTCTGTCTACATGGAAACTTTCTTATTGTTATCCCAAGTGAGAGAATGACCTCAGATCTAAGAAAACTAGTTTGTCTTGAATCGTAAAGAACTTGAGTGTTTTGGCATATAATTAAGGTTGACTAGAGAGTTTCTTTCCCCTTCAATAGATCTGGAGTGTTTATACAAGTCTGATTTTGTGTTCCACACACAATAAAATGTGTGTATTATTTTCTGGATATGTCATCAATTACTTGTTTTACTAAATTCAGAGTATCTTCAGTTTAGTACCATTAGGATGAAAATGCATGTACTGCATAGCAGTTTGGGATGGATATGAAGAAAATTAAACAATAGGTATTCTTTATTTTTAAAGATTTTATTGGGGAATTTGGGGAGGGAACAGCGTTGGGGAATTGGGGAAGGGGAACAGACAACTTGCTGTCCTTTGGTTCTTCAGTCTAGTTGTGGAGGATGTCGCTTCACTGGCCTATGTTGGTATTGTGATCATTGCGTTCTTCCCAGCTGAGGCAGATTGGTGACCGGCCATCGGACGGCTGCTCATGGTGGCTCACGGCAGTTCATGCCGGCTGCTGGCCGCTCCCGCTGGCTGCCGGCCACTCACGGTAGCTTATGGCAGCCCACTGCAGCCCTGCTGCAGCCTACACTGTTGTTGGCAACTCACGGCAGCCCAGCTCCAGGTCGAGCTGTTGTTCACCATCTTAGCTGTAGAGGGCAGTGTCACTGGCCTACGTGGGATCCAAACTGGTGTCCCTTCTGCTCAGAGCTTGCACTCCTAAGCGAACTCTTAACCAACAAGCCACTCGGCTAGCCCAATATTCTTGATAAATTTGAAAATCACTGCCCAGAGAACCATCAGGACCAAAATAACAAAGCACCTTCAAGGGGGAAAAAATACAGAAGAGAACTTATATTTTTCAAACTCATAATTCCTATGTAAGAAGCTGGCCAACATGTCTTAGACCTTGTGTTGCCAGAGCATAGACACTGCTCTGAGATTTGGGTGGGATGCACTTGTCTTTAGGGCTCCCCTCTTGTCAGCTTGCTTACAGGCTTTATTTTAAAGGCTGACCTATTTTTTAGGCCTTGAACAGTTTGATGTCCTTGATGAAATTGATGGGACCCAAACATGTCAGTTCTGTGAGGGTGAAGATGATGACCACACTGAGAACAGGGCTTCGATTCAAGGATGATTTTCCCGAATTGTGTTGCAGGTAAATGACTGCCTGAGTTCATTAGGTTTTTTGCGTTTCCCAGGAGCACTAACCTGAGTTCTTATCTCTTTGAGGGAAATGGTAAATAATTAAAATAGAAAGGCTGTTTGTATTGAAAAGGGATGTTGACTTCCTTAAAAACATTTTACTGTGAAACCTTTTAACAGAATCTTTAAACAGAAATGTTTTAATAGAATAATATAGTGAATCCCTCCATACCCATTTCCCAACCTCAGCAGTTATCAACATTGCTAATCTTATTTAATTTACCTCCACCTTTTTGTATTGTTAGTTGGAATGTTTTAAAGCAAACCCCAGTGTCACATCATTGTACTTGTAAATAACTCAGATGTACCCATCATGAATTATTATACTAATTAATAGGAATTCCTTTTTTTTTTTTTCTTTTAAAGATTTTTATTGGGGAATTGGGGGATGGGAATAGCGCTGGGGAATTGGAGGAAGGGGAACAGACAAGTTGCTGTCCTTTTGTTCTTCAGTCTAGTTGTGGAGGATGTTGCTTCACTGGCCCAAGTTGACACCATCATTGCGCTCTTCCCGGGCAAGGCAGATCAGTCGCCAGCTTCTGGACGGCCGCTCACGGTGGCTTCTGGCCACTCACACTGGCTGCTGGCTACACATGGTAGCCCATGGCAACCCACTGCAGCAGGGCCTGCAGACTACGCGGTCGCCCGCGACTCCCAGCAGCCCAGCTCCAGGTTGAGCTGTTGTTCAGCATCTTAGCTGTAGGGGGCAGTGTTACTGGTCCTCATGTGGGATCCGAACCCCGGGCCCTCTGGCATCCCAAGCCAGCTCTTAACCAACATGTCACTCGGCCAGCCCAGGAATTCCTTAATACCACCTAAAACAATGTCTATATTTAGATTTACCCAGTTTTCTCAAAGATTTTTTTTCCCCAAAGATGTTGGTTTGTTGGAATCAGAATCCAAATAAGGTGCACTTTTATAGCTTACCTTAGTTGAAACATTTATTACTTCATTAGATTAACCTTTAAACCAGTCTCCCTTTTAAGCTTTTATTACATTTCTTCATATTGTTCATATTATTAAAATGTCACACATTTGGTTGTTTGGCCCCTTAAGTATCTCTTATAAACAGATTTACCCCCTATGTTCCTTCCCCACACTTCTTGTAGGCTATTGAGATTTTGGCATGTAGAATTTGGCTGACTGCTAATTTAATTTAATTTTAATAATCCTGCTATCAATAAGAACATGAATGTAGTTTAAGCTTCTTGGAGGGTCTTTTTGTCTCTAGACTATCATTTATTGGAGGTGTAAGTCAGAATAATATGTTTTAAAGTCAAGTGAAGTAATTGTTTTCTGTGTGCATATACCATCAACTTGATATTGTTAGGTTCAGTTGTTTCATTTTGCTTAAAATTTTTAGAGGTTGCTTTCTCCCTGTATTTTATTTAATTCCAACATCATATAAAACTTCAAATTCAAATTTGTATATTCAGAGAATCTAGCTTCTACTTTTGATGCCTGCAGGTATCTATTTTTATTAACTTTTGTATAATCCCCTCTTTCTAAAAGTATAGGCAAACGCACACACACTCATACATTTTTATTTATATTAAACCTGCCCCCAAAAGTAACATATTATAAAGACTGCTTTGACCTTGTTTTTTTTACTTAGTATATTAAGTATTTGAGTATACTGTACTGATCTTTATTCCATTTTTACAGCTACCTTGTAATGTTATTGTTTGTATTATTGTTTATTTAGCTAATAACTCATTGATGGGGCTTTACAAATAATAAAAATAACAATATGACTTTTAACTTTTATTTGTTTTTTCACACAGAGCTTGGGACTGCTTTGTTCGTTGCCTGGATCATGCTTATCTAGGCTCCCTTCTCAGTCACGTAATAGTAGCTTTGTTACCTCTCATACACATCCAACCTAAAGAAACTGCAGCTATATTTCACTACCTCATAATTGAAAACAGGTATTGTAACTGAAATTGATAATAAAAATAGCAACTTTTTATTACTGTGTTTTTATGTCTCAAGATATTAGGATTACTGTTGGTAATATGGAACTGTTCATGTTTTGTTTAATTTAGAATCCATCAATAAACACAAGTAATTGACATGCTTAAATCAATACATATTGAACTGATGCTGTTTTACTTGTGGCATGGTTTCCATTACAATTATATTTTAAATTAATTAGTAGGTCAGCAACCCAAAGTTATTTTTCTTCAGTTTTGGAAGATTGAGGCTAAATTTGCCTTTCTTCTCACAGTTAATAGACAGATAGTTGAAGATCATGAGAAAGGTTAGGAGGGATATTCACCTACTTTCTATAACTTACCTTAGTTGAAACATTTATTACTTTATTAGATTAACCTTTAAACCAGTCTCCCTTCTTTTAAGCTTTTATTACGTTTCTTCATATTGTTCAATTTAAAAGCATTTCTTTATCTGTATCGTTCCAGTATACAGCGGCATCCTCTGGTTGCCCATTTCCCAACTGACCAATTCCAAATTATTTATCTTGACATGCAAGGCTTTCCAAAATCTGGCTACATCTTATTTCTTAAAATCCTTTCCCAAGATTTTCCAGAACAGACACCAGGCTTTAACCAATCTAGATTGCTATTGCAAGAACATATATTATTCCTTTCTATCTTTAGCTTTCACTCAGGCTGCTTTTTAGCCTGGAATATCTTGCTATACATTTTAAATTTTTTTTCATTTTTCACTTACTGTTGTATTTTCGTAGTTTATTTGCGTCTGAAAAGTTAGGATTTAAGTACTACTTATTTATTTACTTGCTCATAAGCTATTGCTGTTCCCATTAATTATTTTCAGTAACTTTCTAATCAGGGAGAAAGTATAGAAAAAAAGGCTAATGTCGTTTTTTTGTTTTCAATTAAAAATCTTTTATTTTTGATAATTTGTACATGAGAGAACATCACTGATCTAGATCACTTTTCAAATACTTTTGGATTATCATATAAATAGTGTACCTTTGCTGTTTATTGTAGAGGAATCATTTCTCTGCCTTTTTCATATCATTAAAAATTCTCTTTCACTCTGCTAGAGAGAAGACCTTTAGCTCCCTGAGTGAAGGAATTATTTCAGCTTTCTTTATTGTTACATACTCATTATCTAGCACATAGTAGTTACTTAATGCATATTTGTTGCATGAGTTAATGAAGACTAGAATTTAGAAACACTTTATTTGGACCCAGAAAGATTACAGTGTTATATTTGAAGCAAATTAAAAATTGTTGTATCAACAGAAATTATTTGAATATTTTTCTCAAAAATAATTTTGAGAATTTGTGTTTTGGGGTTGGATTGGCCATGTATTGCTGCATTACAAAACAGTCCAAAACACAGTGTCTTGAAACAATGAGCATTTTTATTTACTCATAATTTTGCAATCTGGGCTGGCTTCAGCTGGTCTGGTGAATGGCCATTAGTGTTTTTCTATGTAGTCTCTGAGCCTCTCTTTCCACATAGCCTGTCCTTGTTGGTGGCCAGATTTCTTACGTGGTGACTCAGCACTCTCATGAGCACAAATCCAGAAGCTGCCAGACCTTTGTAACACTTAGGCTCCAAACTGGCACAGCATCTCTTCTGCCATTTTCTGTTTGTTAAAGCAGATCACACAACCTAGCCAAAATTGAAGAGAAAGTGACTGTCCGTGTGTGTATACCAAGAAGTATACTTGATTCACGACCACCTGTGTAACAGGCTGCCTCAGGGTGATTTTGTCAGGTTTGATATTTGCCATATTAATTAGCTGAGCATGCTACACAGGGGTAGGAAGAATACTTTGCATGGCAGTAATCAGCTACGCCTTTCAGATGTGGATTAAGGTGGCCGTACTTTCAACCTCTGTTTTGTATATTTTTAGTATTCATACTCTTTGCAAATAATTTCTTTTCTTCCATCTAACTATTAGGGATGCTGTACAAGATTTTCTTCATGAAATATATTTTTTACCTGATCATCTAGAATTAAAAAAGATAAAAGCAGTTCTACAGGAATACAGAAAGGTATTTAATTTTTATTTATGGTTTAGGAGATCATTGCTACAAAATTGTTTCCAAGTTCCAATACATTCAAAGAGAGTCTTATCTAGGGATAATATAATCACATTCTCATGGCTAATTCCTGATGACTAGATAATCTTATCATGAATCCATGATTTTTAGAGGGAAGTTTTAGTATTGAGATCAAACATACAATAGCATTTAATAGAACAGAGAGCAAAAAATACATTTCTTGTGCCTTTTCTACCCAGGTCACTATGTCCTTCACTATAGTCCCCCAAAGAAGCTACCATAGCTGCATGCCTGAGTAAAGAAAGAAAAGCTGTGGGAGGATTCTAGTTATTTTGTG
Source organism: Hipposideros armiger (assembly GCF_001890085.2). NCBI lineage: Eukaryota > Metazoa > Chordata > Mammalia > Chiroptera > Hipposideridae > Hipposideros > Hipposideros armiger. Next base: position 640,907 of record NW_017731620.1, on the reverse strand, counting down.
CTACAAACTATGGTATGGATATTCAGATCTGACTGATTCCTAAGCTTTAGAAGGGGAATCTGTAATTCCATCATGTTGAAATCTAATGAACTCTCTGAAATTATGAAAATATTAACATTAATGATGATTTCATAGAATTTTAGGGCAGAAAGTGGGGTACCTGACCTTGGGTCAGAGTAGCAGAGGTATTTACTACAGATCCCAAAATTGGTTCTGAAGACTTTATTTCTCTTTTACTGAGTAAATCATCCTAGTCGTAAGAAAGTAAGGCGTGAACTATCTGCATAATCTATAGACCTGGTTCAAGGCTATTGTGGAACCCTTTGTAAGTGAAGGGAAACTTGTATTTCTTACCAAGAAGGGTTCATTTTAGGTAAGTAAATTCTTATTTAGTTGGGAAAAAAGTTTTCCCCAGGTCTAAAGATTTTAGAATGAAATCCGTTTCCCTGAGAATTATTAAAAATGACTCAGCAGAGATGGAAATTATTTTCTTAAACTGCTTTTAATAGGAGTTTAGTTTAATGATAACTCTACAGGGACTCCTAGACTTCCAAAATGGGTCCTGAAGTGGTTAACTGATAAGGTGTCTCTCTCTCTGTGCTTTTCTCATAGGAAACGTCTGAGAGTACTGACCTTCAGACAACTCTTCAGCTATCCATGAAAGCAATTCAGCATGAAAATGTAGATGTTCGCATTCATGCTCTTACGAGCTTGAAGGAAACCTTGTATAAAAATCAGGTATACTAAGATATAATTAAAAAACGATAGAAAAGAACATTTGGAAGTTTAAGGAGAAGATGACAGATGACATGTGACATATTTGCTTGAGATTCAGCAGAAGCAATGAAAGAAGTGATTTTTATTTTATCTAGATTATCAGATTTGACTTAGAGTTGTTAATCCATGACATGTCCTTTGAAGCTGAATATCAGTGATGTGTAGAGTTTTTTGTTGTCTTCGAAGGGTCATGATTTGATAGTTACATTTTAGGTTACTGCATCTTCCTGAGTAAGGGTGTATGTGTTTGTATAGCAACAGTTTATGTGAGTCTTCTCATGTAATTTCTTATAGATATCTGTTATATAAAATTTTGGTAATTTTGTCATTTTACATTTTGACCGAATTAACTTTGTTAGTTATGATGAAGCTAAATTTTTAAGTTTATTTTTTCATGGGGCCAGTGAATTTTATTCTTTCCTTTGTCAATATAATGTAGATTATCCCTAAGCTTGATGACAATGAGTACTGATATTTAAAATACCAGATCAGTATAAATCTATAAAATGGAAAAAATTTAACTGAGGTACTTATTATTATTATTTTTTTTGGTAAAGATTTTATTGGGGAGTTAGGGGAGGGGAACAGTGTTGGGAAATTAGGGAAGGGGAACAGCCAAGTTGTTGTCCTTTTGTTCTTCAGTCTAGTTGTGGAGGACGCCGCTTCACTGGCCCATGTTGGTATTATGATCATTGCGTTCTTCCCAGCTGAGGCAGTCGGTCGTCGGCCATTGGACGGCCGCTCACGGCGGCTCACGGCGGCTCACGGCAGCTCTCCCCGGCTGCTGGCTGTTCACGTTGGCTGCGGCCACTACGGTAGCTCATGGCAGCCCACTTTAGCCTACGCCATCGCCGGCCACTCATGGCAGCCCAGATCCAGGTCGAGCTGTTGTTCACAATCTTAGCTGTAAAGGACACAGCTTACTGGCACATGTGGGAATTGAACCGGTAGCCCTGTTGTTCAGAGCTCCCGCTCTTACTAACTGAGCCACTTGGCTAGCCTCCTGAGGTACTTATTTTTGCGTATCAAGAACCCATGTGATAAATGTGCGAGTCTAAGACCTTCATGAGTTACTGTTATGTTTTCATGATAGAAGGAAGCATTTACTTACGACAAAAGATATATATGATGATAACAAGTACATGCTTCTGGGTCACTGAACTTATATAACCAATGTGGGGAACAGCCAATGTGGGGATGGTCCTGCCACATGTGAGGGGTCTTGAATCTTCTTGAGTATAGGATTTATGTATCCTAACTGTGGGTCTACATTATAGTGTTATAGCCTCATTCTCTGCCCTACACTACATTGAAACTACCCTGTGCTTACCCCATGTCCAAGACCTCTACCTGGGTTCTGTAACTTAAAGGGCCTGGAGCTTTTTAATTTAATATAGTGATGTATGAATAGCAAAAGATCTCATCTCACCTCTTGGCATAGAGGTTTTCTATTCGGTTGTCGGAAAAGTCATGACGTATTTTGTCTATGTTTTTCAAAGGTCATTTATTTATATAAAGAACAAAGATCAATCGATATATTGCCCGTTTTGTTCGATAACCGTTAGCCTTCTTTCAGTGAGCTTCATAATTCCTCGTTCATAGAAGGACCTGTCTTTATTTGCAAAAAACTGAACAAGGTGCTGCAGATTTACAGCCTCATCTGAATTGAACGTTATACCATGCAAAGAGTTTTGAAGAGAGCAAAATAAGTGGAAGTCTGATGGCGCGAGGTTAGGCAAGTATGGTGGGTGTGGCAACACATCTCATCCAAGCCCCAATATATTTTTTTTTTTTTAGCTGAGCCATCCTGCCACGTGTTGGCAGCTCAGCGGCAGCTCAGCTTTGGCCATGAATTGAACTGGAGACCCTGTTGCTCAGAGCTCAAACTCTTGAGCGAGCTTTTAACCAACTGAGCCACTCGGCCGGCCCTAAAGCTCCAATAATTTTTGACGGGTGATCAAACTTGTGTGTGGTTTTGCGTTGTCGCAATGGAACACAGCTCCTTTACAATTAACAAGCTCTGGACGTTTCTGGATGATGGATTCATTTGAGCTGTCCAATTGCCTACAGCACACATTCGAATTGATTGTTTTGTTCCTTGGTAGGAGCTCAAAAAACACGACACTTTTAAAATCCCACTACACTGAGAGCATAACTTTCCTCTGATGAATGTCTGCTTTCGATGTCGTTTGAGGCAAATCATCAGGTCAGGACCAAGACCGTTTGCGCACCACATTGTTGTAAACAATCCACTTCTCATCACCAGTTTTTAGTCGCTTCGAAAAAGGATCGTTTTCCTCATGTTTAATGAGCATATTGCAGATATTCATACGCGCCGTCAAATGAACTTCTTTGAGTTCATGCGGAACCCAGATATCAAGCTTGCTTACGTATCCAAGCTTCTTCAGGTGTTCGTGAACGCTTGAATATGGATGTTCAATGTTTTCTGCAGTCTCTCATATCATGTAACTTGGGTTTGACTTGACCAATGCTTTTATTTTGTCGTCGTCAACCTCGGTGGGCCTCCCTGACCGAGGAACGTTGTTGAGATCAAAATCACCCACACGGAATTTCGTGAACCATCGTTGGCACTGATGTTCTTGTAGAGTATTGTCACCGTAAACTTTACACAAGTTTTCACAAACTGACACGCGTTTTTTCTTTATGGAAGTAAAATGTAAAATATGGCGAAAATGCACAGTTTGGTCTTCCATCTTCAACTTGTGAAATCTCCTTAACTCAACCAAATCGCTCCATTTTTTTTTAGAATGAAGCTAGAACTGTCAGCTGTCAAATGACATAGCATTAACATGGATGCAAATGACTCTAGTACTTCCAAAAATGAAGTAGCACTATCTGTTGCAAAAATGCGTCATGAGTTTTCCGACAATCCAATAGTTTAGGTTTTTTCTGAGCAGATGACATGTTCATTGTCTAACATAATGAAACTTCATATTGATCATCACCTCTTAGATATAATTGACTAAATCAGAATTCAAGGAGCATTCTTATACTCTTACAGAAAAGCCACAGCTGCCACACTTGCCACCTGTGTCACAAAAGATAAATCACATCTGATAATTCCCTTCCTTTAATGTAAAGCCTCAATGCTGATACATTAACTAGTCAAAGTAAGAAGGTAAGTGTACTTGTAAAAGTCTTAAACAGATTGAGTAGTCTGAATAAGAGATAATGGCCATAGATTGTTATAGGCTATTTTTATGTGAGGGTTAATTTAGTTTAAAATCAACATGTAACCAGGTAAATTTACGTTAAGTTGGTAAGAAGAAAACGAAAGATAAAGAGGATTTGGAGTAGCCTGGGGAGATAAGAAAAGAAGGGAAGGAATCCAGAGACACATCTTCCTACCCATCCTCCAGCAGATACTGACACAAAACACCTAGCGAAAAAGGGAAATGGAAATGAGTTGTTTTCCAACTATGATATGAAGGTAACATCAGTATTGAAGGCAGTTCAATGAAGAACATTAAGAATGGCGCTGTCCAAAAGAACTTTCTGGGAAGGTGGGACTGTTCTACATCTGCGCTACCCAACACTAGCCACCAGCCACATGGAGTGCTACTGAGCACTTGAAATGTATGATTGAGGAACTAGATTTTTAACTTTATTTGATTTACTTAAATAGCCACATGTGGATAGTGGCTATTGTATTGGACAGTGCAATTCTAGAAGATGGCTGAATCTACAGCAATACCAGAACACGAAACTCATACAGGGTAGTAAAAACACAAGAGTCTTTGTGGCGATACTAAGGAAACTAGTACAAAAGATACTCTTTTAAAAGTTCAGATCTTAGCCATAAGTAGAGGAAATGAAACTTGAGGAGTGTGTTGAAAGGAGATGTTTACTTAAAAATAGACCTAAAAAAAAAAAGGGCTGGCCAAGTGGCGCGTTGGTTAAGAGCTGGCTTGGGACGCCAGAGGGCCCCGGTTCGGATCCCACGTATGAGGGGCAGTGATACTGCCCTCTGCAGCTAAGATGGTGAACAACAGCTCCACCTGGAGCTGGGCTGCCGTGTGGTGCCGGCAACAGCATAGGCTGCAGTGGGGCTGGCCGGCAGTGGGTGTGAGCTTTCATGAGCTTCTGTGAGCTGCCGTGAACGGCCGTCCAATGGCCGGCAAGCGACTGCCTCACCTGGGAAGAGCACAATAATAGTACCAACATGGGCCAGTGAAATGACGTCCTCCACAACTAGACTGAAGAACAGAAGGACAGCAACTTGTCTGTTCCCCTTCCCCGATTCCCAGTGCTGTTCCCCTCCCCCAATTCCCCAATAAAATCTTTAAAAAAAATAAATAATAAGCTCATTAATTGTTGCATTGGCAATCACTGGAAATCGAAATATACCATTGGAAGCTGGAAAACCAAAGGATACCTCTAGAACAGGCCTCGGCAAACTGCGGCACGCGAGCCACATCCGGCTCTTTGGGTACGATCCGTCTCAAAAGTTGGCCGACCCCTGGAAGAGCCAATCCTGTCCCTCACAACAATTTAAAAATTATTTGAGAGCCATAAATATATTTCTACATAATCACCATTATGTGAATAATATCCTTTAAAAATTTTATAAATGAAACTATGATAGTTTTGTTTTATTTTCATTTTCAATTTTACTTCAGAGGCTCACGAGCCGCAGTTTGCTGACCCGTGGCAGCTCTTCCATCTCAAAAGTTTGCTGACCCCTGCTCTAGAACAAAAGTATTGATAAAAACTTTCTTCCATATCAAGAAACTTTTTAAAGCCAAGTAAAACAGACTAGAGGGGGAAAAACACAGCAATTATAATACATTTTTGTAATAAAAAATCTGACAGAATTGAGGCCAAAGAAATCAGTCATATTAATAAATGTGAAAGACCTTAAAACAAAAGATGTACAAATTGACTTACAAAGCAAGAAACAACTCTATGCTGTACACACATCTAAAAAAAGTGATATAAAAAGGTTAAAAATAAACGGATGAGCAAATTTATAACAGATAAATTAAAATAATAAGAAAGCAGGAATTCTCATTCTGCCTAGACAAAATGGAATTAAAACCAAAACTATTAAATATGACCAAAGGGGGCCCTTTATAGTTCCAAAACCATAATTCACAACGAAGATGCAGTAGAAGAAGATACAGAATTCACAAAGAAGATACATTATCAGTATATGTATGTGATCCTGAATGAACAAGTACGTAGAGACAGAAGGTAGATTAGTGATTGCCTAGAGCTGGAAGGTTGGAGAAAAAGAGGGATGACTGCTAATGTGATATAGTTTGGTTTTTTGGGGTGGGGGTTGATAAAAGTGTTCTGGATTTAAATAGAAGTAATGGTTGCAGTTGTAAATATAGTAAACCTTGCAAATATACAAAAAGACATTGATTTGCATATTTCAAAGGAGTGAATTTCTAGTATGTGAATTATAATTCAATAAAGCTGTTTAAGAAAAACAGCACAGGAAGAAAGCAAAAAATAAAAAAAATAAAAGCAGAAATTAACAATGTAGAAAATAGAAAAAGAGAACAAACTAATAAATAAAAATTCTGGTTCTTTGAAGGAAACTACCAAACTAGGTAAATCTCAATAAAAAGTAGAAAGCACAAATATGCAAATAGGAAATGACAAGACACCAGCTGGCCTGAAACATATTTTTTTAACAAGAAAGTACTTTGTACTCTTTTGTGCAAATAAATATGTGAACCTGGAAATTTTCTCTGGAAAATATAGTTTATCAAAATTGACTCCAGTAGAAACAAAAAGCTTAAAAGACTAATTTCTGTAAAGAAATAGAGAATATCACAAAAGAACTGCTAGTAGAGAAAAGCACCAGGCCCAGTGGTTTAGTAAAGATTTTTACCAAATCTTCAAAACTAGATAAGTCCCTATGGTGTGTAAATTGTTGTAGAGCATAGAAAATGAAGGAAACCTGCCAGTTTTTTTAAGGAACAATGTATAACAGTGTTCACTAAACTCCATAAAGCTAGCATAACAATAAAATTACAGATCATTATTACTTACAGACATCAAAGCAGAACATTTACGTGAAATATTATCAAACAGAATTCAGTTTCACATTAAGAAAATAATACGCCACGAACAATTGTGATTTATTCCAGGATTGCATGAATGGTTCATATTTGATAATCCATTAATGTAATTCACTGTATTAATAGTGAATTAATAGTGAAATCATACTATTGTTTCCATAAATGCTGTAACAACCTTTGACAAACTGTAACATCTATGTCAAATAAAAGCACTCAAGAAAATAGGAATTGATGGACATTGCCTTAATATATTATAAATGTATGTATATGCATATGTATGTGTGTATGTATGTACATACACATACTTAATGGGGAAATATTCGGTTGTTAGAAAAGTCATGATGCATTTTTGCAACGAAAAACAGAAAAAATACGTCATGACTTTTCCTACAACCACTATGTGATCCCACTAAAGCAAGCTTGCACATTAACTCCACTACAATTTCACATTCAATTGGTAGTATTGGCCTATAAATTTAGGCGAGAAAGCAACAGAGGCATAAGAATTGGAAAACATGTAAAACTATTTGCAGGTGATACATTTTTTTTTATTGTTAGTTTCAGGTGTACAGAACAATGCAATAGTTACCCTTTTCACCCTCACAGAGTAACAACCCCCCTCCCCCCATGTATTGCCC
>NW_017731620.1:601678-633294 GCF_001890085.2 Hipposideros armiger | reverse complement strand
TGTGTCTCTGAGATTATCTCCATCCACTTCTCCCATCCATTCAGTTCCTTAGAATCCACGTATAAGTGAGGTCATATGATATTTGTCTTTGACTGACTTATTTCACTTAGCATAATGTTCTCTAGTTCCATCCATATTGTTGCAAAAGGTACTATTTCCTTCTTCTTTATAGCTGCGTAATACTCCATTGTGTAAATGTACCAAAGTTTCTTAATCCAGTCATCTTGCAGGTGATATATTAATAGACTTGGAAAACTAGAAAAGTATCAATAAAACTAACTCACACAACAAACTACATTAGTAAGGTAGGAGGATATAAAAATCAATAATCATGTAACAAGGAATAACCAGGTAGAAGACTTGTTGGAAAATCCAACTTACAATAATAACTTAAAAAAGATAATATACTTAGAAATAAGTATATTAATAAGTGTACAAACCAATAAGAGGAAAACTTTGAAACACCCCTGAAAGACACAAAAGTGTAATAGATAAACAATGGAAAGCATTCCTTGCTTATTGGATAGGTTGACTCAATATTGTAAAGATTTTAATTCTCCCCAAGGTTAATTTATAAATTTAATGCCATCTGAAATAAATGCCAAGTTGTTTGGTTTTTTTTTTTAACCTTTTTAAAAAGTTAATACTAATGTTCATATAGAAAAATAAATGTAAAAATAGCTCAGAAAACTCTGGGGGGGAAAAAAGTAACTATGAGATTTTAGTAGCCCTTTCAGACATTAATATACTCTATAGCGTCCATAATCATAACATTATGATAATAGTGCATGAATAAACAGACAAGTGGGAAAGAACAGAAAGCCCAGAAATAGACCCAAGTGTATATGAACATTAGCATATGATAAAAATAACATTTCCAATAATTGGAGTAAACATGGATTTGTTTTGACAATTTGTTAGTCATTTGGGAAATAATGCACTTGGATCCATAAAAAGCCTATTTAGAAATCCTTTTTAAATAGACGCATTGAACATATACTCACTTAAAAAATTCTGTTGGAATTCAACATTGTTTGCTGAAAAATAAAACTCAGTTTATCTAACCCAGTAGTGAAGTAAATTGAAAACATTTTTAAGCACTCAGGAGATAAGTATATTTTTAAATTACCTTTCATTTAGTGTTTTATAATTTGTATTGCCTTGATTATGAACTGCATTTATCTTTGCCAATTAAAGTGCCCTATTCCTTCTTGTTTTATGATTTTAACAAGTGAATAAATTGTGTAATATTTTATGAGTTTGCTATTTATTAATTAGTAGTGTCTCCTTTTAGATGTTTATGTCTGAATTAACCTGTAATTTTATTTATTTATTTATTTATTTTAAAAAAAGATTTTTATTGGGGGATGGGAACAGCGCTGGGGAATTTGGGGAAGGGGAACAGACAAGTTGCTGTCCTTTTGTTCTTCAGTCTAGTTGTGGAGGACGTTGCTTCACTGGGCCAAGTTGGCACCATCATTGCGCTCTTCCCAGGCGAGGCAGATCAGTCGCCGGCTTCTGGACTGCCACTCACGCTGGCTGCTGGCTACACACGGTAGCCCATGGCAACCCACTGCAGGGGCTGCAGCCTATCTGTAGCCGGTGACTCCTGGCAGCCCAGCTCCAGGTTGAGCTGTTGTTCAGCATCTTAGCTGTAGAGGGCAGCGTCACCTGCCCTCATATGTGGGATCCGAACCGGGTCCCTCTGGCGTTCCAAGGCAGCTCTTAACCAACGTGCCACTCGGCCGGCCCAGAATTAACCTGTAATTTTATTTAACTGATCAAATATTGAAGATTGCTGATAAGATAAAATGTCTCTTTATTTTTCTTTTGAAATGTATTACTCTAATTTGAATCACAGTTTGTTTTTTGGATAGCTAGAATCTTTTTTATTATTTTTTTTATTTTTCAAGTACAGTTGACATTCAGTATTATTTTATATTAGTGTCAGATGTACAACGCGGCGGTTAGACATTCTTCTTATACCTTACAATGTGATCACCCCACTAATACTAGTAATCATCTGTCACTGTGTAAACGTACCACAGTATTATTGACTATATTCCCCTTCCCCTTTTCACCCATCTTCCCACCCCCTTTTTTCTGGTAACCGTTCCTTTGGTCTCTGTTTTCATGAGTCTATTTTTGTTTTGTTTTGCTTTTAGATTCCACATAAAAATGAAATCATTCGGTATTTGTCTTTCTCTGACTTATTTCACTTAGCATAATACCCTCTAGATCCATCCATGTTGTCGCAAATGCAAGATTTCATTCTTTTTTATTGCTGCCTAATATTCCATTGTGTTTACAACAATCTTTATCCATTCATCTTGATGGACACCTATGTTGCTTCCATATCTTGGCTATTGTAACTAATCCTGCAATGAATGAACATGGGGGTGCATATGTCTTTTTGAACTAGTGTTTTCATTTTTTTGTATAAATACCCAGAAGTGGATTTGCTGGGCCATATGGTGTGTCCATTTTTATTTTTTTGGGATACCTCCATACTGTTTTCCATAGGGGTTGCACCAATTTGCAATCCCACCAAGAGGGCACAGGATTTCCTTTTTCTCCACATCCTTGCTAACACGTTATTTGATTTATTGATGATAGCCATTTTGACAGGTGTGAAGTGATATCTCATTATGGTTTTAATTTGCATTTCCCTGATGATTAGTGAAATTGAGCATCTTTTCATATGTCTGTTGGCCATCTGTATGTCCTGTTTGGATAAATGTCTTTTCATGTCCTCTGCCTATTTTTCAATTGGATTGTTTATTTTTTTGTTATTGAATTGTATGAGTTGCTTATGTATTTTGGATATTAACCCCTCATATGCCATTTGCAGATATCTTCTCCCATTCAGTAGGTTGTCTTTTCGTTTTGTTGAAGGTTTTCTTTGCTGTGCAGAAGCTTTTTAGTTTGATGAGGTCCCATTTGTTTATTTTTGCTTTTGTTTCCCTTGCTCCAGGTGATGGATCCAATATGATATTACTCAGACTGATGTCAAGTAGTTTACTTCCTGTTATCTTCTAGGAGTTTTATGGTTTCAGGTCTAATATTTAAGTTTTTTAACCCATTTTGAGCTTATTTTTGTATATGGTGTAAGAGGGTGTTCCAGCTTCACTTTTTTTTGCATGTATCTGTCCAGTTTTCCCAACACCACTTGTTGAAGAGACTGTTGTTACTCCAGTGTATATTTTTACCTCCTTTGTCATAGATTTGTTGACCATATAACTCAGGATTTATTTCTGGGCTCTCTGTTCTGTTCCATTGAGCTATGTGTTTTTGTGGCAGTACCATGCTGTTTTGATTATTACAGCCTTGTAGTATAGTTCAGGGAGCATGATACCTCCGACTATGTTGTTTTTTTCTGAAGATTGCTTTGGCTGTTCAGGGTCTTTTGTTGTTCCATAAAAATTTTAGTAGTATTTCTTCTGGTTCTGAGAAGAATGATATTGGTATTTTGAGAGGAATTGAATTGAATCTGTAAATTGCTTTAGGCAGTATTGTCATTTTAACAATATTAGTTCTTCCAATCCATGAGCATGGTATATCCTTCCATTTATTTGTGTCCTCTTCCATTTCTTTCTTCAATGTCTTAAAGTTTTCAGAGTATAGGTCTTTCACCTTCTTGGTTAAGTTTATTCCTAGGTATTTTATTCTTTTTGATGCAATTGTAAATGTGATTGTTTTCTTCATTTCTCCTCCTGGTTGTTATTAGTGTAATGAAATGTGACAGATTTTTGTATATTAATATTGTATTACTGAATTCTTTTATTCTGTTAATTTGGGGGTGGATTCTTTAGGGTTTTCTATATATAATACTATATATGCCATCCCAAACAAATGCCAAGTTGTTTGTTTCTTTTTTTAACCTTTTTTAAAATGTCATACTAACGTTCATATGAAAAAATAAACATGTAAAACTAGGAAACGTGTAAAACTAGGAAAACTCTGAAAAAAAAAAAGCAACAATGAGAGTTTAGTAGTCCTTTCAGACACTAATATACTGAAATATGTCATCTGCAAATAGTGACAGTTTTACATCTTCATTTCCAGTTTGGATGCCTTTTATTTCTTTTTGTTGTCTGTTTCCTGTGGCTAGGACTTCCAGTATTATATTGAATAATAGTGCTGAGAGTGGACATCCTTGATTGTTCCTTATCTTAGAGGAAAAGCTTTCAGCTTTTCACCATTGAGTAGAATGTTAGCTGTGGTCTTGTCATATAAAGGCTTTATCAAGTTTGAGGTAGGTTCCTTCTATACCCTCCTTATTGGGAGTTTTTATCATGAATGGATGTTGAATTTTGTCAAGTGTTTTTTTCTGCATCTATTGAGATAATATAATTTTTATCCTTTGTTTTGTTGATGTGAATCACATTGTTTTGCGGATTTTGAACCACCCTTGTCTTGCATCCCTGGTGTAAATTTCACTTGATCATGGTATATAATCCTTTTAATGTACTGTTGAATTCAGTTTGTTGGTATTTCACTGAGAATTTTGGCATCTATGGTCATCAAGGATATTGGCCTATAATTCTCTTTTTTTGCGTTGTCTTTGTCTTTTTTTTTTTTTAGATTTTTATTGGGGGATGGGAACAGCGCTGGGGAATTGGGGGAAGGGGAACAGACAAGTTGCTGTCCTTTTTGTTCTTCAGTTTAGTTGTGGAAGATGTCGCTTCACTGGGCCATGTTGGTATTGTGATCATTAGCCACCATCCCATGCGGGAGTCGAACCAGCAGCCTTGTTGTTAAGAGCGCATGCTCTATCCACTGAGCCATCTGAGCGGCAGCTCAGCTCAAGGTGCCGAGTTCAGTCTTAGTTGCAGGTGGGTGTAGCCCACCATCGAACAGGCAATCTTGTTGTTACACCAGGTGAGTCATCCTGCCATCTGTTGGCAGCTCAGCAATAGCTCAGCTCGGGCTAGTGTCACTGGCCCATGTAGGAATCAAACCGGCGGCCCTGTTGCTGAGAGCTCATGCTCTTAAGCAACTCTTAACCAACTGAGCCACTCAGCCGGCCCAAAATTTATTTTTCAATTACCATACAATATTGTATTAGTTTCAGGTGTAAGTTTCATGAATCTTTTCTATTATTTTTCTATTTTCTATTTCATTTATTTTTGCTCTTTATTATTTATTTTTTTTCTACTTACTTTGGGTGTTGTTTCTTCCTCTTTTTCTAGTTTCTTAGTTGTAAATTTAGATTGTTTATTGAGATTTTTCCTGCTTCTTTTTTTTTTAGATTTTTATTGGGGAATTGGGGGGACGAGAACAGTGCTGGGGAACCGGGGGAAGGGGAACAGACAAGCCGCTGTCCTTTTGTTCTACAGTCCAGCCGTGGAGGACATTGCTTCACTGGCCCAAGTTGGCACCATCACTGCGCCCCTCCCGGGCAAGGCAGATCAGTTGCAGGCCTCTGGATGGCCGCCCACAGCGGCTGCTGGCCGCTCACGGTGGCTGCTGGCTACATACGGTAGCCCATGGCAGCCCACCGCCACAGGGGCTGCAGCCTACGCTGTCGCCGGCGACCCACAGCAGCCCAGCCCCAGGTTGAGCTGTTGTTCAGCATCTTAGCTGTGGAGGGCAGCGTCACTGGCCCTCATATGTGGGATCAGAACTGGGGCCCTCTGACGTCCCAAGCCAGTTCCCAACCATTGCGCCACTCGGCCGGCCCTTTTCCTGCTTCTTAGATAGGCCTGTATAGCTATAAACTTCCCTCTTACAACTGGTTTTGCTGCATCCCATGAATTTTGTAATTTTGACTGTTTAATTTTCATTTGTCTGAAGGTAGTCTTTTATTTCCTGCTTCATTTCCTCTTTGATCCATTGGTTGTTTTAGAAGCATGTTGTTTAATCTCCACGTATTTGTATTTTTTCTAGTTGTTTTCATGTAGTTAATTTCTAGTTTCATGCCATTGTAGTCAGAAAATATGCTTGATAGAATTTTAATCTTCTTGAATTTATTGAGGCTTTTTTTGTGGCCTACTATATGATCTATCCTGGAAAATGCTCCATGTGCATTTGAGAAAAATGTGTAGCCTGCAGTTTTTGGATGAAATGCTCTCTAAATGTCTGTCAAGTCAAAGTGGTCTAATAATGGCATTTAAGACCATTATTTTCTTATTAATGTTCTGTCTGGATGATCTGTTCATTGAAGTAAGTGGCGTATTAATGTCCCCAATTATTGTAGTAGTATTGTAAATTTCTACCAGTATGTCCATTAACATTTGCTTTATATACGTGAGAGCTCCTATGTTTCGTGTATAGATATTTACAGTAGTTATAGATCCTCTTTTTGGATTGATCCCTTTTGAAATTATGTAATCTCCTTGGTCTCCTTTTACATTCTTTGTTTTGAAGACTTTTGTGTGATATGAGTATTGCTATCCCAGCTTTCTTTTCATTTCTATTTGCACGGAATATCTTTTTCTATCTCATCACTTTCAGTCTGGGTGTGTCTTTCAATCTGAAGTGAGTCTCTTTTAAGCAGCTTATAGATGGGTCATGCCTTTTGCCCTGTGTCTTTTGATTGGAGCATTTAACTTATTTATTGTACATTTAGAGTAATTATTGGTAGGTATGTGCTTATTGCCATTTTGTTAATTGTTTTTTGGCTGTTTTTGTTGTTCTTCTCTGTCCTTTCTTCTCTTGATCTCTTTCCTTTTGGTTTGTTGGTTTTCTTTAGTGTTTTGATTGGATTCATTCCTCTTCATTTTTTTGTGTATGTTTTGTATGGTTTTGGTTTCTGGTTACTATGAGGCTAATATATATCCATGTATATCTTTAGTAGTCTATTGTAAGCTGATAGGCATTTAAGTTCAGTTGCATTCTAAAAGCACTACATTTTTACTCCTCTCTCTGTTTTTTATATCATGTTTTATATATTTTTGTTTTGTGGTGTCTCCTGATTATTTATTGTAGTTATAGTTAATTTTGCTACTATTGTCTTTTAACCTTACTATTTATTTATTTATTTATTATTATTATTTTTTTTAGCTGAGCCATCCTGCCACCTGTTGGCAGCTCAGTGGCAGCTCAGCTCGGGCCAGGCATCGAACCACTGTTGCTCAGAGCTCAAACCCTTGAGCAAGCTCTTAACCAACTGAGCACTCAGCTGGCCCACTATTTACTTTTTAATTGGTTGATTTACTGTGATTATTGTATATTTGCTTTTGCTAGTGAGATTTTTTTTTTCTTTCCTTTGGCTTCTGATTTCTGATTATGGCCTTTTCTGCATAAAGAAGACCCATTAATATTTCTTGTAAGACTGGTTTAGTGGTGGTTAACTCCTTCAGGTTTTGCTTGTCTGGGAAATTTTCTTTTTTGGGGGGTGGGGGAAATTCTTTATCTCATTTTCAATTCTAAATGATAACCTTGCTGGATAAACTATTCTAGGTTGTAGATTCCCTTTTTGAGCACTTTAAATATCTCTTGCAACCCCCTTCTGGCCCATAAAGTTGCTCCTGAGAAATCAGCTGATAGCCTTATGGGGTTTCCCTTGTATGTGACTTCTTGTTTTTCATTCTTGCTGCCTTTAAAATTGACTCTTTATCCTTAAGTTTTGCTGTTTTGATTACAATATGTTTAGGTGTGGGTCTCTGGGTTTATCTTGTTTGGAATTCACTGTGCTTCCTGGACATAGATGTCTGTTTCCTTCCCTAGATTAGCAAAATTTTCAAATATTATTTCATATAATAGCCTTTCTGCCCCTTTCTCTGTCTCTTCTCCTTCTGGAATCCCTAAAATGCATATGTCAGAACACTGGATGTTATCTCAGAGAACTCTTATATGGTCCTCATTTTTTGAAATTCTTTTTTCATTTTGGTGTTTTGATTGGGTGATTTCCACTATTTTGTCCCCCCAGGTCACTAATCTGTTCTGTATTAACTAATCTGTCGATTCTTTCTAATGTATTTTTTCATTTCCGCTATTGTATTCTTCATCTCTGATTGGTTCTTTATTACATTTTCTATCTCTTTGTTGAAGTACCTCTGAGTTCTTCTATTGTATTTTCAAGTTTGTTGAGCATCCTTATGACTGTTTCTTTGAATTCTTTATCAGGCAAATTAACTTATCGCAGTTTCATTAGGGTTTTTCTCTGGAGTTTTTTCTCATTCCTTCATTTGGGGTATATTTTTCTGTCTTCCCTTTTTGTTTGACTTTCTATGTTTCCTATCAGTTGGGTAGGACAGCTATCTCTCCCAGTCTTGAAAGAGTGATTTCTTAGTAGGCTGTGTGTTGAATATTAATTTTGGCAGGTTGCTCGTAGTTGGAGGAGGTGTGTGCTGTACCTAGTGTGTCACCTGGCCTGAAGGTTGGGTTCCAGGTAGGGTGGCCTGGTGTGTGCATGCTTCCTTGCACTTCTGATCTAAGTGGGGCTGCCTGATGTAAATGGGGGATGCTCTTTGTGCTTTTGGCTTGCTCTGTTGCTTTAACTCTCTGTGGTCAGAGCTGGGGCTGGGCAGGGTTGCTTTGCAATCTCCGCGCCACACCCGCTCCTCCCCTTCTCTGATTGGGGCGGGCCTCTGTGTGGCACCTCAGCACTTTGCTAGTTCTGCTCTGCTTCCAGGCAGTACAGGTCCTTAGGTGCTCAGTCTTGCCCCTCTCCACACATGCTAGTGCCCTGTTGCATAAATTATCCTCAGTCATAACGGTGTGGGCAGGGCTACTCTGCGTGCCTGGTCTCAACGCCCTATGAACTCCGCTCTTTCTCTGGTTAGGGAAGCCTTGCGTGTGTGTGCGCACAGCTGTGCTTTGCTATTTCTGCTCCTCTCCCAGTGGTGCCCTAATTCCCCTGCTCAGTGAAACCCCTTGCACTCGCCCACGCAGCCCTTTCTGTGTGCCCTGTTGCTTTGTCTTCAGTCAGGGTAGGGTCTGAATGGGGCTTCCCTGTGTGCCTGTCTGTCTCCACCCTTTCTCCAGATGGAGCAGCCTTACGTCCTCGCACTGCTGTACTTTGGTAGTTTGCAACTTGCCAGGTGGGGCAGGCGCCCTCATGTGGATGCGTGTACAGCAGCACCCCACTCACTCCATACAGGGCAGCCGGCATGTGGGTGCTGCAGAGTCTGCCTTGGCATTGGCCTTGGGCTGGGCAGGCCCACCTGCTCGTGCAGCAGTGCCGCACTACCTCTGCACTTCCTCTGGACCGGGCAGTCCTGTGTGTGGGTACCACGGTATTTGATAGCTCCCCACTCTTTCTAAGTGGGAGAGCCCCACATCAGTACACAGTAGCACCCCACTGACTGCACTGTCTCTGGACAGGGTTGCTTTGCAGGCAGATACTGAGGTGTTTTGTTGGCTCCGCACTCTCTTCTGGTGGGGGAGCCCCTTGTGTGCACAGCCCAGTGGGAGCGTGAAGCAACACCATGCTGCTCCTGCTGGATCAGTCTCCTGGTGGAGGGGCCTCCTGTGTGCACACTCTCCTGTTTCTGCTGGGTCTGGTGGGACAGGCTTAGCGCCCTGCAGGTGGGCCAGAGAACCTGGATGGGGCTCCTGCTCGGGAAGCATAAACAATGGTCCTTACCCATTCCTCCCGTCTTGGGTTGTTCCATCTTCTCCCGGAACGCCCTCCTGGTTCCCCAGCCTTCTCTATGTGGCCTCTCTCTTGCTTGTTGTGTAGAGGCTGTCCAGTTGGCTCCCAGCTGTCTCTGAGGAGGATTTGCTTTAAGTATAGGTGTGGAGCGGATGTATTCCGTGAGGGGCTAGCTCAGCATCCACCTGTGTCGCCATCTTAGACCACTCCACCCCGGCCTGAATCACATTTTTAACATAGACTTTGAAATGCTCCTATGTGCTTTACTTTTACTAGAAAGGAAATTGTATAAATGAAGTAGTTCTATAGTGGTCACACAAGTATAATATCTAAATCTTAACTGGCTTGAAGAGTCCTCTCTTTTTTAACAGTTTTTCATTACAGCGTCCTCAGGAGATAGGTAAAGAAAGATTATTTGAACCACTGTATTTTTCATTAAGGCTACCTCTTCTTACGTCTTTTATTTTAAATCATTTCCATTTCCCCATATCTTTTTCTCCTTCTCTAGTAGTTTTTTATATACTTTTCAGTCTTGTTTTAAGGAATAGCCGTTCCTTCTTGATTTATTTACTAAAATATCTGTTGACTACCCTGAGTTCTTTTTCATCTTCTTCGTTGCTTCATTACCTTTAAATATTTTTGTTATTGTACATATTATATAATAATTATTTGTTTACATGTCTATTTTCTCATTAGAATGTGAACTTTTTGGGGGTGAGAACTATTTTGTGTGCTGATGTAATAATATTCAGTAGCTGTAGCTGTTTGTTTAAAGAATTAATGATTAAAACTTTCAAACACACTTAATGATTTTAATACTATGGAACATATTGTGAACTATGTTATGTGAACTCATCAAAAACTAGGTGTAGGACTGGCCGAGTGGCGCGTGGGTTAAGAGCTGGCTTAGGACGCCAGAGGGACCCGGTTTGGATCCCACAGATGAGGGCCAGTGACACTGCCCTCTACAGCTAAGATGCTGAACAACAGCTCAACGTGGAGCTGGGCTGCCGTGAGTCGCCGGCGACGGCGTAGGCTGCAGCCCCTGCTGCAGTGGGTTGCCATGGGCTACCATGTGTAGCCAGCAGCCAGCGTGAGCGGCCAGCAGCTGCAGTGAGCGGCTGTCCAGAGCCGGCGACTGATCTGCCTCGCCTGGGAAGAGCGCAATGATGGTGCCAACTTGGGCCAGTGAAGCAACGTCCTCCACAGCTAGACTGAAGAACAAAAGGACAGCAACTTGTCTATTTCCCTTCCCCCAATTCCTCAGCACTGTTCCCATCCCCCAATTCCCCAATTTAAAAAAAAAACAAAAACAAAAAAAGCTAGGTATAAAGACTACAGATATGGGAATTTAATTTTGTCAATATTTATATCAGATATTCCTTAACATTTTTTGAGCTTTCTGATTAGGAAAATATACTAGTTGTAGAAGTTATGTATAACATTTGTTTCTCTTTTCATTTTAGGAAAAACTGATAAAATATGCAACAGATAGTGAAACAGTGGAACCAGTTATCTCACAGTTGGTGACAGTGCTTTTGAAAGGTTGCCAAGATGCAAACTCTCAAGCTCGGCTGCTCTGTGGGGAATGCTTAGGAGAGCTGGGGGCAATAGATCCAGGTCGACTAGATTTCTCAACAACTGACACCCAAGGAAAAGATTTTACATTTGTGGTAAGTAATGGTAATTTGGAATGACAAGTTCTCTGTCCTATTGAGGTTTCTGTATTCCATTTACAAAGAACTATTCAGCTTATCCTTAGTGGAACTTGATCTAAACTAGAGAATGTAGGTAACTTGTGAGTTTATTTTTTAATCCTATTGCAGAGATCTTTAGCCAAAAACATTGAAGTTTGAGCCCAGTCTAGTATGCTGTATTCTTTTTTTTTTTTTAAGATTTTTATTGGGGAATTGGGGGAAGGGAAACAGACAAGTTGCTGTCCTTCTGTTCCTCAGTCCAGTTGTGGAGGACGTCGCTCCACTGGCTCAAGTAGGGACCATCATTGCGCCTCCTGGGTGGGGCACATCAGTCACCGGCCTCTGGACGGCCGCTCATTGCGGCTGCTGGCCACTCACACTGGCCGCCGGCTACACACAGTAGCCCACGGCAACCCACCTGCCGTCGCCGGCGACTCACGGCAGCCCAGCTCCAGGTCGAGCCGTTGCTCAGCATCCCAGCTGTAGAGGGCAGTGTCACCGGCCCTCACAAGTGGGATCCAAACTGGGGCCCTCTGGCATCCCAAGCCAGTTCTTAACCAATGCGCCACTCAGCCGGCCCTGCTGTATTCTTTTAAATAAGGTTCCTAACCTAATTTTGACAAATATTTAAAACTTAATTATTTAAATATTACTATTTAAACACTATTGCTAAGTGTTTCCATGAGAAACTAATTTCCCAGGGTGTTCTAATAGTGTGTGTGTAAAGTTTCTGTGATCAAATGAGTTGGGAAATCTTATAAAACAAAATTAACAGAACTTTTAATATACCAGAGGTGCCAAAAAGATGTATACACATTTTAAGAGATGTTAGCTATGCTCAAGCAGTAGTTCGCCATAATCAGAAGTGTCTGGACGCTGATGGTTACCACTTTGAGCACCCATTGGAATTGCAGAAGACAAACGTGACTTGTATTCATCTTTTGTTAATCGGTATACACTGAGTACACTAAGTATTAAAATTAATACAGTTTTTTCCTTTCTTAAAATGTGGGGGCTGGCCGAGTGGCTTATTGGTTAAGAGTTGGCTTGGAAGCATGAGCTCTGAGCAGTAGGGCCGCCGGTTCGGATCCTACATGGGCCAGTGACACTGCCCCATACAGCTAAGATGGTGAACAACAGCTCAACCTGGAGCTGGGCTGCTGTGAGTTGCCAGTGACAGTTTAGGCTGCAGCTGGGCTGCAGTGGGCTGCCATGAACTATTGTGAGCAGCCAGCATGAGCGACTGGAGGCGTGGACTGCCGTGCGCGGCCGTCCAATGGCTGGTAACCGATCTGCCTCAGCCGGGAAGAGCACAATGATCACAATACCAACATGGGCCAGTGAAGCGACGTACTCTAGAACTAGACTGAAGAACAAAAGGACAAGCAAGTTGTCTGTTCCCCTTCTCCTATTCCCCAATGCTGTTCCCTCCCCCAATTCCCCAATAAAATCTTAAAAAAAAAAAATGTGTATACATTTTCTCGGCACCCTCTGTGTTGGTGCACATTGTGATCCTCCAAGAGAAGGTTATGTTAAAATTATTTCTCGGAACATCTCAAATGACCAGGGTTCCACAGAATGTAATTTAGGAAAGGAGATATATGCAATTTTCTAAGAGTTAAACAACAAAAAATGAAAATTATTGGAGCTATACAAAAGTTGAACGATTCTAATATACCTTATTTATAAATAGCCTTAAAACCTTAGATTTGGCTTCTTAGCTACAGATTACATTTTAGCCTTGGTACCAAACTCAGTTTGAATCTTACTGTCCTTTCCTTTTCTAAATTAACTTCACTTAGGTAATTAAGTTAAATTCACAATGGAAGACACAGTATGGTTTAGAAAAATTGATACAAATTATCCTTGAATTTTTCTTGTTTTTATTGAGACTGGAGTAGAAGATTCCAGCTTTGCCTATGGATTATTGATGGAACTAACAAGAGCTTACCTTGCATATGCAGATAATAGCCGAGCTCAAGACTCAGCTGCTTATGCCATTCAGGTAAGGGTTCACAGTCATTACTGGCTTTACATTGGGTTCTAGTAAGAAAGCTGTAAATCCTATACTCTGGAAACTCTTAGTTGTTTAATTCTCATTTTCATTATCAAAGTAATACAAGTTCATGATAAAAATTTCAGAGTACAGAAATGTACCCTCTTAACAGATTATTATAGTTACTTTGAACATTTTTTATGTATATTTAAATATATATGTTTTGTCCACCAAACTAGGAGATCATATTACTTATGATGTTCTCTAACTTGATTTTGTGTTTCATTGTCTATCTTGGGTAATTTTCTGTGTCAGTACAATTCATTTTTTTCAAAAATTTAATATTCAATATGAAAATACATTTTATTTAAGATATTTAACTCAGGTTGTGTTTAATGTTTTGCTTTAATCTTAAAAATGATTTAGAGAACGTACTTATTTCTGCATGCTTGAGTGAATATATCAATAATATATATACTCAGAAATTAAAATATGTCTCAGAGCAAGTACAGAGTTTACATTTGATAAAAATAAGTTTCACCAGTTTATATCCCCTTATATCCACTTAACAAATCTGTCTTTTATCAAAGTTGTAAATGTTTGTCAGTGTGACAGATGAAAATGGTGGTATTTTAATTTGCATTTAAGTATGAGAGAGGTATAACATCTTTTACATATTTACTGCTTTTTTGTGAATTTTCTCTAGGTATTAGTCTATTCTTTATTGATATTTAAGACCTATTTTGGTATAATGGAAATTACCTCTTTGTCTATCATACATTTAATAAATATTTTTCCAGTTTGACTTTCATTGCCTTTCTTCAAGTTTTTTTTGTTTTTGTTTTTTGTTTTTCAATTAGAAGTTTCTTTGTTTTGTTAGATGTTCAGGTCTGGCATTCGTGGTAGGTCTGAATTACAGACAAATATTTGGAAATTTTTGTTCTTGAGATGGTGCTTAAAACTGTGATTCTGGATGAGATGATCAAGAGAAGGAGTATAGATAAACAGGTTCTAGCAATTAAGACCTGAACAATGACACGTCAGTGGGAAGAGGGAACAAGTAATAAGTATAATAACTTAAGGGTTTAGAATCGACCATTGGCTATAGTAACATAAAGGTCATTGGTGATTTTGACAGAGTGGTTTCAGTGGACTATAGAAAGCCTAGTAGAGTTTTTTTTAAGATTTTTTTATTGGGGAATTGGGGGATAGGAACAGTGCTGGGGAATTGGGGGAAGGGAAACAGACAAGTTGCTGTCCTTTTTGTTCTTCAGTCTAGTTGTGGAGGACGTTGCTTCACTGGCCCAAGTTGGCACCATCATTGTGTTCTTCCCAGGCGAGGCAGATCAGTCGCTGGCTTCTGGACAGCCGCTCACACTGGCTGCTGGCTACACACGGTAGCCCATGGCAACCCACTGCCACAGGGGCTGCAGCCTACGCTGTCGCCGGCGACCCACAGCAGCCCAGCTCCAGGTCGAGCTGTTGTTCAGCATCTTAGCTGTGGAGGACAGTGTCACTGGCCCTCACATGTGGGATCTGAACCAGGTCCCTCTGGCATCCCAAGCTAGCTCTTAACCAATGTGCCACTTGGCCAGCCCCTGTTATAGTATTTTTAAGAATACATGGGAAGAGAGGAATTAGAGAAATTGGAACAACTCTTGAGGCGTGTTGCAGAAGAATGGGGTAGTAGCTGGGGAGAAAGGAATAGAGATGGGAAATAACATATTGCTTGGGAACAACTCAGCAGAGAGGAGAAAAGTGATGTAGGCGAGAAATGATGTAATACTATTTTAAGTTGTAAAGAGATGTGGAATGTAGTGTAGAAGTGGAAGGGGTAAACTTAATTAACAGCAAAAACAATTGATCTATAGTAACAAGAGAAAGCAGAGCATGTGACCTAGATACCGATATTGCCCAGCTGGGTAGATATGAGAATGGAAGTGGTAGAGGTCTCTTCTGATTGCTTCTGTTTTCTCAGTGAAATATGAAGCAAGCTCCACAGTTGTGAATGTATTAGTGTTTTTAAGGGTATAAGTGGTCCCGAAACCAAAGAGTTAGGGAATTGCTGATCTACTGAGTCCATCTGGAGGTTTATGAAGAGGGCTCACCCAGGCAAGGCTGGCTTCAAGTAACATTGTAATAACACTTCAAAGGTAAATGGAGATGAGTTTGGGATATTTGCATCTTATTTTCAAAATTTTAAGCTCAGTATCTTACATCTAGAATTTGAGATATCTTGAATTTTTGAGCTATTTAGGATTTGTAGTTGCTTTCATTAAAATTCAAAAAAGGTCAACTTCTAAGAATTATGCTTCTGTAAATACAAAAAATTTCAATTTTTTCTTCCAAACTCTTAATCTTATATTTCAATACATATTTTATCTAGAACACAAATTGCATGTTCAGGTACTACCACAGTTTTGTGACCTTGTCATGTAAATGATTCTAAGCAAGTTCACAAGCCCCAAATTTTAGAATTCTATGTAGTTTTCTATGTATTTTTTAACTATAATGTGTAGAATGTTGATGAATTTAAAGATTTATCTGCTTCATTGTGGATTTACAAATGTGAAATAATGTGTTTGTAGGAATTACTTTCTATTTATGACTGTAGAGAGATACAGACTGGCAGCCCAGGTCACCAGCTGTGGAGGAGATTCCCTGAACATGTTCGGGAAATACTGGAACCTCATTTAAATACCAGGTCGGTAGACTTGTTAAAACTATTTTCATAAAATTGTTTGACCTTTATAAAATTAATTTTATTTGATAAAGTTTATTAGCATTCAAAGTAGTTTGGTTTTTTGTGGTTTTTTTTTGGTTTTTTTGTTTGTTTGTTTTTGTTTTTAGCTGAGCCGTCCTGCCACCTGTTCGCAGCTCAGTTCGGGCCAGGAATTGAACTGGCAACTCTGTTGCTCAGAGCTTGCACTCTTGAGTGAGCTCTTAACCAACAGAGCCACTCGGCCAGCCCTCTAAAGTATTTTTAATATGTTCTAATATGCATTTTCCCTGTGATTTATGTATATAATCTTGTCCAAATGAGAAAAGTACAGTTTACTCAATGATTAAATTCTATAACTTTAAGTATTTAGACAAATTTATGGAAGCTAAAAGGATTAACTTTTTGTAATTCAACTGTTAGTACTTTGAAAGAATCTCCTTTAAGTTGAGTATGAGTTGAAGCTTTTTTTTTTTTAAGATTTTTTTTATTGGGGAATTGGGGGAGGGGAACAGCGCTGGGGAATTCGGAGAAAGGGGAACAGACAAGTTGCTGTCGTTTTGTTCTTCAGTCTAGTTCTGGAGGACATTGCTTTACTGGACCATGTTGGTATTATCATTGCGCTCTGTCCGGGTGAGGCAGATCGTTTGCTGGCCTCTGGACGGCCACTCACGGCAGCTCTTGGCAGCTCACACCAGCTGCCTGCCAGCCGCTCACACTGGCTGCCAGCCACACACTGTAGCTTATGGCAGCCAACTGCAGCAGGGCCTGCAGCCTACGCAGTCGCCGGCGACTCACAGCAGCCCAGCTCCAGGTTGAGCTGTTGTTCACCATCTTCGCTGTAGAGGGCAGTGTCACTGGCCCCCATGTGGGATCCGAACTGGGGCCCTGCTGCTCAGAGCTGGCATCCCAAGCCAGCTCTTAACCAACGCACCACTTGGCTGGCCCAGAGTTGAAGCATTTGATAAGTGTAATTAATTCAGAAATTTAAGAGTCTAGAGCTAGTCTCAAATCCTTTAGTAACCCCAATTAGATTTTTGGGGCTGGTTGAGTGGCTCAGTTGGTTAAGAGCTCGCTCAAGAGTTTGAGCTCTGAGCAACAGCAATTCGAGTCCTGGCCCGAGCTGAGCAGCCACTGAGCTGCCAACAGGTGGCAGGATGGCTCAGCTTAAAAAAAAAAAAAAATCATGAGAGAAGAGATTTTCAACCCTAAATGATTTTTTCTCATGAAGAGATTGTCTTCCTCTACTTTTAAAAAAGTATTTTCTAATATTTTTTTCCATTTTAATAACTTAGGACTGATTAAAACACATAAATTATAAAGGATTTTTATTGGTAAACTGTAATTTTAGGTACTCTAGGTCACATGCTTATTAGATATGTGACCTTTACTTCTTTGAGCCTTAGTACCATGCCTAGACTTGTAGTAAAATTCTTTATAAAAGCTCTTAAGTATGTGCGCATGCTTATTTGCTGTTGGGTTGTCGGAAAATTCATGACGCATTTTTGTAGCGAAAAACATAGGATAAATACATCATGACTTTTCTGACAACCCAATAGTTACTTTTTCATATTTAGAAACCTTTTAAACATCATTTTATTTTTATGAACAGCATTATTTAAAGACATATTTGAGGGCTGGCCGAGTGGCTCAGTTGATTAAGAGCTCGCTCAAGAGTGTGAGCTCTGAGCAACAGCAGTTCGATGCCTGGCCCGAGCTGAGCAGCCACTGAGCTGCCAACAGGTGACAGGATGGCTCAGCTAAAAAAAAAGAAAAGATATATTTGATTAGTATAAAATAAAAGTCTATAGTTAAAACTTGGTTTTTCTTTTTTGAGGATTCCACGCTTCTTCATTTCTTTATATTTTATAGCACCTATGGATTGATGCTGAAGAGTTTCTGTGACCTCGTGCAAAGTTTATAGCCTTTCGGAGTCACATAGATCTAAATTTGAATCTTGGCTCTGCATTCGCTAGCTCTAAAGACTTGGGCAAGTTACTTAACATTTCCAAGTCTCAAGTTTCTCATCTTGAAAATGTAGATAGCCTTCCTTCCCTTGGATGGTCATTGTTAGGAATAAAGAAGATGGCATTAAAACATACCCAGTGCTTAACATTTAATTAATACTCAAGTAAATAATTATTCAGTTTCAGCTTTTTGAATAAATTCCTTGCTTTTTTGCGAGGGGTAGGGTGGCTATTGCCTACTTCATATGAAGTAGAAGCCAACATTTTGGCCTATTTGCTACTTCATTTAATTTTTCATAAGAAGCCAGCATTGTCTGCCTACTTGTTATTCTTTCATAAAAAGTGACATTTAAGTGGTCATTTATAAGAGTAATCTTAGCAAAGCAATGAGAATGCTTATGATCCTTCTACTTTTATATCTGAGAGCTTGAAGGAACCTTTCAGATGGTCCCTCAGTGGTAGAGTTTAGGAGCTTTATGTGTGGCTGGGATCTGAAATTGTCTCCTCATAAAAATAAGAGGTCAACAGAGGGCAATATTAATGGAGTTGATGCACATTTGTTTGAAAGCTTCTGTAGGAAACATCAGATTGGTACATCTGGTGAAGACAGTGGCAATGGAGTGGGTAGAGGATATCACCAAGAGAGTGCTTGAAGTGAAGGACCATGGAGACCAAGCTGGTTAGGAAAAGCGGTAATGAAAGGAAGGTATTATAAATCAGGAGAGTTTAGCAGGGTCAAGGGACAAAAGATGAGAGAGAACTGATGTGTAGAGTAACTGGGTGAAAGACCTGGAAATTTGGGCAACTATGGCCCTATATAGAGTAAGGTGTCTAAATAGTTAATTTTGGAAGTGACAGAGTTTCTTTGTATTGTCAAGGGAGTCCTGATAAAGAAAGAAGTAGAAGAGAAAGTCATTGAGAAGGTTTGAATTTGATTAGATGGTCCAGCCGGACATTTAAGTCACTCAGGATGATAAGACTTGAGGAAGAAAGAAAACACTGAGTCATATACTAAAGTTATAAATCAGTTTGGTAATCAAGGAGTTTGGTAGATGCCCATAATGAGGAGTAGAGAACAGGATACCTGGGTGGCTTGAAGCGCAAAGGAAAGTTCAAAGAAGGGAGTTTGAAGGATATGAAAGGAACATTGAGGAGGAGGAGGAGGAGGAGGAGTCAGACGCACATTCTTTGAAGTACTTGGCATGTGTAAGAATAACCTCTCACCGTGCCATTAGGAAGGATATCGGAAAATTAGTATCTTTAACCAGATTTCAGTAAAGGCAAGCCAGTAGTGGGATAGTCAGTGAAAGAGTTGATACAGTTTCTTAAATTTTCTTTACTAAAGTTCTTAACAGATGGATATGTATTTATGTATTTTTTAATACACAAATTTTCAAAATTACAGGTATAAGAGTTCTCAGAAGTCAACAGATTGGTCTGGAGTAAAGAAGCCAATTTACTTAAGTAAATTAGGTAATAACTTTGCAGAATGGTCAGCATCTTGGGCTGGTTATCTTATAACAAAGGTAAGCGAATTCTGTTGAGAATTGTTAACTGAACAGAAATTCTAAGAGAAATGAGAACATTTATCTGAATGCATAGCATGCACAGAAGGCATTGAAATATATGTGCAGATAATGATAGAAAGTTTTGTAGAAAATGTTTACTAATAGTAACAGTTTCTCTATTGATACTAGTAAGTTTCTGAGTAAGAAGGTAATTGTTTTGTCAAGCAAATTGCTATGGTCTTAATGTGTTTGTAAAATGTCTATTACATTATGTCTGTTCATTTTAGTTTGTAAAATAACACTGTTTAAAAGGAAATAAATGCGTTATCAGAGTTTATTACATAATAAATACATTATGTAATTAAGAGATATATTATGCTTTAGTGGCTACTTCTAAAAGAGGATACAGTATCTGAACTTGCTCTAAAATAAAAATATTTTTTAAAAATTAAATTTCATGGAAAAATAGAGGTATATTTCTGATATTTTTCTAATATGACATTTTTACATGCCTGATGACAAAAAATACTTTGTGTTCCAACAAAATGTTTAAGGCACATTTAAAATTCACAACTTTTGCTTTTAACTCATATTTCTGTTAATTAGTGTTTAAAAATAAAATAATTTATATCTGATAATTTTAAGAAAGTTTCTCTTTTCATAAATATATTGAAAATGTATTATGTGAAATGTAGAATATGTTAATTAATTCCAGCTCTGGAATTTTTTGTTTATTTTTTTCTTATTTTTTCAGTTATTGAGATATAATTGACCTATAACATTGTGCAAGTTTAAGTTGTCCAACATAATGATTTGATATATGTATGTATTGCAAAATGGTTACCACAGTGAGTTTGGATAACATCCATTACCTCACGTAGCTCCATTTTTTCCTTGTGATGAGAACTTTAAGAAGTAATTCTTTAGCCAGTTTCTTTTTTTCTTTTTTTTTTTTAATTTTAAAGTACATAAGTATAGGTGGTATGCAATCTTATATTGGTTATATTAGTGTCATTTGTATACTGTAGTGATTCAACATTCTTATACCTTACAATGTGATCACCCCACTAATTCTAGTAATCACCTGTCACTGTATAAACATACCACAGTATTATTGACTATATTCGCCTTCCCCTTTTCACCCATTTCCCCACCTCTTCCCTTCTGGTAATCATCTCTTTGGTCTGTTTCTGAATCTGTTTTTGTTTTGCTTTGCTTTTAGATTCCACATATAAGTGAAACCATTCACTATTTGTCTTTCTCTGTCTGACTTATTTTACTTAGCATAATACCATGTTGTTGCAAATCGCAGATTTCATTCTTTTTTATTGCTGCATAATATTCCATTGTATATACACCACATCTTTAACCATTCATCTATTGATGGACACCTAAATTGCTTCCATACCTTGGCTATTATAACTAGCCCTGTAGTGAACATGGGGGTGCATATGTCTTTTCGAGCTAGTGTTTTCATTTTCTTATATAGATACCCAGGAGTAGAATTGCTGGGTCATAAGGTAGTTCCATTTTTAGTTTTTTGAGGAACCTCCATAATGTTTTCCATAGTGGCCGCACCAGTTTGCAATCCCACCAACAGTGCATGAGGGTTCCCTTTTCTCCACCTCCTCGCCAACATGTTTGTTGACTTTTTGATAATAACCGTTCTGACAGGAGTGAGGTGATATGTCACTGTGGTTTTTATTTGCATTTCCCTGATGATTAGTGACGTTGAGCATCTTTTCATTCCTGTTAGCCATCTGTATGTCCTCTTTGGAGAAATGTCTACTCAGGTCTTCTGCCGAATTTTCAATTGGATTGTTAATTTTTTTTTTGTATTGAGTTGTTAACACTAAATTTAATGTTAGCTAAGTAAAATATACTGTAATTAGGGAAATTAATCTGTAGCAAATCATGATGCATTTAAAAATGAACTGTAAGAGGGGAATATCATTTATGCTGAGGTAGTTGGCAGCCCAGGTAACTGTTTTGCCTATCAGGGGTCTCAGCAGTTGAAGTACTTAAGGGTTCTGAGTTACCAGAAAGGCAGCGATCTGAAATCTTCCTGCTGTGTGCACATGCCTTTGTTAGAGAGTGCCCACTGTGCAGTGATAGATTAGCTTACGTGTTGTTCTTTGTCATTAATCAGTAGAATAAAATGTATAAAACTGTTTACTCTCTCTAAACCATTTGAGTTTACAGGTTCGGCATGATCTTGCCAGTAAAATCTTCACCTGCTGTAGCATTATGATGAAGCATGACTTTAAGATGACCATCTATCTTCTTCCACATATTCTAGTGTATGTCTTGTTGGGTTGTAGTCAAGAAGATCAGCAGGAGGTGAGAGATATCCTTTCACTTGGTATTAGTAGGAAATGTTGACCAGTGTATGCTCTGTACATACATGTCTGAATGCTTATTATATCCTCTTTAACCTTTTATTTACCCCAAAATCATATAATGCTTAGTGTAGGAAATTCGAAACTATACATTATATAAGCCCAAATATACACAGAACTTTTGAGAAGGATACATAAGAAACTGTCGTTAGGGGTTTTTCCTGGGGAATGGTACCATGGATTAGGGTAGGAGAATATTTTATTTCATTTTATAATATTTTGTAAGTTTAATTGTTTAACCACATACATATAACACTTTAAAAATGATGATTTTTAATAGCATAAGTAGCATATTCCTATGTTTGTAGTATAAAAATTCAAATTATACAAACAAATCAAAGTGTACCCTTTGACCACCATTCCTAATCCCATATCCTCAGAGGTCATCACTGTTACTAATTTGATATGTACTTTTCTAGACCATTTTTTTAAATGCAGTTGGTTCTGTTTTATTCTTTATGGTGGTATCCTATTGTAGGTATTGTTCTGCAACTTGCTTTCTTTAATTAATTAATTAAGAGAGAGACAGTGTACCGCTGTTGGTTTTATTAATGCTGCATAATATAATCCTTGCATTTTATAGTTGTACCATAATTTATTTAACTATTGCCATAATAATGATTATTTCCAATGCTTTGCTTTTACAAACTATGCTAAGGTAAGCATTATGCCAGTTCTTACTTATGACAGTTATATGTGTGTCTAGAGCAGCGGTTCTCAACCTTTCACAGGGCTCGCCTAAGACCATCGGAAAACACATATTTTCGATGGTCTTAGGAACCGAGACACCACTCCTCTATCCGTCTCCAGGCCCACTTGCAGATATGCTCACATACGAGTACCCGGCAACCCCTGTGAAAGGGTCGTTGGACCCCTAAAGGGGTCGCAACCCACAGGTTGAGAACCGCTGGTCTAGAGTAAATTCCAAAAAGCACAACTGTTGGATTATATGGTATATACATTTAAAATTTTATTAGTGAATGCAAAATTGTTTATACTGATTTATAGTCATACCAGCAGATCACAAGTGTATCCATTTCCCATATACTTGCCAGTACTTGATATTTTCAAGCATTTAAATTTTAGGCAACTTGGTGGATTAAAAAAACGGGACATTTTGTTTTAATTTTCATCTTCATTATTATGAAGACAGTTATGTTCATTGGCCATTTTGATTAGTTTTCTGTAAATCATCAGTTCACATCCTCTACTTATTTAGTGTGTGTGTGTGTTTGTGTGTGTGTCCCTTTTAATCGGTAGCAGTTCTGCATATATTCTGGATACCAATTTGTGCCAGTTATATCTTGCAAAAATCCTTCCTAGTTATTAGTTTTCTTTTTAACTTTTGTTTATGCCTTTTACCGTGGAGAGATTTTAAATGCAAATTCCAGATTTATAAATCTTATAAGTTTTGAATTTTAAGCTTTTTATGTTATGCCTTCTCTTAATCCTGTCATGAACATACTTCCTACATTTTTTTTAATCCTTTTGATTTCACATTTAGCCCTTCAATTATTCTGAAATTGGTTTTTTTTTGCTAGTAGGAGATATTGTTTTAAGTTATTTTGCTAGTAGTTAATAATAGTTTCATTATCATTTATTGAATAATTGAGAAGAATTTAAAAATATTTTTGTACTTTTATGACTCACAAGAGATTTTCTTTTTAGGGTAAACTTTTGTTAGCTTAATTATAGATAAGAAAGAGAATTTATTATTGATCCATGGTGGGTTTTTTCTTTTCATAATTGTTGCCTAAGAATGGTTAGTCTTATATGTTAGGTAGTAGTAAAATGACACTATATAGACATATTACTAACCATAAAATGAATTCTTAGGTTTATGCAGAAATTATGGCAGTTCTAAAGCATGATGATCAACATACCATAAGTACCCAAGACAGTGCATCTGATCTGTGTCAACTCAGTACACAGACTGTGTTCTCCATGCTTGACCATCTCACACAGTGGGCAAGGCACAAATTTCAGGCACTGAATGCTGAGAAATTTCCACAGAGCAAATCAAACAGAGATAAGGTAGCCTCAATGGGTGAGTTGTAACTTCTATTCATTTTCTTATCTTAATTATTAACCAACTTGCTTATTTCTGTATCAGTTCTATAATTTAAACATTAGCTTTTAGAAGACCTATGTTTTCTTGTATACTATTTTTTTTTTCTTAAGGTGGCCTTTTCACTGAAAAGAAGCAGTGATTTATAGTTAGCAGATCTTTCTAAATTCTCAATCTCATTCATTGCCTTATGCAAGACACATACCTAATTTTTCTTTGTATAAAATAGGGTTAATATTATCTCTCTTAGAAGATGGAGGATTAAAATAAGATGATGAATATATAAATTGTAAAGTGTGAAATAAATGCCATGTTACTATTGTTACTAACCTGCCCTTCACTGTTAACTCATTTACTGATGTCACCTCAGTGTATTGTGTGCATTTACTCTGTGTCCCCTCAGTATATTGTGTGTGTACATATACATATACATATGCATATGCATACATATACATGTAGTGAAGTGTTCCGTATCCTTTTTCACTTGTGAAATACTCTGCAATCTTTTTTACATTTAAGTTTTAAATTTCAAAGGAGATTTTAATTTCATGGCCTTTTCCCCCCATTTTTTATTCATTTCACTCATTTTATCCCCTTTTCCTGTCTATGGTAGTGTTTAGTATCCAGCAGCTCTCCAGATATGCCTAATAACATGTTACTACACTATGCCCTGCTGCACCTACTGTTGTGCTCTTTTTCCCTGTGATATCACAACTCCCACTAAGGTGACTGAATGGGGAATCCTATTAGCATTACAAATGACATCTTCCCTTATGGTATAAGCATTTGGTGAGAAGAATTAAGACAGTAATGGATTCTCTTAACATCTTTGAACCTTTTTTTTTTTCCATTCTTTTTATTTATTTATTTTTAAAGATTTTATTGGGGAATTGGGGAAGGGGAACAAGAAGTTGTTGTCCTTTAGTCTTAGTTGTGGAGGGGGCAGCTAGCTCAGCTCCAAGTCCAGTCACTATTTGGCCACCCGTTGGCCACTCAGCTCAAGGTGTCGTGTTCAATCTTAGTTGCAGGTGGGCATAGCCCACCATCCCATGTGGGAGTTGAAGTGGCAACCTTGTTGTTAGGAGCACGTGCTCTCACTAGCTGAGCGACCCTGTCACCTGTTGGCAGCTCAGCGGCAGCTCAACTTGGGTGCAACTCACTGGCCTGTGTGGGAATCGAACCGATGACCCTGTTGCTTAGAGCTTGCACTCTTAACCAACTGAGCCACTTGGCCAGCCCTTTTTTTTCCAGTCTTGCAGCAAGTAGATGAAGTATATAATCTGTCTGCTTCTGTATACCTCAGCCATTTTAATGGACATTATATGGTTTCTCCTCAAGGCTTTGAGGTTAATTGAAGAAATTGACTAACAATTCTTAAAGAGGCTTCTCTTAAACAGCTCTGAGTTTCTGAGCGTCTCTCTCTTGTTCTTTTACCTGTGAAAGTGCATACATTTCTGTTGTTAAGCATAGTAGTTTATTTTTCTAAAAATTTTTGGGTTTGCACTAATTATCTCTTTGGGGGAATGTTTTTTTTTTTTTTCTAGAATATGGCTAATATATTTTCCATTAATTTAACATTTAAATGTTTGTTCTTCTTTCTGCATGTGAATATGTTACTATAAAACAAAGCATGAACTCTGTTATCACCATTTCTACTAACATTACAATGAAAATTCTAGTTTTTAAGAATATTTGCAGTGATTCAAAAGTATAATACCTTTAACATTTCTCATAATTTGAAATGATCTACAAGTTTTGATGGAAGTAAGGGACTTATTTTAAATACAACTTCTTTTAAATTTACTAGTTTGATTGTTTAAATTTTAGAGAAATTTATTTATATTTCCTGTTTTCTACATACTGTTATGAATCATTATTAAAATTAATATGCTTTAAATAAGAATTCACAAATTGGACTGTCCTCATTGAGAAGTTTCCAACATGTCTTTTTTCAGACTCTTGAAAAAAATTACCCTTTTAAAATATTTGTGATTTTGCTTCAAAGGTACTTTTACTTTCAGTTTCCATTGTAATAGTTGGTATTGTATATATGGCAACGCAGGAAAAAATAGTGTTAAAGAATTCTAAACTTTAAAATTGAAAAGAAGGTTATTTCCATAATTCTGCTTTTTTCCTACCAATAGCTGGACTCTACTGGTGTTTTTTATAGTTATCAATAATAAATAACTCATCTTTTTATCTTTCATATCATGTTTCTGTCTTTTCAACATTTGTTAAAATTTATATTTCATCCTCACTACAGCGTTATAGGAAGGTAGGGAAGGTACTAATATTTTCCTTTTATTTATGAGGAAACAGAAGCTCAAATAAGTTAAATGACTGTCCAAGATAAGTAATAATGGTGAAGTTGGAGCAAGAATTCTCTGATCAATCATTTTGTTGATAGTTACATTCTAAACATGATACCCTAAAACGTTCAGATTAATTGAGCTAGTGAAATCAATTGAATTGAAAATAAATATGTTGAAATTAAAATTGACACTTTACATTTCATCCTCTAAGTCTTTAATTACTGAATTATCTTCTTATAACCTAGTGTCCACTGTGTATTATGAAGACTATCAGAGTGTAACCCGTTTTCTAGACCTCATACCTCAGGATACTCTGGCAGTGGCTTCCTTCCGCTCTAAAGCATACACACGAGCTGTCATGCACTTTGAATCATTTATTACAGAAAAGAAGCAAGATATTCAAGAGCACCTTGGATTTTTACAGGTTTGAAATTAATATAATGAACTTAATAATGGTATTTATTGCCAGTCTAGCACGTTTTTAGTGTTCATTTTACCAAATGTTTTAGATGCTGTGCTAGGCACTAGATATTTTTCTAATAGAAGCTTAAAGATTAGTAGAGAGATAAGCATCAATTGGGTATAATATCTTAAGTACAGGGATGTAGATATGCCTGAAGAAGGACAGTTAACTCATCTTTTAGGTGGGGAGTTGGTAAGCAGGGCTTCTTGAAGATGCTGTCTGAGCTGGATCTTCAAGAATGAATGAGGGCTGGGCCGGCCGAGTGGCACGATGGTTAAGAACTGGCTTGGGACGCCAGAGGGCCCCGGTTTGGATCCCACATATGAAGGCCAGTGACACTGCCCTCTGCAGCTAAGATGGTGAGCAGCAGCTCGGCCTGAGCTGGGCTGCCATGAGTGGCTGGCGACGGTGTAGGCTGCAGTCCCCTGCTGCAGTGGGTTGCCATGGGCTACCGTGTGTAGCTGGCAGCCAGCAGTCGCCGTGAGCGGCCGTCCAGAGGCCGGCGACTGATCTGCCTCGCCTGGGAAGAGCGCAATGATGGTGCCAGCTTGGGCCAGTGAAGCAACATCCTCCACAACTAGACTGAAGAACAAAACGACAGCAACTTCTCTGTTCCCCTTCCCCCAATTCCTCAGCGCTGTTCCCATCACCCAATTCCCCAATAAAAATCTTTAAAAAAACGAATGAATGATAGATCGATAGGTAGGAAGAAGATGCAAGGCATTCCAATAGAGACATCCCTGTGGATTTGAGAGAGTGTGGATGTATGCTAGAGAGGAAAGTGTTAGCTTTGGAGTGGCAGAGGAAAGATAAATCACAGAGGACCTTTAAGTTGCTCATGATTCTTAGAGGATTTGAACAAGAGAAGTGCTTAAGTCAGATGGCATTTTAGCTGAATGCCTATGGCAGTCATGAAGGAAGGGTTTGAAAGGGCTGTGCTTTAAGGCAAGTAGGTCATTACTAGTGTCATGAGATATGGGGGCCTGAATTTGGGGGGTAGGTGGGTAGAGGGATGGACTGGTTATAACAGGAATCAACCATGACAATGCTGATGAAATAATGGTTAAGCTGATAATATAATTGTTTGGGGAAGAAAAGAAACTAAGAGCAGATGGAGCTGATACAATGGGATTAAATAAGCGTGTCAAAACTAGTGGGCTTTTTTCAGGTCAAAAAGCAAAGTGTGGTGGGAGAACGGAAAATGAGTAGTAGCCTGTAGTCTGGATAAATATTAGCCCTCTCCTGTTTGTGTTTTCCTCCTTATCCAGCTTTGAGTCTGTTTGTTGTTCATTGTTAAAATCATTCCCTTTACAAGGACATTCAAGTCCCTTGTCTTTCTCCCTCTGTGTTGTACTCACTGTGTAACACTCTAGCCCTGGATACACTCACCAGTCTTCCTTCCCAGTGTCTGCATGTAAGCAACTGAACATTCTGGAGAAAAATCACAGTCACAGAATGGGTTTTTAACTGCTTTTCAGTTCATAATCTCAGACATCAGCAGGATTGAC
Source organism: Hipposideros armiger (assembly GCF_001890085.2). Lineage (NCBI taxonomy): Eukaryota > Metazoa > Chordata > Mammalia > Chiroptera > Hipposideridae > Hipposideros > Hipposideros armiger. Next base: position 605,116 of record NW_017731620.1, on the reverse strand, counting down.
TCTAAGAAGCCTTCAGTCCTTCTAGGTTTCTATAGTAAGCCCCTCACCCACTCTTTTTAAAAATATTTTATTGGGGAATTGGGGAAGGGGAACAGTATTGGGGAAGGGGAACAGCCAAGTTGTTGTCCTTCAGTCTTAGTTGTGGAGGGCGCAGCTAGCTCAGCTCCAAGTTCAGTCGCCATCTGGCAACCAATCAGCAGCTCAGTTCAAAGTGCCATGTTCAATCTTAGTTGCGGGTGGGCATAGCCCACCATCCCATGTGGGAGTCAAAGTGGCAACCTTGTTGTTAGGATCACATGATCTCACCAGCTGAACCGTCCTGCCACCTGTTGGCAGCTCAGCTCGGGCGCAGCTCACTGGCCCATGTGGGAATTGAACCGGTGACCCTGTTGCTCAGCGCTCACACTCTTATCCAACTGAGCCATTCGACTGCCCCCTCGCCCACTCTTCAAGTTGGCTATCTCTTACCTTCTCTTAGAACATTTCTCATCTCCACCTCACTGACTCTCAACTGATGATCTTACTTCCTTGGTCATTAAGAAAATGGAAGCCAAATGTCTGCCAAATCTTAAAACACACTGGCTCTGTGCCATATTCTTTTTCTTCTCTTCGGTTGTACCTAAGGAAGGATCCCTGCCTGTCAAAAAGTCCTAATCGTATCCTCAATTTCAAGGATCCCACTCCTTGAAATACTGCTTTCTCTAGTATCATTAATTCCTCTTTTTTAACCTGAGTATGTAGAGTATATAGACATGCTCTGGTATCTCCTGTTTTAATTTTTTAAATTTCCTTGATCTCAGGTTTTCCTTCAGATACTTCCCATCTCTCTGTTTCCCTTCACAGCAGTTTTTAAAAGAATTGTCTGTCTTCCCTATTTTTGTTTCCCATTCACTCTGTCCATCCCAACAAGCCTTCTTTCTCCATTCCACTGACACTACTCTTGCTAAAAAAAATCAGCAGCCTCATGTTATCAGATCCGGGCAGTGTTTCCCAGTCCTCATTTTCTTAATCTCATAATACCAACCAACCACTCCTCTCTTAGTAAGACATTGCTTTTCTCCCACAGCTCCTGTAATAACACATTCTCCAGATTTCTTCAGACTACTCTGGTTTGTCCTCTCACTCATTTGTTAGTTTTTCCTTATCTGCAAATACAGAGTAGAAGCGCTGTGCTCTCCCTCCCTCCCCAACACTCCTCTCTCTCTCTTTCCCTCCCTCCTTCCCTCCCTCTCACTCTCCCTCCCTCCTTCCTTCCTTCTCTCTCTCCATTTCCTAAATCATGCCAGCCTTTCCCCTGCCATCTTTGTACTAATTGCTCCTAAGTTTTTATCTTAAGCCCTGGATATCTCTTTTGAACTTAGATTTAATGTCTTGGGTTTCTTGAAGGCATCTAAATATCAATATATTAAAATGATTGTTGAAATTTTTTTTTAATTCAGTGAAACACTTATAAACTATATTTGACAGAATTTGTTATAAATTGGATTTGAGGAGAGTTCAGAACCTTGAGGTTCTTTACAGCTCTTATCAACAGTTATTAATGTAGGTTTGTATTTAAGTGGAATAAGTGGTATAGTGATAGAATGGCTGGGAATAAAATTGTAATTTTATTATGAGTCGGTCTTGAAAGAAAAGCTTATTGTTGTGAGAAAAAATTCTCATATGTCCTTTTCACATCAACTGGTGGTTTTATAGTTTTATTTTCAGTTGTGTTTTTCGCCTCATTTGATTGTTTTTTAATGGTTTAACAAAGAAATTATATGCTGCTATGCACGAACCTGATGGAGTGGCTGGAGTGAGTGCAATTCGAAAGGCAGAACCATCTCTAAAAGAACAGATCCTTGAACATGAAAGCATTGGCTTACTGAGGGATGCTACTGCTTGCTATGACAGGGCTATTCAGCTAGAACCAGACCAGGTAAGATAATAAATGAAAGCAACATAGTGAAAAGAGCCCTAAACTAGGAACTCTGGAAAACTTCATTTCAATACTGTCTCTCCCAGTGTCCCAGTGTGTCTGGAAAATATTTAACCATTTCTGAGCTTGAATTTCCTGATCGATAAAATTAAAGACTTGTGCTGATTGATAAAATTAAAGACTTGTGCTAGATGATTTCAAAGATCCTTTCCAGTGCCAAATTTCTGTGACCTTAGAAATCCCCCAAATGAATGAGATTTATTTTGGAGTATGTTTCTATTAAACCGTGTTCAATTACTCTAAAATTTATATAATTTTAGTTTGCTATTAAAAGTATAAGAATATATGTCAATTTTTAATAATAATAGTGATTCTCTACAGTCTAAGAAACTTCTTCAGATTTCATATGCCCCCTACAGAGATCTGTGAATCTCTGAAATGGTTCCAGAGAATCAGTGAGCTAGAGTTACCAATGGAGTTATGTTACTATCTTATGTTTATTTGGACAGAAAAGGGGTTTAGAATACTTGATTTATAATCATTGGTTTAGATTCTCTCTAATCTTGGGGTAGTGTTTTTTGTCATATTTGACATGTTCATTTCTCAGAAGCTTGATGTCCGGGGCCTTTATTTTTCACAATTTTGTTTTCAGTTTTAAAGAACATTGCATAATTCTATTTAACTTTTTAGTTTCTAAAGCCCCAAATCTACATTAAAATTGTAACCTTGAGTATAAATAATATATTAAAGAGTACTTGTTACTTTTATATTTGATATGAACCAAAAATTAGACCAAATCTAGAAAAAAATACTATATTTAATGTGAAAATTTTAAGGTTCTCTGCATTTAAAAAAAAAAATTCAGATGTGTGTAGGACATCGATAGAGAGCTCTGTCATATAGCCAAGCAAGTCAATTGCCAAGCTAAGAAGGGTAGGCTCAATGAGGTAAATCGTTTGTTTTTTGTTTCTGTTCTTTAAAAAATAGTATTAGTTAAACTGTTATTAGTTCTCAAGATATATTTGAAGTGACAGTTGTTACTTAAAAATTTTTAGATCATTCATTACCATGGTGTAGTGAAGTCCATGTTGGGCCTTGGTCAGCTGTCTACTGTAATCACCCAGGTTAATGGAGTTCATGCTAGCAGGTAATATTTTTTATGTATTCTTTGTTTGTTTGTTTGTGTGTTTGTTTAATTGGGGAATTGGGAGAGGGGAACAGTGTTGGGGAATTGGAAAGGGAGACCAGCCAAGTTGTTGTTCTTCAACCTTAGTTGTAGAGGGCGCCAGTCGCCATTTGGCTGCTCATCCGCAGCTTGTGGCCTCTAAGCTCAAGGTGCTGTGTTCAATCTTAGTTGCGGGTGGGCGTAGCCACCATCCCATGTGGGAGTTGAACCTGGCAGCCTTGTTAAGAGTGCATGCTCTGGGCCGGCCGAGTGGCGCGATGGTTAAGAACTCGCTTGGGATGCCAGAGGGCCCCGGTTCGGATCCCACATATGAGGGCCAGTGAACACTGCCCTC
>NW_017731620.1:597185-601283 GCF_001890085.2 Hipposideros armiger | reverse complement strand
AGCTCAAGGTGCTGAGTTCAGTCTTTAGTTGTGGGCAGGCGTAGCCCACCACCGAACAGGCAGTGTTCTTGTTAGCAGCACATGCTGTCACCAGCTGAGCCATCCTGCTGCCTGTTGGCAGCTCAGCAGCAGCTCAGCTCAGGCTCAGTGTCACTGGTCCACGTGGGAATCGAACCTGCGGCCCTGTTTTTCAGAGCTCGCGCTCTTAAGCTAACTCTTAACCAACAGAGCCACTCGGTCAGCCTGACAGGTAATATTTTTTAAAAGAATGATTTTCTTTTGTTATTGTATCTTAATGGGGAATTTATAAATTAATGAATTGGGTTGCCATAACATTTACTAAAGTAATGAATTTTTTTTGTTTTCATGCATTGGAGATAAGCATCAAAAAATATTTTTTCCTACTTTCTCATAAGTTGATCTGGCACTTAACTTATCATCTGTTTGAAGATTCATCCTTGAATTAGATCTGCTTTAAGACAGGAACCTTCCAAAGCTCACTTACTCCTGATGAGGCTCATAGAGGCACTTCCAAAGGGGATCTAAGCTCTAATGATGCCTACATTATCAGTATCAGTTATTTTCTGCATTGGAGAGGGAGAAACTTTGTGACTGCATATGGAATACCACTCTAGATTTTGTGGGTTGATTTTCCCCTAATGAAAACAGCCTTCCATTCCTAATGAAAATGGGTTTGTTATAGCAAATCAAATGATACCCCCTATCTGCACCCCCAAGTAGCACTTATGTGTGGCAAACATTAAGGCCACACACTTCTAATTTGGAGAATAATTGTGAAGGTTGGTTCTGCTTTTGAAACTGCCTTGCTCTGAGAACTGCAAGCCTTATTCCTTAATATATTTACCGGCATCCCTGTTGTTCAGAGCTCGTGCTGTTACCAGCTGAGCCACTTCGCTGTCCCCCAATCAGTCTTTTTAATGTACCCATTTATGGGGATAAGTCCTCACAGCCTAGTCCTTATTGGCATTTCATACTTTTTGGTATAATGCTTGGTATGACACACCTCCACTGGATAGCAAATCCTGCTAACGCTACTCCAATTTTTATTCTAAGATTTTGATATTCTGGCATTTGGTGATAAACTTGTAAAGTTATTAAAAATTGTAGTTTTGGAAATTATATTTCTATTGTATTTCTTTTAGCCTTGTTCTAAATTGTTTTTGGTGGTATTCATATTTAGAAATTAGATAATATTCAATATTTATGCTATTTTAGATTTTTAAAAAAAATAAAAGTTGACTTATTTGTTACATTTTCTTTATGTGTTTTTACTACAGCTAGAGCAAGGAGGGCATTAATCTCGGCTTCACTGAGTCTGTTATCTTATTTATAATATGGGGATTTGTGTGCCTTTCATTGTTATTAGTTAATTAAATGGAAAAATGTGCCTAGCCCAGGGCGTAGCATATAGCAGGTACTCATTCAAATGGAATGATTAATAAAGAGGAAACATGGGGAAAGTCTAGCTGCTTTTATGCAGTCATGATCCAAAATATCACTAGCCATCTTAGTGTCATAGAAGTAGAATACTTAGGAAAAATAATTACCTATATCATACTGGTTTGACAAAACCAAATTTTAAAGTAACTGAAGATAGTTTAAGGATAGGTATATATTTTAGGTAGCTAATTTTGTATCCTTTGTTATGCCATTGACACATCATTTGTTTTTCTTATGCCCTTATTGAGTGTCGTATGCACGCCCCAACTGCCTCTGACCACCACACCAGCTCCTATATTTTTGTCTTACATTTAATTCAGAATCCCAAGTTACTGGAATTGCTTACTTCTGAATGCATGTATGTTCAGTTGGTTTTTTTCCCTCCTTTCCCTTTGTTCAAGTTAAGCATGGCACTAATCTTAGAACTACACTTTGTAATTGCCCAGGTATTAGTTCTGCTCTACTATGTGGCATAATTTAATTCATCAAGGAATGGCATTATCAGAAGTAGTTATTGAAAAAATTTTTTCGGGAATGCAAAGATTAAAGTTTGTGAGGTTCTTTTGAATAGAGATAATTATTTTGTATCTGTGTACAAAATACAATATAATAGAAATATAATAAATAGAGCAATAAATAAATGTAATAGCGTATTTAAACCAATGAAAAACATCTTTCAATGCCACTTTAAATTTAAATAAATATTAGCTTGGTTGATATGGGTTTCTTTTAATAGGTCTGAATGGACAGATGAATTAAACACGTACAGAGTGGAAGCAGCTTGGAAATTGTCACAGTGGGATTTGGTGGAAAACTATTTGGCAGCAGGTAAAATTACTTGTTAAAATATAAGCAGTTTTAATATGTCATAAATATTCAGACTTAAGTATCTAAGGAACAGTCATAATTAATCTGTTAGCCTGTTTTATGGTAGCCTTGTTTAGTTGTTCAAAGTAGAATGAGATCATATGTTCAGTATTTCTCCTGACCATTTTGCCAAATGAAATAAAGCTTATCCTGGACTCAGCTACCATGGTCCTTGACTCTTCATTTGTTTTTCAGATGGGAAATCTACAACATGGAGTGTCAGACTGGGACAGCTATTACTCTCAGCCAAAAAGAGAGATGTCACAGCTTTTTATGACACACTGAAACTAGTGAGAGCAGAACAAATTGTACCTCTTTCAGCTGCAAGCTTTGAAAGAGGCTCTTACCAACGAGGATATGAATATATTGTGAGGTATTTTGAAGTTTCCATATTTATATTCCTGGTCTAGAAGTGTCATCTGAAAGGCTTAGAATTTTTTGATTTGTAAATAACTGTTGGTATGTTTGGTATCATGCATAGTTAGACAAAATGGCTTTCATTCTTTAGCTCACAATCACCATATAGTTTTTTAAAAAGTATTCTAACATACATCCTGTTAATTAGAAAGGCAATTATGAGACTTCTAAAAATAACAAAAATATATTTGTCCTGGTGTAATCCATAGTTTATTTTCTATACAACTAATCTAAATAATCTAGTTATCTACTGTAATCAGCACATTGGTTTTGGTGGTGTTGGTTCCTTTTCCTTCTTCTCATTTAGAAATACATTACATTACTAGAAAGGAATATTAAATTTTGGAGGTAAAGAAAGACCATACATGATGGCAAACATCTTAGGTCTGTTAATTCATTCTCTGAAGAAAATAATTAAACAAGTGTCTTAATGAACTATAATAAATTAAAAAGATAAGTATGCAAATTCTTTAGAATTTACTGTAATTTAAATTTTTTAGAAGAATTTACTGTAAGAAGAAAATAGTTAAACAAATGTCTTAATGAACTATAATAAATTAAAAAGATTAGTATGCAAATTTTTTAGAAGAATTTACTGTATTTTATATCAGCTCCTTTGGTAACAGCTTAATGAAACCAGAGATTGGACCACCAAGATTAATTCTGTTCTGTAGCTACTTGGCTGCATTCTTGAACAGAGTGATGTTGATAATTATACATGGAAAAAAGCTTATATGAGAATGTATAATGAGTGTTTCCGTCACTCTTAGGAAAAAAAAAATTAAAATTACATTCATTTGACAATTTTTTACTGGCATCTATTATGCCAGGTCCTCTTACAGTAAGTAGCACCAGCAATATATGCAAATATTTATGTTGATTTATAATGGATCCATATTTTTTTTAATCTTCATATAGGTGATAAAGTTTGATTTTCATACAGTTGAATTTAGTTTTATATACCCTTCTCTAATTTAATAGGAATTGGGGGACCATAGCAAAGCACTAAATATTTAAATCAACATAAATTATAAATTGGTACTTATACCCAATTTGAAAAGGTATAATAAATGTTACTGCTTGTATATTACCATGAATATACATTGGTTAAAGGTCTTCCAAAGAAAACTACACATTTCAGATTCTTCATGGCTAATTTTTTTTTTTAAGATTTTTATTGGGGAATTGGGATGGGAACAGTACTGGGGAATTGGGGGAAGGGGAACAGACAAGTTGCTGTCCTTTTGTTCTTCCGTCTAGTCTAGTTGTGGAGGACGTTGCTTCACTGGCCCAAGTTGGCACCATCATTGCGCTCTTCCCGGGCGAGGCAGATCAGTCGCCGGCTTCTGGACG
>NW_017731620.1:586061-592365 GCF_001890085.2 Hipposideros armiger | reverse complement strand
GACGGCTGCTCACGCTGGCTCACAGCAGCTCATGGGAGCTGTTGTTCACCATCTTAGCTATAGAGGGCACAGCGTCACTGGCCCTCATATGTGGGATCCGAACTGGGGCCCTGCTGCTCAGAGCTGGCGCCCCAAGCCAACTTCTAACCAGTGTGCCACTAGGCCAGCCAAGACAGATACTTATCAGTAACCTTGGATCAAAGAAAAAATTTGCAGTGGGAATTAAAAAATACTTTGAACTGAATGATAATAAAAATATGACATATTAAAACCTGTGGGATGCAGCTAAAGCCATTCTTTAAATGAATTTTATTTTATCTGCATATATTAGAAGAAAATAAAGGCTCCAAAATTAATGAGCTAAGTATCCATCTCAAAAAGTTAGAAAAGGAACTGAAAAAAACAACAACAAAGAATGTAAAAGATAGGAAATAATAATGTAAGAGCTGGTGGCTAGAATTTGTGAGGCAGATTAACTGAGAGAAGTTAAACAGACAGAAAGCTCTAGATCTGCATAGGAACTCCCCTGAGAATTTGACGGGGTGCCATGATGCTCATGCTAACTCATAACTGAGACCCCACTGCACACAACTGCTGAGGAAAGAACAGTATTCAAAGGGCAGAGAGGTCCACTGAGGTGTCCATCAGTGCCAATCTTTTGGGAAAGAGCAGGGGAGAGAAATGTAAAATGTGACAAGTATACCTGTCAAACTGAAAATAACTAGCATATGTACCAAGATTTATTGTAAAGGTATAGTATTTAAGATGATTTTGTATTCATGTAAGATTAGACAAATAAACCAATAGAACAGAACAGAAAGTGGAAACAGATTCCCAATAATACTGTAGAATAGCGAATAGTCTTTTCAATAAATGGTGTTGTGTCGTTTGGATATCTTATAGGGGAAAAAAAATCAAACTTGATTCCTTCTTCACTTCATAAACAAAAATAAACTTCAGATAGCTTGTAGCTTTAAGTGTGAAAAACAAAAATATTAAAGCTTCCAAAATGTAAGAGAATATCTTCAAATCTAGAGCTAAGTCAGGACTTCTTCAACAGACCAAAAACACTAACTGTAAAAAACAATTGATAAATTTGACTAAATTAAAGTTATAAATTTCTGTTCATCAAAAGATATTAAGAATGTAGAGGCAAGCCATAGATTACAAGATGTTTGTAATATGTAAGTGATAAGGGGCTCATGTCCAGAATATAATAAGAACTCTTAAAAATCAATAAGGAAAAGACAGATAACTCAGTTTTAAAATAGGATAGAAGACTTTACAGAAGTAAATATATAAATGACCCCCAAAAAGAAAAAACATGTTGAATGTAGTAGACAGGAATATATGCAAGTTAAAAGTTTTATGAGATAACACTGTGTACCTACCAGAATGGCTAAAATTTAAAAAATTGACAATTCCAAATGTTAGAAAGGCTATAGAGCATTTAGACTCTCATATAATGCTGCTAGAAGTATAAATTGGTACAGTCATTTTGGAAAACAGTTTGGCATTTTCTACTAAAGGTGACAATACTATATGATCCAGCCACTGTACCACTCAGTACTCAACATGTCTCCATAGGACATGTACAAATGTGTTTATACTAACATTATTTGTAGTTTTAAACTGGAAGTAAGTCAAATGTCAATTAGTTATAGAATGGATAAATAAATTTTAGTACATTTTTATAATGTAGTAATATACATATGTGGAAACAAAAACCAACAAACCAAAGTTACATGCAACAACTTGAATTGATCTCACAAACATAATGTCGAGTGAAAAAAGCCAGATACAAACTAGTACTACATGTAGTATGATTCCATTTCTCAAAATTGAGCAAAACAAAATTATAGTATTAGAAATAGAGACAGGGCCAGCCGAGTGGCGCGCTGGTTAAGAGCTGGCTTGGGACGCCAGCTCTGGGCATCAGGGCCCTGGTTCGGATCCCACATATGAGGGCCAGTGATGCTGCCCTCTGCAGCTGAGATGGTGAATAACGGCTCAACCTGCATCTGGGCTACCATGAGTCACAGGTGACGCCGTAGTCTGCAGNGCAGTCCACCCCGTCGCTGGCGACTCACAGCAGCCCAGCTCCAGGTTGAGCTGTTGTTCAGCATCTTAGCTGTGGAGGGCAGTGTTACTGGCCCTCATATGTGGGATCCGAACTGCGGCCCTCTGGCATCCCAAGCCAGCTCTTAACCAGCGCGCCACTCGGCTGGCCCTTCATGGCTAATTTTAAGTACATGCTTTATATATGAAATTAACAAGGCTGAATATCATAATACTTTAACATAGTCTCTATCTGTCTTCAGACTGCACATGTTGTGTGAATTGGAGCACAGCATCAAACCGCTTTTTCACCAGTCTCCACGTGACAATTTTCAAGAAGATTCTCTAAACTGGGTAGCTCGACTAGAAATGACCCAGAATTCCTACAGAGCCAAGGAGCCCATTCTGGCTCTCCGGAGAGCTTTATTAAGCCTCAACAAAAGGTTTTCCATGCCTTTTTTTTATGTCAGTTATCATGAATTTAGGATTAAATTTGCATATTGTTTGGGAGTATTTATTTTTCCTAATTTTCACTCTGACTCTGTATTGTTCTATTTTTAATTTCAAGGCTACTCTATATAGTTGAAATGAACCTAGAACTTAAGAATTACATGTTTATGCAGTATATCTTTTTTAAATGTTAAAAACCTATCTGGGGGAGGTACAGATACAAGTCAATAATAAGGTCTTCATAGACTCATAACTGATAAAAATGGAGCTCCCTAAGAAAATTAAAATTAGTTTTTAACATATTAATCTTTGATTCCTTTGAACTGGTATATTGAGAATGTTCCATGTTGGGAAGAGATATTTTAATTAAATTTTTTTTGGAGATATTTTAATTGTTGTTGAATACACTTAAAATGCTCTTTCCCCCCGTTTCATCACATTTCTTTAGACCAGATTACAATGAAATGGTTGGAGAATGCTGGCTACAGAGTGCCAGAGTAGCTAGAAAGGCTGGTCACCACCAGACAGCCTATAATGCTCTTCTTAATGCTGGAGACTCACGCCTTGCTGAGCTGTGTGTGGAAAGGGCGAAGTGGCTGTGGTCCAAGGTGAGGGCCAAGGGGAGGTCCTCATATGTATGTACTTTGTGGCAGGTGGTGTGCTTCCTGCAGAGGCCTGAGTAAAGGAGATTGCTAATCTAAATTCAGACCTCCATTTTCTGTCACCTCTCTTCATCATTTATCTACCACAATTGGGAAGAAACTGTTTCTTCTGTCCTGAAGTCCCCAAATATTTTCCATTTCAAGACTGAAAGTGTAGTTCATTCAGGTTTCATCTGTTTTTCATCTTTTTCTTGAGGGAAGTGACCTATTTTTACCTTGTTTTTATCTTCTATACGTATAAAAGGTTCATGTAGTAAGCATTCAAAAATATTTGTTAAATGAACAGAAAAATATTCTTTTAGAAAACTACATCCTTGGCAATAATTAGTTTTGTGTGGACTTGCCAGTATTACTGTCAAGATTCACTTCCAATTTAGTCTACTAGGAAGGGCTTAGTTTTGGAACACAAGTCCCCAGCAATCCTCAGATTAAAGCTACAGTGATGAGAAAAGGGCTTTTTAAATATCTGAACTGTTTGTAAACCTTATTCCTCAGATTTAAATGGCTATTACTTAAATATCTCATGCTTGGCATTAGTCTAGATAGAATTAGTAGGCATAGCATGTTCTGAAATTTACATTTACCAATTTTATTTTATTTTTTAAAGATTTTATTGGGGAATTGGGGGAGGGGAACAGCGTTGGGGAATTGGGGTAGGGGAACAGACAAGTTGCTGTCCTTTTTGTTCTTCAGTTTAGTTGTGGAGGACGTTGCTTCACTGGCCCATGTTGATATTATCATTGCGTTGTTCCTGGGTGAGGCAGTTGCTCACCGGCCATTGGACGGCCGCTCACGGCGGCTCACGGCTGCTAACGAAAGCACAGGCCAGCTGCCGACCAGCCCCACTGCGGCCTATGCCATCGCCTGGCAACTCATGGCAGCCCAGCTCCAGGTCGAGCTGTTGTTCACCATCTTAGCTGTAGAGGGCACAGCATCACTGGCCATGTGGGATCCGAACCAGGGCCTGGCTGCTCAGAGCTGGCATCCCAAGCCAACTCCTAACCAATGTGCCACTCTACCAGCCTGCCATTTACCAATTTTATAGGTGGCTGGAAAAGGACAGGGGAAGAGTGTTTCCTGGACAGAAAGTGAAAGTAATAATTCAGCCTGCATTAGTCAGTACCTGCTCCTTTTTTGAGCTCGTGCTAATCTATATATTGTAATACTTTAAACTCAATGTGTTAAAAATGCAATTCATCATCTAACATTCAATACCTGTTTTTCCTCCCATATTCCCTATTTTTCTAAGTAGGGCTCTATTGCATATTCTCATCCAAGACAGAAATCTGGGCATCATCCTGAACTTCTTCCTCTTCCGCACTTTCCACATTCAGTTGGAAACTAAATATACCTTAGAAAAGTCTTTGGAATTCTCACCCTCTTATTTATCTCTGCTGCTTTCATTCATGCCCTTAGAATTTACAGCCTATAATAATACTGACAGCCTTTTAGGGGGTCTCACCATTTCTTTGTATACATTACTGCAGTCTGTGGTCTTTCTAGAATGCACATTAAATCATGTTGTTCCCCTTATTAAAATCCTTCAAAGTATTCTTTATGCATTTAGGATTAAGTCTGAACTCTAGGAAGTACACAAGGCCCTTTGTGATTGAGTTCCAGTCTACCTCTTCGGTTTCATTCGTCACTATCTCAAAAACTCTTTAGGCTTCAGCTAAAACCAGATTACTTTATCCCAATTAAAATTACTTTTTCTACCAAGAATGTCTTTCACTGAATTCTCTGCCAGGAAAATTTATACTCATTCTTTAAGACCTAATTCAAATTTTCTTCATTTGGTAACTTTCCTGACTGCTGCTCTCTTCCATTTTCCTATTTTTTCAGGTAGATTTAGAGGACTCTCTTTTTTCCCCTCTGTATACCCTACTCTATTTCTCTATTACTAGTACTTAGCACTTTGTGTTGTTAATTTATGTAGTCTATTTTTTCACTTGACCATGAACATTTTTAAGCCAGAGATTTTGACTTATTCATGTTTTTATATCCCCAGTCATATACACTTATCTTCAGTTCCTTGCATTTTGACTGACTATAAAATGAATGAGTAAATGAATGAATGAATATAAGAATTCTACAGGAAATGCAGCAATGCTTCCTTTTTAGGATTTTCCTTTCATAGGATTGAAATAAGAGTTGAACATGAAATTACAAATGGATTTATACATAAAATATCTAATGAACTTCAAATCCTAGCAATTTTGTCTTTCAGAAAATGGTAATACGTTCTTAAATTAAAAGGCTTGTTGTTACCTTTGTTTTGTTTTGTGTTTTTTTTAGGGTGATGTTCACCAGGCACTAATTGTTCTTCAGAAGGGTGTTGAGTTATGTTTTCCAGCAAATGAAACCCCAGCTGAGAGTAAGAACAAGTTAATTCATGGTCGAGCTATGCTACTAGTTGGCCGATTTATGGAAGAAACAGCTAACTTTGAAAGCAATGCCATTATGAAAAAATATAAGGCAAGTATATGTGTAATGCAAATTTCAGTTGGGAACTCTTTTTTTGTTTTTGAAAATGGATAAAATGATTTTAAAGTCTATATGGAAGAATACATGTATAAAAATAGCCAGGAAACTTTTTTGACTTTTTAGTGAGTTTATAAGTATTATGTTATATAGCTGAAGGAATTTTCATGAAGTAAATACGCTCATGAAACCACCACATAGGTCAAGAAGTAGAATATTATTAGTACTTAGCAACCCACCCTTTACCCTCACTCCCCAAAGTTAACTGCACTCTAGCCTGAAAATTTATTTTTAGCCTGAAAATTTTTGAACAAATACAGTGTATACCTTCTTTACTAGTTATTAAGCTTCATATAACTGATAAGACAGATACTTCTTTTTTTTTTTTAAAGATTTTATTGGGGAATTGTGAGAGGGGAACAGAACAGCATTGGGGAATCGGGGTAGGGGAACAAACAAGTTGCTGTCCTTTTGTTCTTCAGTCTAGTTGTAGAGGACGTGGTTTCACTGGCCTATGTTGGTATTATGATTGCATTCTCCCCGGGTGAGGCATTCGCTCACCGGTCATTGGACGGCTGCTCACGCTGGCTCACAGCAGCTCATGGCAGCTACTAGCCAGCCCCACTGCAGCCTACGCCGTCGCTGGCAACTCA
>NW_017731620.1:564282-583841 GCF_001890085.2 Hipposideros armiger | reverse complement strand
TCCACAACTAGACTGAAGAACAAAAGGACAGCAACTTGTCTGTTCCCCTTCCCCTGATTCCCCAGCGCTGTTCCCCTCCCCCAGTTCCCCAATAAAATCTTAAAAAAAAAAAAAGAAAAGAAATAGAGACAGTGGTTGCCTTAGTCCATTTGGGCAGCTATAACAAATATACTGGGTGGCTTGAACAACAAAGATTTATTCTGCACCGTTCTGTAGACTAGGAAGTCCAAGATCAAGGCACTGGTAAGTTCGGTGCCTAGTGAGGGCCTGCTTCCTGGCTCTTAGACTGCCATCTTCTCATTATAACTAACATGGGTGAAGGGGCAAGGGAGCTCTCTGGGGCCTCTTTTATAAGGGTACTGATCCATCCCATTCATGAGGGTTTTACCCTCATGACCTAATCACCTCCCAAAGGTCCCACCTCCAAATACCATCACATTAGAGATTAGGCGTCAGCATATGAATTTTTGTTGCAGTGCCGGAAGAACACAAAAATTCAATCTATAGTATTGATTATTTGAGGGGAAAAGGAAAGGGAGAGTGAATGGGGAGACTCATGTTTCTGGAGTTCTTGTATGGGTGTCATCATTTTGTGATAATTAATCAAGTTGTACATGTCAGATTTAATGTGTTTTTCTGTATGTAAATTTTATTTTCCAAAATAAATTTTGAAAACTTAAACCAGAAATGAAGGAGGGGAAAAAGAAGAGAGGAAGGAAGATAGAAAGATGATAAAACCAGATTGAAAAATATTTTTTTGGAAGAAATCTTAACAGCATTTTCTTTGTTCCCTCTTCTCTGTGGCTAAATTGGAGAGGCACAATGGCTGCCTCATGTCTCTGGCTGGTTGGGCACGTGAATCCAGCTTCTGTTTCATACATCTAGCCATGTCATTCTTCTCTCCACAGGCAGGTTTGCATCTGTATGTTTTCATGATTAGAATCAGGAAACTCAAGATCTCATTTAAGGTTCCTGGTCTAAACTATGTTCTCAGACTTGCTTAGATTAAGAGTAGAAATTGATTAAAAAAAATTTTTTTAAGTCAGCCATTCTATGTATTTTCCATCACATTTCACATATTATTAAATTAATAAACCACACAAACATTTAAAGGGCAAGGAAACAAAAAGGAAATGACAAAGGAGACTGAACAGGAGTGGCCAGAAGGGTAGGAAAAAAACTTGCAAGGTGTGGCCTCATGGAAGGCAAGGGAATAAACTATTTCAAAGAGAAAATCAGGGGGCAACAACAGAAACAGATGTTGAAGAGAGTTCAGATGAGATCAGAATGGGAAAATATCTCTTGGGATTAAGGATCTGCTTTAGTGGAGTGTTGACAACTAAAGCTCAAAAGAAATAGTTTGAGGAATGAATGGAAGGTGGAGAATTCTTTTTAGGAGCCTGATTATGAAGGAGTTAAGAGAGGGCAATAGGTGAGAGGTCTTCAAGAAAAGTAAAATATGTGATATTGTTAAAACCACATTTTTATGCTTTTAAAGTCCTATCCTTTTCAGAGATTTGATGTGAACCTCTCCTTCCTTTGAGGTTTTTTTTTTTTTAACTGTAAAAATATACATATACACACATACATAAAAAAAATCCATCTGGAAATTATTTTGATGTTATCATATAAAGTGGCAATGTAAATGGAGTTTTCTTCTCCTATATAGCAAATTATCATGAACTATTGCCTAGTGGACCATCACCAGAACCGACCAGCCATCCCGAGACAACTTTGTAAGAAAGTAGCTATTCCTTCTCCACATCGAAGAGTCCACCGGCTTTGCTTTTGCTCTGCCAAGATGTGACCCCTAGTCACCTATTCATATTTTGCTTCTCATCATAGTGTGAGGTTTTCTTAGGTGAGCACCCTGTGTCTCTCTTACAGGACGTGACCTTGTTCCTGCCAGAGTGGGAGGATGGGCATTTCTACCTTGCCAAGTACTACGACAAATTGATGCCCATGGTCACAGACAACAAGATGGAAAAGCAGGGTGATCTCATTCGGTATATAGTCCTTCATTTCGGAAGGTGAGTGTGAGAACTGCAGGTTTGCTGACTGAATATGTCAGGGTAACTGTTGATACTGAACTGTTATCACAGACTGTATAGCATATTCAGTGTTTTGTGCTTCACTGATCCAACCTATCACCTTAGATGAGAAAAAGTTTTTCTTTATCCAATTTTTTCCCTTTTAAAAATAACTATTTTAATGGAATAAGTAATGTGTGCATATTTTTAAAAAGTTAAATAGTGTCCAGAATATACAATGAAAATTAAGTGTCCTTCCGATTTCAGACCCTCATTCCTTGAGCCTCCCCCCCCCACCCAGAATTCCAGAAGACCCTAAATCTAATACAATTAATGGTTATATTTAATTTCTGGTGGAATCTTTCTTTCCAGCCCATTCTGCTAAGTAGTATGTATGAAAATGGCTTTGACATTAGACTTGTAGAAAGAACTTATCTCTTAAACTAGATAACAGTTGAAACATAACTTAATTTCATATATTAGTGTATTATAGTCAAATAATGTATTGTCTATGCCTACTGTTAATATTGTCACAAATTATTAATTCCTAAGAAATAATAATGACATTCCACTCATTCTTATCATATTCACATACCATTGCTTTACATTGAAAGGTAACTTACTTCAGAGCAATAAATCTATTTAAAGTTGCCTATTATCAGGTATTTTGACTTCTCATTTCAGCATTATCAGGAATCTAAGCAATATTTGTTCATCAGTGATGGCACGATTTGGCCAAGCCTTTCTTCCTGCAATGGAATTCAAGTTTTATAAAATCCAAACCTAATTTTATTAATTAATGATTATTAGTTGTTTACATTGAGGCGGAATTCCTGGCATATTGATGTTCTGAAATGGAAGGAGAAGCAGAAGCAGTTATTAAATGCATTTTCTTTTCCAAAACAAGTAATAGCTTTCATTTGCTCTCTAGTATTAGCATATGTCGTGCGAGTTAGTGTACAGAATTTATTTAATACATTTCTTCTAAAATGGAGTTATTTAAAGTCCATAATGTACATAAGACTGTTAGGTATAGTGTGAGATTTTTTTAAAAGTACAGTTTAAGAAAGTAAGACTATTTTATTATATTTTTTTGAAAGTAAGACTATTTTAGAACATATTTTATCTATAGTAAAGTAAAGCATTTGCATGCTTAAAGGAGTAAACTCACCTGGCTATCGAGACTTATCCTGAATGAGTGAATGACTGTGTTATTACTAATAAGCATCAGTATTTGCCGTCAAAGGCTTCCAGTCCAATTAGATAGAGAAGGCTTAAGCACATAAAACATTTAAATAATGGTACATAATAGAGTGTATGATCAGATATAAAAATAAATGATATAAATACCAGAAATATCTTTTTGATATTAGCAAGATACCAAAAATGAGCCAAACAAGTCCAGAAGTCAGGGATTTGGGACAAATCTGAAGTCAAAACACAAGCCACTGGCTACATGATTTCCAAAGCATACCTCTTTGCACTGCATTGCTACAGAAGTCTGGTAGGCCTCATGAAGAAGGTAGGATTTGAAAAATAATTAAATTCAAGAAGGAGAGGACATTACACTAACTTTTCACAGATTTGTCAGACAAAGAGGGTTTGACTGGTTTGTTCAGAGTTTGGTGAGGGAATTAGCCTTGATGGAGAATGTATGTTGGTGAGTAGTGAGTGACTTAAGATTGGAAAGTTATAGAAACGAGATTGTGAATATTTGAATCCCAGGCGGAGCCATTCATGTAGTCTTAATGTATAGGTAATTGATTTTGTTTTTGAACAGAGGGAGAGCATGATAAAAGTAGAATTTAAGGAATGTTAGTCTGAAATTTATTAAAGGGAAGTAATGTAGAATTAGGGAGACTAAGTTATTGTAATTTCCCAGAAATTGAGTGATTGGGCCTGACCTAGGCTTATGGCTATAGAACGCAAATGAAGGCACAGATCCTAAGGGTAATTTGAAAGAAGTATTGACAGGATTTTGACTAGGTCATCACGTGTGTTAATTTTGGTGCAGGCAATATAGAGCTTAGTGAGGAATATAGTAAGAAAAAAAGAAGAGAAAGGCGTCAACGTTAACTTCTGCTAGGAAGAAATACAATACCATAATTTTTGTTAGAAGGCTATATATTATATTACTCAAGTAGCAGTGTAAATCTTAAAATTTTAATTTGCATAACATAAGCAAAGAATACTATTAATAATATCTTTGTATAATTGCAGATCTCTACAGTATGGAAATCAATTCATATATCAGTCAATGCCACGGATGTTATCACTATGGCTTGATTTTGGTGCTAAAGCCTATGAATGGGAAAAAGGTATATTAATTTTGTATATAAAAATTTAAGGAACTGAGAAGAATTACAATTTTGGTATGAAGTCATACCAAGATTTGGCTTGACAGTCTAACTTATTAAAAGCTAGGAATGAATTTGATAATTAAGGTTTTATAAATTGAAAAAATCAGCTGTAATTGAAAAATAAAAAGATTTTATATAAGTGTGAGCAAGAAACTAAATATTAAAAAGGGGAAAGACTTTTTAATTAAAATACAGTTAGCATATATTAATTTCAGGTGTATTATATTAGTTTCAGGTGTACAGCATTGTTATTCAACATTTATATACCTAACAAAGTGATCACAATAAGTCTAGTAACTGTCACTGTACAAAGTATTACTATTTTATTGACTCTAGTCCCCATGCTGTACAGTACATCCCCATGACTTATTTATTTTATAACTGGAAATTTGGACCTCTTATTCCCCTTCCCTTTTTTCACCTCTTTCCCCACTTCCCTCCCCTGTAGCGGCCATCAGTTTGTTGTCTATGTCTGATTCAGTTCCTGTTTGTTTTGTTGGTTTGTTTTGTTTTTTAGATACCTAAACATAGACTTTTTAAGTAGTTGCAGTTCAGGGCCTGCAAATGAAAATCTGCTCATTCATTGAGAAACCTAACACATATTGAAAAATATTAGTTTAAGCCAAATAATTTATTATAAAATTACAATGGATTGTGGCTTCTTCTGTTTGTTTCTAATGAAAATTAATGGCCCTTGAATTTTTCAATGTAGGACATATTTTGTCCTACTTGGACAGTGAAAACTGTCTTTTCACAAATTGGCAAGTTACCTGGCTTTGTACACGGGAATATCATACAGTAGTCCCCCATTGTCCACAGGGGACAGGTTCCAAGACCCCCCCCCCCCGTGGATGCCTGATTCCATGGATAGTACCAGATCCTAATAAGCTTCTTCAACTCTGGTGGAAATGTGGCAGCAGGTTCTTCATTGGCAGACATAGCCTCTCCGGTAATATTTCTGCTTTTTAGTCCAAACCTATTCCTGAATCTGTGT
This sequence comes from Hipposideros armiger, assembly GCF_001890085.2. Classification (NCBI taxonomy): domain Eukaryota; kingdom Metazoa; phylum Chordata; class Mammalia; order Chiroptera; family Hipposideridae; genus Hipposideros; species Hipposideros armiger. The sequence goes on along the minus strand of NW_017731620.1, from coordinate 578,457 downwards.
AACCATCCCTTGTAGTAAATGGCTTGGTGTCACTCATTTCAGGGGACCCCTTGTTGAATGAAGTCTTCCTATAAGCTCATTGCTTGCTGGCACAGCGCGTTGCTATCCATCAGAACACATTTTCTGTTCATGTCTGCCACCCACCAACTTAATGCCTTTTCCATTTTAACTAAGCATTTTTCACATACTATGGCCGTAACTTTTGCAGCTTGAGGGGCAACAGCAAAACTAGCACGAATATCTTTTTCCTTCTTCACAATTTCAAGAAGAATTGTTCTTACTGTAGATCTTAGCAGCCTCAGCATATGATTTTTTTTTCTTTCCATTTGATAACTTTCACCTTTTCACTGAAAGGAAGCACTTTATGGCTTCTCTCTAGCATATCTGAATTGCCAGCATCACTACTCTTGCATTTTAGGATCATTATTGAGTAAAATGAAGGTTACCTGAACACAAGCACTTGCGATACCTCCAACAGTAGATCTGATTCGTAGATGAGGTGGCTACTAAGTGACTAACAGGTGGGGAGCGTGTACAGCGTGGAGACACTGGACACGGGTGATTCATGTTCCGGGCAGGACAGAGCAGGACCATCTTGAAGTTTCATCGCACTACTCAGAATGGCGCATAATTTAAACCTTATGAATTGTTTATTTCTGGAATTTTCCATGTAATATTTTCAGACAACGGTTGACTGCAGGCAACTGATACTGGAAACCAAACTGTGGATGAGGGGGACTACTCTATATCTTAAAGCTGTTTTTAAAACAAAATTCTTCTTCTGTGAAATGAATTGATATACTGTTTTATTCTTTACTATTTTTTTCACTTTGATTTTTCTTCCAGCTGCCCGCTGTGATCGTGTACAAATGAGAAATGATTTAGCTAAAATAAACAAAGTTATCACAGAGCACAAAAATCACTTAGCTCCATACCAGTTTTTGACTGCTTTTTCACAACTGATCTCCCGAATTTGCCATTCTCATGATGAAGTTTTTGCTGTCTTGATGGAAATTATAGCCAAAGTGTTTCTGGCTTATCCTCAGCAAGCAATGTGGATGATGACAGCTGTGTCAAAGGTAATATGTTAGTCACAACAGTGTTTTTATCCATTTTATATGGCATTGATTATTTAACGCATATGATGATGCAAGTTCCAGGGTTTCTCTCTTACATTAGATTTATAGCAAAACATAAATTTTAAATTTTTAAAAAAGATATTATAGCATTATGTCTCATTTTAAAATTTAGAAATATTTACCATATCAAATGAAGTGACTAGCATGTTTAAGATAAAAAAATTCAACATGCCTTTTCTTTATGAAGTCTATAAACCATGCATGCTTGGTATAAAATGGCAACCTATATTTTTTTCAAGTGTTTTAATCTAAAGTACCTGAACTATTAATACTAGAAGAATTTTGTTGCATTATTAATGGAACTTTACAAGTTTGTAATACATATTAAATTAATAAATAGTTTTGAGAACTTCAAAAATATACAGATATAATAAATTCACCCTACTATTAATTAATATTTTGATGTATTTTTGTATGTTTATTTTCTATATGTATTTTAGCCCTAATTGGATTACATAGATATATAATTTCATGTTTTTTACTTTAGTTTGTTACTGTAAGCATATTCCCATGTTATTCAATATTCTTTGAAGACACAATTTTAATAATTACATAAAATTCCATAGTATTTGCCATCTATAATTTATATAGCTGTTTTTAATCATTAAGGTTGTTTGCAGTTTTTATGCTGTTGTAATACATGTAGACACATCTATATTTAGTCTCATTTCTAATTATTTCTTCAGGGTATATCCTAAGAAGGGAATTCATCAGGTCATAGGATAGCAGCATTTTTATGGCTATTGATAGTATTGCCAAGTTCATGTCTAGAAAATTTGTATCAGTATAAATTCTCATCACAAATACTTTTTAAGTTGATTTTTGTTAAAAGTTCTGTTGTTACATTTTTAAAATCTTGTATAAAATTATATTTAACTTTTTTTGTGACAGTCTTCTTATCCCATGCGTGTGAACAGATGCAAGGAAATCCTAAATAAAGCTATTCATATGAAAAACTCCTTAGAAAAGTTTGTTGGAGATGCAACTCGCCTAACAGATAAGCTTCTAGAATTGTGCAATAAACCGGTATTGTCATAAATCTTACTACTTATAGACCAGTGTTGGATAATCATGTACAAAACTTCTATATGATTTTAGCTGGTTTTCTTTCAGTTAATTAAGTAAAATTCTAACATATAAGGGTATACACATATATCAAAAGTTATCACATTGTATACTTTAAACATGTGCAGTTTAATAAAGCTGTTTTCAAAATTTCTAACATGTCCCTCTCTCAGCTATCCTTCAAATTTCTAAAAGTTCTTCTTAATGTAAATTCTTCAGAGAGTAAATTATATGTATTAAAAATAATTTTAAGTAGAGGATATGAAATAAGACATAAATATGTAAGTATGTAAAATATTCAGTTAATTCAACTTGTCTGTATGATTGTTTTCTGTCATACCTTTAAACTTTCAAAACTCATACACATTAACCTACGTACATGAGAGGAAAGGCTATTGGAGTTTTGTTTTTCATTCTTTCAGTACACATGTCAGTATCTAGCAGGAAACAGACATTGTGTTAAGGGAAACACAAGATGAATAAGACATGTTCTCCTGCCCTGAAGTGCTCATAGTGTCATAGGAAACTTAGCAGATGGCTATTATCTAGTGTAATAACTACTTTTTTTCAGTAGACTTGTGACTAGAATGTGGAATTGCTTATAGGAGTGACCCCCTATTCGACCTAATGAATTAGAAGGGGAAAAAAGCCCTGAGGAATGTCTAGGAAAGGTGAGGGTGGGGCTAAGATAGGTATAAGGAGAGGGAGACTACAAGATAAATAGCTAGATTTCACTTTGAAAATATTCATTCTAGTAACTAGGTGAGAAAATACAGACCATCATTTCTCACTTTCGCTTCATCAGTAAATATGTTGAAAGAATAATCTGTTTTTGCTCTCTACATTACTGTATTTTGCTGTGTATAATGCACACTTTTTTGCCCAGATTTGTGAGGGAAAAATAAGGATGCGCATTATACATGGGTAGCACTAATTCTGTATCTATATAAATGTTTTTAATTTATTTTATTTATGCTTATGAGTTAAAAGTGTAACTCTAGAAATGAATAATGATATCCATATACAAAACAATACCCTGGAATGCACTAATCGGTTTTGTTGAATTTATGATGAACTTGAAACAACAAAGAGTTCTTGGCCTTCTATGATGCATAAATATTGTAAATTTGTTACCATTACATAAAATTTCTTGTACCTTGTAATCTATTCTTGTGTTTTGTAATTACTTGTTATATAAAATTTCCTGTACCATAATATGTTAAAAAGAAATGCTAAAATTCCTTTATAATACAAAAAATAAGTACCTAAATGTAAACATTAAAAAAATTGAATTAAAAAATTAAAACGAAAGAATTTTTTTCCTGAAAGTTTGGGCCAAAACCTTGGGTGCGCATTATACACTGGAGTGTACCATACATGGCAAAATACAGTAATTCTATTTCACTTCTAATACATTTAATATTGTCAATAACATTTATTAAACACTGGCACTTTTATAAGTGCTTTACATGACCAGTTTCCAATTCTTTATCTGAAAACTTTGTGGCCAGGATGTATTTAGGAATTTAGAGTTTTTCAGATTTTTAAAGGTCATACAGTACATATATTTATATTGAGTATTGTAATCAGATACATAATTGTTTCTGTTGTGAAACATTAATCTTTGCACTGAGAAATTTAAATATCATTTTGCTGCCAAATGAGATGGGGTACTAAAAAAGTTTGATTTACAGAGCTCTTTGGATTTTGTAATGTCTGGTAATGGATTATAGGCTCTGTTATCGCCTTAGTAATTTAATACTATGCTGAAGGTATTATTATTGATAAGGTGAAAGACTACAGAAGTGTTAAAATGAGATGGTATGTAAAAAATACTTAGAAAACTACAGACTGCAGAGCTATTGTAATTAAAATATCGTAGAAATGAAATTTTACTTCGGGTGAAACTAAAGGTTCTATAATTCAAGGTTTGGGTGAAACTAAGTGTTCTGTAACAGAAATTAAAATGTACTTTTCCTCCCCCAGGTGAGTGGAAGTAGTTCCACGTTAAGCATGAGCACTCATTTTAAAATGCTTAAAAAGCTGGTAGAAGAAGCAACATTTAGTGAAATCCTCATTCCGTTACAGTCAGTCATGATACCTACTCTTCCATCAATTCCAGGTGCCCATGCTAACCATGATCCGTTTCCTGGGCATTGGGCCTATATTTCAAGCTTTGATGATATGGTAAACTTCAGTTTTATATAACTGTAACTATGTTTTTTTTTAAATTTAGTTAAAATTGGCAGATTAAGCTTAAAAGTGTTTTTCTCAGAGACTAAATGAATTTTATTTGCAAAGAAAAAATGATCGGAAGTACAGAAAAGTAAAACTGGTACTGATGAGGCAAAATTAAGTGATAAAAAAATCCCATGTTCAACTTGGTATTTTGATTTTTCATATGCTCATATTTGTTTTAGTATTACTATAATTTTTATTTTAAATTTAATTGTTTCAAACTCTACCTTTGTCTTAAATATGGAGAACAGAAAGAGAACAAAATATAATCTTTTGTTTGTATTTTAGGAGGTGAAATTCATCTAGGAAGAGCTTGATTCTTTTTTTGAAGTATATGTGACTATTTTAAAGAAATGGCACTAGAGCACTTCTAAGTAAACACTTTTGAAAACTATATTTATTCCAATACTCCTGTGACTCAAAACATTTGTTTGACTGCTTCAGAGCCAGTTATTCAACTACATAATGAAATCAGTGTTATTACTTATGCTTTGTTTTTAACTTGATATTATTCAGCTTATTTAGTCACCTCATTAGGTAGACTTGATTTTAGAGGAGTTTCTTTTTTCAAAAATCAAGTTGCTTTCAATTGATAAACATTTCTTACTATTAAAGACATTTAAAAACAGTGTCTCAGGCTCTGAAGAAAGGTCCAAAAAATACTTCAAAAATCTTTTTAACATTGTGACTGCTTTAAGAGGCTGCCTAAATTTGGATGTGTACATACTTACAGTGTTGGTAAAACAATCCTTTTACTTCATAGCCATTTCTTGTGGGTGAAAATGTGTCTGTACTCATGGGCAACCATTGTTTTTATAGATCATAGATATTTAAAAGAAATTGTTAAAATAATAAATTTACTGCATAACATAGGTTATTATATTCTTTTTATTATGTTAGGTAACAATATTTATTATACATATAGAAATTTAAACAAAGAATTTTGATCTTTTGATTTATAAATTTTGATATATAAATTTTGATTTATATATAACTCATCTTTTAGGTGGAAATTCTTGCTTCTCTTCAGAAACCAAAGAAGATCTCTTTAAAAGGATCAGATGGAAAGTTCTACATCATGATGTGTAAGCCAAAAGATGACCTGAGAAAGGATTGTAGACTAATGGAATTCAATTCCTTGATTAATAAGGTTCGGAGATAGTTTGCTTTTATTTAGAATTTCCATAATTACTATCAGTGCGATACGAGTTTTTCATTATGTAAATAGGTCACTCTTAGAAAGAGGGAATGGAAGGTGCTGCCTTTCATTTCATTGTCAATTAACTTTTTTTTAATTGGGATAAACTACACATAACAAAATTTGCCGTCTTAACCACTTTTAACTATTCAGTTCAGTTAGTGGGATTAATTACCTTCACATTGCTGTACATCCACCACCACCATCTCTCCAAAACTTTTTTTTTTTTAAAGGTTTTTATTGGGGAATTGGGGGATGGGAACAATGCTGGGGAATTGGGGGAAGGGGAACAGAGAAGTTGGCTGTCGTTTTGTTCTTCAGTCTAGTTGTGGAGGATGTTGCGTCACTGGCCCAAGTTGGCACCATCATTGCGCTCTTCCCAGGCGAAGCACATCAGTCGCCGGCTTCTGGATGGCTGTTCACTGCGGCTGCTGGCCGCGCACGCTGGCTGCTGGCTACATACAGTAGCCCATGGCAACCCACTGCAGCAGGGGCTGCAGCCTATGCTGTCGCTGGTGACTCGCAGCAGCCCAGCTCCAGTTTGAGCTGTTGTTCAGCATCTTAGCTGTGGAGGGCAGTGTCACTGGCCCTCATATGTGGGATCCGAACCGGGCCCCTCTGGCATCCCAAGCCAGTTCTTAACCAACGCGCCACTTGGCCAACCCTCTCCAAAACTTTTTTGAGCCTCCCAAACTGAAACTCTATCCATTAAACACTTACTCCCTATATCCTTTCCCCCCAGGTTCTGGTAACCACAATTCTACTTTCTGTCTCTATAAATTTTATTACTCAGATACCTCATATTGGTGGAATCATACAGTATTTGTCCTTTATTTTTTCTTTTAATATTTTTATTGAGGATTATTGGGGAACAGTGTGTTTTTCCACGACCCATCAGCTCCAAGTCAAGTAGTTGTTTCAATCTAGTTGTGGAGGGCGTACCTCAGTGGACCATGTGGGAATCGAACTGGCAACCCTGGTGTTGTGAGCCTGTGCTCTAACCACCTAAGCCAACCGGCGGTCCTCAGTATTTGTCCTTTTTTATTGGCTTATTTCACTTAGCATTATGTCTTCAGGGTTCATCCATGTTATAGTATCTGTGAGAATTTCTTTCCTTTATAAAGCTGAATAGTATACCACTGTATGTATAGACCACATTTTGTTTATCTGTTCACCCACCAGTGGACACTTGGGTTGCTTCCACCTTTTGGCTATTGTGAATAATGCTGCTGTGAATATTAGTTTGCAAATATTTGTATGAGTCCCTTTCTTCAATCTTTTGAGTATGTACCCAGAAGTAGAATTGTTGGTTTTACTTAATTTTTTTTTAAAAGATTTTACTGGGGAATTGGGGGAGGGGAACAGTGTTGGGAATTGGGGGAGGGAAACAGCCAAGTTGTTGTCCTTCAGTCTTAGTTGTGGAGGGTGCAGCTAACTCAGCTCCAAGTCCAGTTGCCATTCAGCTGCCCGTCAGCAGCTCTCAGCCCTCATCTCAAGGTGCTGTGTTCAATCTTAGTTGCAGGTGGGCATAGCCCACCATCCCATGAGGGAGTCGAACCGGCAACCTTGTTGTTAGGAGCACGTGCTCTCACCAGCTGAGCCATCCTGCTGTCTATTGGCAGCTCAGTAGCAGCTCAGCTCAGGCACAGCTCACTGGGCCATGTGGAATCGAACCAGCGACCCTGTTGCTCAGAGCTTGCACTGTTAACCAACTGAGCCACTCGGCTGGCCCTACTTAATTTTTTAAAAATAAGATACTTTTATTATGTTGAGAAAAATGTATAAGATATATTAATGAAGGAAAATATTTTTTATTTAATGTTTAAATTATCTCTAATATATTTTTTCTATCAGATTTGTTTATACTTTATGTTTCAGTGCTAGAAAGATAATGCTATGTTCTATTTTTACCAGCACATTGTTTTAAGGTGATTATTAGTATTTGGGGGTGGGGAAGGGGGAGTCTGTTGGTAAGTACTTGATTTCTATCTCAGAAATGATATAAGAAATCTCATTAAAAGGTTTATTATAAATGTATGGTCTTAGATACTTTGAATTATTCTGTAGCCAGATACTTATAAATGCGTAGCACCTGTTTTTCTATTTGTAGAAAGATGAAACCTTATTATTTTTCTATAAGCTTTTTGTCCCTCCTCTCCACCCTTCCCTCATTTCACTGGTACCTCTTTTATTAGCAGGAAAATTATGGATTTTTAACAAAAAAAGATATAGCAGCAGATGAGTTCATTAATTAAAACAGACAGTTATGGTTTGTGCTTAGTTTAAACAAAAGAAAGTTAAAAATTAATACCACATTAAAAACCCATTTTAAAGGCATTATGAAAGGAAGGAATATTTTTTATTTAAAATGTTTGGTCAGGCCAGCTGAGTGGCTCGTTGGTTAAGAGTTGTCTTTGGGAGCACAAGCTCTGAGCAGTAGGGCAGCAGGTTTGGATCCCACATGGGCCAGTGATGCTGTGCCTTCTACAGCTAAGATGGTGAACAACAGCTCAACCTGGAGCTGGACTTCCGTAAGTCACCAGCGACTGAGTAGGCTACAATAGGGGCTGCAGTGGGCTGCAGTGAGTTACTGTCAGCAGCTGGTAGCTGGCGACAGCTGCCGTGAGGCACCGTGAGCAGCCATCCAATGGCAGGCGACTGATCTGCCTCAGCCGGGAAGAGTACAACGATCACAATACCAACAAGGGCCAGTGAAGCGAATTCCTCCACAAGTAGACTGAAGAACAAAAGGACAGCAACTTGTCCGTTCCCCTTCCCCAATTCCCCAATGCTGTTCCCTCCCCCAATTTCCCAATAAAATCTTAAAAAAAAAAAAAAAAGCTTGGTAAATTGGTAAGTTAATTTACTGACTATTAAATTATTAGTATGTTGATCCCAAAACTCCCTCAGTGTTTTTCTGGTTGGAAGTATCAAGTGGCCTGGTTTTAGTTTATAAATTTATTGTAATCAGCATTGTTACTGATTAAATTATTGCAGTACTGTTCCCCCACATTAACATGGTCAAATAAAGTAGTCTGATTATGGAAAACCAGAGTCTCACTATGTTGGTCTAGGAGGCCACATACTGATCTTTACATGTGATTCTAATGCCATACTGTTTTGCTGATATTTATGTAACCTACTTATTCTTAAAGTTTAAAGTGTGTTTTTGGATTGGACAGGGTACAATTATAGTGCGTGCTTAGTATGTTTCATTTAGTTACAGAATTAAATGAAATACTGTTTATCCTTACCTAATATATTTCAGGATTAATCAGATGATAAGTGTAAAGCTTTCTTATGCTGAAGAAAATTTTTCAATGAAGCTGTAATATTAAACTGTAAGAGTAAGAAATATATTTTGGGGATATCATAAAACTCATACTCTTTTGTTCATGCATTTTTGAGATTATCAAAATTAATCAGAAGTCTCTGTGTCTATGTACCCACTGTTTCAGTAATATTTTGGAAGGAATAAAAAATAAAAGAGTATTTTGTCATTGTTAAATATACTGCTATAATATTTTTGAACACAATATTGTTGTCACATTAATAGTTAATAATTAAAAAGAAGGACTTAACCAAGGCATTTTTAATGATTTGGAAATAGATTAGGGATACTGTTCCTGGCCTTTCATTCTTTAGAATTATTCATCTACATTGCATAGTAAGCTTTCATTGACTTCCTTTTCTATGAAATGAACAATCGTTAGATATAGTTGGCATAACATTTAGAAAATATTAATTTTTAATTTTTTGTGTTTTTTTAACAGTGCTTAAGAAAAGATGCGGAATCTCGTAGAAGAGAACTTCATATCCGAACATATGCAGTTATTCCACTGAACGATGAATGTGGGATTATTGAATGGGTTAACAACACTGCTGGCTTGAGACCAATTCTGACCAAATTATATAAGGAAAAGGGTACCAAAATTAATTCTTACAATATAAATATAATATGGTGATAATAGCTGCTAACATATAATATGGATGTAATTGTTATTAACATATGTCATTGTACATTTTTTTGGTATAAACCATGATGACATATCCAGTCAAATGAGATCCAGTATACTTCTGTATATTAATTCCTTGTATTTTAATTCCTTCTCTATCTTCATCTCAAAAGGATTGAGGTAGTTTACAAAAATGTATATGAAAATTTTGTTTTTCACGGACTTACTGGTTAGCCATTCTGAAACTACTTCATGTGCCTACTAGACTTTAACAAATAAGTAAATATATTGTGGCTAATGAGAGCTGGGTTTTCACTGTCCAAGAAAGAAAAGGAAAGGAAAGACTAGAATGAAAATGAAAATGTTCGATTAAAAGTAGAGCTCCCCACCGGTCAAACCTGGGATGATTTGAGCACCAAAATAAATAATGATAGTGTTAGTTTATAACACATGGAATAAAATTAATAGACATGAGTCCATCCTGATGTACACAAATATGTGAATAAATAAGTAAATAAATAAAGGGGAGTAGGAGCAGTTCTTCCTTACAATAAATTGAAATGAATAAAAGTAGAAGAAATGATGGAAATAGATTAGCACCAATTAGCAAATACGATTAGTAATAATTGTTGCAGGCAATGAGTATCAGTGGATGCTTGAAGTAGTAGTTAAAAATATGATGGGAAGCAGATTATTGACAGAGTCTCAAAGTATATCCTCATAGGATAATTTATTAATTACAGACAGAAAAAATAGTAACTTTACAGTGGAGAAACAAAAACATATCTGCTCAGAACTTTTAAAAAATGTCAAAGTAATGAAAGACAAAGAAATTCCCCAGATTTAAGGGCTTTATGGAGACATGACAGCTGTATGCAATATGGGATCCTGAATTGGATCCTGATCCAGAAAAGGGACTGTAGTGGGACAATTGGTGAAATTTGGATAAGGTCTGAAGGTTAGTTAATAACATTATAACAATATTAATTTTGGTTTAAATAATTATACTACTGTTAGGAAAAAGATGAACAGTAAGAAATCTGGGTGATGAATATGTGGGAACTCTTTATATCGTTTATGTAATTTGTAGTACATTAAAAATAAATAAGTTATCAGAGTGAAGTAGAAAATAGTGTAGTAGTTTCCCTAGGCCTGCTGTAAACAAAATACCAGAAACTGGTTACAAACAATGGAAATTTAATCTCACAGTTCTGGAGGCTAGGAATCCAAAATCATGGTGTCAGTAGGGCCACGATATCTCTGAAGGTCCTAGGGGGGAATCAGTTCCAGTCCTTTCTCTAAGCTCTGGTGTTCCTAGCCATCGTTGACATTTCTGGGCTTATAAATGCATCACTCCATTCTCTGCCTCAGTCGTCACATAGCATTCTCTCTAAGTCTGTGTCTGTTGTCTCTTCTTAAAAGGACACCAGTCACGTTACATGAGGGGCCCACCCTAATGACTTCATCTTAACCTGATTTCATGGACAAAGACTGTATTTCCAAATAAGGTCACATTCATAGGTACCAGGGATTAGAACTTCAGCATATTTTTTTGCAGGATACAATTCAACCTATAACGTTAAGTGATATTGATGAATTACTGTATTATGGGTATTGTGGTATTTACATACATTATTTTTTTATTATTGTTAACGAGCTTTAATTATCTCTATTTTATGAACAGCGCCAGAGAAGTTAAGTAACTTATCCAAGTTCACATAGCTAATATGTTGCAGAGCTGACACTCAGACACATTAGAATCTGATGGCAAGGAACTTGCTGTTGACTATTTTATTTAGAAAGATAAAATATAAGTTTTAGTTATTATTATTGGATTTTTAAATATATATGTTTTCTACCTCATCATGAACACAGTTGAACTATGCAACGTTTGAGTCTAAAAATCTCAAATTGCAAACTTGTCCATAAAACTTTCAGCTGTGTCTTGGGTGTAAGAAGCACCAAACCAAGGTGGGCCTAAAAGCCACTCTGATAGACCGGAGTCATACCAACCATCTAATACAGGATTACTAATATATCAGAAGGAAAAGATGATTTGTGTTGTACAAGATTAGTTTACAATCAAGTATACTATGAATCTTCCAGGCTGGCCTTCACACAGAGTAGATTATTTCAGAGCTCCATAGTAGGTTTCTTAGTAATGGTTCAGAGTGGACCATTACTACATTCTGATTAACACAGATCACTGTAATTTCAGTGAGGGCGGCAGCATTTTTACAATTCCAGGGGCTGTTCACATTCTGAGTGGTATCTTCTGGTATTATTTGATCCCACAACATTGGTTTTAGCTGGCATTAATTATCATCAACAAGAAGATAAATTTACCTATGCATAGTTGAACATTTTCCATTCATGCTTTTGAATAACAATTTGAATAAAAGTAGATGTTGCCTGTCCTACTTTAACAACAACGTAATTGCTCCTTTTCCGTTTGGCTTGTGTGATTAATGGAAATGACTCGACCTTGCAGGAGTTTATATGACAGGGAAGGAACTTCGTCAGTGTATGCTACCAAAGGCAGCAGCTTTGTCTGAGAAACTCAAAGTATTCCGAGAATTTCTCCTTCCCAGGCATCCTCCTGTTTTTCATGAGTGGTTTCTGAGAACATTCCCTGATCCTACATCATGGTAAGTTACCAAGAGTATATATTATGATGGTTGGATTTTAAAAACTATTTTAGATTTATGTTGCCTCACATGCATAGAAAATTTGCTAGGCATATTTATGTTTCTGTAGGTACAGTAGCAGGTCGGCATACTGCCGCTCCACCGCAGTCATGTCAATGGTTGGGTATATCCTGGGCCTTGGAGACCGTCATGGTGAAAACATTCTTTTTGATTCTTTGACTGGTGAATGTGTCCATGTGGATTTCAACTGCCTCTTCAATAAGGTATGTGATGTGATTTACTCTAGTTAATTGTAAGTTTTCTTCTAATTTTCTTTCCTCAACAACTGTTCTTCCTAGACATACCCATTGGTAGCAGTTACAATCACAGTTGAATCACATTGAGTTTGTTGACTCTTTTTGATCAGAGGATCCTGTAGCCCCCAGTAAAGCAACTTAGAATGAGAGAACTCAAAGGAGTCATGTAATAAAGCTGGCACTGAACCTGAAGTCCAAAAGCAGTTTTGACTTCTGACTCAATTAGTTCTTAGTCATATGAACATGGGTTCATCTAAGATAAGTTCATTTTACTGAGACTCCCTTTTGGAGAAACAGAGTAGTTTAATGTTTGGATGTTTCCAAACCTGTCAGCATATCAGAATCATCTAAGAGTTTTGTTTTGTTTAGTTTTGTTTTTAAATGTAGCCACCTAGGAAATATCCCAAGAGGTTCAGATTCTGTAGGTCCAGAGTGGGGCTTGAGAATAAATTAAGGTGTTAGACTCTCCCTAAGGCCTCCTCCAATTTTCCAGTGTTATGATCCTGGAAGGCAGACTGGTAGGTAGACCCACTTTTTCTTCATCCCCATTCTCTGTGGGTTGTTTTCTGCTGTCACAGGAAACCAAGAAAGCTCCTAGACCAAACTGAGAACCACTCAGAGATGAACTACTTGTATAAGTTAAATCATACAAGAGAAGAATTTAGGGAAACTGATTGGAGGGGTTAAAAGCCCTAGGAAAGGCATGTTAGAGAATGACAAAAAGTAAATGAATTGGACTTCGTTATATTACATGTTACATTTCCTGTCTCAGGGATATGAGCATCTAGCAATTGGCTGTATCTTTTCCCTTCCTATTTTAAAGTGAACATCTTAAAGAAAAGAAAAAAAATATGAGAATATTTGTATGTACTTTATATTATTCAAGGAGGACATTAAGGAAGTTAATATAAGACTAAATAAATGTTGAATGCATAAAAATTTCTCTATAATGCTATTTATCATAGTAATTCAGTAAAAGGTGAATCCATCCATCCTCTAGATTTTATCCAAGGGGTTGCATTTAAGTCCCAAAAAGCAAAGGTAGAAGTCATATAGATGCTTTATGATATGGCTTCTAATAGTTTTTATTTGTAGTTATAGATAGAAATATTTTGAGGGTATGTTTGTTCTTTGCTAAAGGAGTCTAGATATGAACTGCTACATTTTTTGCATAAAGATTTTCAAATTCTAACATTGCTTTTTAATAAAATGCATTGTTGTAAGGGAGAAACCTTTGAAGTTCCAGAAATTGTTCCATTTCGCCTGACTCATAATATGGTTAATGGAATGGGTCCTATGGGAACAGAAGGTCTTTTTCGAAGAGCTTGTGAAGTTACAATGAGGCTGATGAGAGATCAGAGAGAGCCTTTAATGAGGTAATCTTCTATATTTTGTAAATAATTTAACAGTAACTTTGAATACAATTATTGGTTCCTAAGCATGTTTTCTTTATATAGAATCCACTTTGCATTGGTTGAAGTAGATTTATTTTATTTATTTATTTATTGTTAAATTTTATTTTCTTTTAATTTTCTTTTATTATTAGTTTCAGGTGTAGAGCACAATGCAATAGTATCCTTTTCACCCCTCAAAAGAAACAACCCCCTCCCCCATCTACTGCCCTCCCACCCCCGA
>NW_017731620.1:554690-559690 GCF_001890085.2 Hipposideros armiger | reverse complement strand
CTTTACTTTCAGCCTGTATGTGTCTTTTGATCTGAGGTGAGTCTCTTGTATACAGCATATGAAAGGGTCTTGCTTTCTTATCCACTCAGCTACCCTATGTCTTTTGATTGGAACATTCAATCCATTTACATTTAATGTGATTATTGATAGGTGCATAATTATTGCCATTTTGTTATTTGTGTTCCTGGTTAGTTAGGTTGTTTTTCTCTTTCCTCTGCTTAAAGAAGCCTTTTTAACATTTCCTGCATTGCTGGCTTGGTGGAAGTGAATTCCTTTAGCCTATTCTTTTCTGGGAAACTCTTTATCTCTCCTTCCATTTTAAATGATAACCTTGCTGGATAAAGCCACTTAAGTTGTAGGGCTTTGTTTTTCATCACTTTGAAGACCTCCTGCCACTTCATTCTGGCCTGCAGAGTTTCTGTAGAAAAGTCGGGTGATAATCTTATGGGGGTGCCCTTGTAAGTAACTTGCTGCCTGTCCCTTGCTGCTTTTAGGATTCTGTCTTTGTCTTTGACCCTTGCCATTTTCACTATAAAGTGTCTTGGTGTGGGCCTGTTTGGAATCATCTTGGTTGGAACTCTCTGCACTTCCTGTGCCTGTATGTCAATTTCCTTTGCCAGGTTAGGGAAGTTTTTAGACATTATTACTTCAAATATGTTCTTGATCCCTTTCTCCCTCTCGTCTCCTTCTTGTATTCGTATGATGCGTTTGATGGTCACCCAGCTCTCTTAAACTATTTTCAATGTTTTTTATTCTTTTTACTTTTTGTTGTTCTACTTGGAAGACCTCTGCTATCTTGTCTTCTAAGTCACTGATTCGATCCTCTGCTTCATCCAATCTGCTAGTAATTCCATTGAGTTTGTTATTTAATTCTGTAATTGAGTTCTTTAACTCTAGCTGGTTGTTTTTCATGATTCCTCTACTTTGTATTCTCATTAATTTCCTTGAACATTCTAATAATCAGTGTTCTGAACTCTTTCTCCGTTAGGTTGTTTATCTCTATTTACTCTAGTTTCACTGATTCAGGAGGTTGCTTCTGTTCTTTTATTTGGGATGTGTTTCTTTGTTTCCCCATTCTGGCTTACTCTTTATGTTTGCTTCGATGTAATAGGTAGATCCCCTAGGTTTTAGAGCAAAACAGATCAACAAGCACAACCACAACAGCCACCAAAGGTAACCAGATACTCTTTGATGTATGAAACAACCATCACCCTACACTCAACATGTACAGAAATATCAAACATACAAAAGGAGAAAATAAACCGACAGAAACAAAACAACAACAATGAAAAAAAACAAGGAACAAACAGCAAAACAAAATAAAATATAATAAACTAAAAAATAGAATAAACGCGAGAAACAAAATAGCGACGCCCAAACAACAACAACAAAAAAACTCGCAGAAAAAATGGAAAGAAGGAAGGAAAGTAGAGCTGTGCCAAGAGAGGAGAAAAGAAGGGAGAGAGAGAGGGTAGAAAAGAAGGAAAGAAAGAAAGAAGAAGAAGAAAAAAAATGTGTGTGTGTGTGTGTGTGTGTGTGTGTGTTTGTGTGTGTATGTCTACACCTCCATATATTGGACATATATATCCACATATATGCACCTTTATATATATACCTATATTAAAAACTAAAAATAATAATGAAATAGAAAAAAAGAAAAACAACCAACACAGGCCGGCTGAGTGGCTCAGTTGGTTAAGAGCTCGCGCAAGAGTGCGAGCTCTGAGCAACAGCGGTTCAACTCCCAGCCCGAGCTGAGTAGCCGCTGAGCTGCCAACAGGTGGCAGGATGGCTCAGCTCAAATAAATAAACAACAACAAAAAACAACACAAGCAACCAATGAAGAACCCCCCCAGAACATCCAAAACAACCCAATTAACAGCAACAATATAACACACCAAAAAAAACAAAACCAAAACCAAACAATCTAAAAAAAAAAAGGCGAGAGGAGAAAAAACAAGAAACCATCAGTTCCAATCTTGGCTGAAGTCCGCCAAGCTCTCACCAGGTTTTCCTCTGCTATACACAAGCTCTTCTGAGTCTTGTGGGGGCAGAGCTCACCTAGAGTGAGCCTGGTAATGCAGGTCTATTTTAGGTGAGTGGAGTTATCAAGTGTAATTGGTAGCTTTTTTACAAAGTCAATGCTGTTTCTGCTACCACCTGCCCAGAGGCACTCTGAGTTCTGTGCAGCCAGAGTGCTGGATGTGCCTCTTCGGGTGCTCTTTCCACGGGGGCTGTTGGGGGGTGGGGTGGGGATTTCAGAGCTGCCAGGGAGGCCTGCCCTTGACTCAGCAGCTGAAGTTGTTCTGCTTTCCAAGGCGCCCAGGAGATGTGGGGGCGGGGACGGTGTGTTCAGGCGCACACTCCTGCAGCCTCTTCTCATGCAAAGTTTCTCAACCCCCTGGGAGTAGGAACGCCTCTGTAATCTGACCCTACTCTCTTCAAGGGTCAGCTTAAGGCTGTGGCAGGTTGGGGGCCAAGGTTTCTGAGGGAGGGTGGGGGTGGGCTCTTATCTATGCAGTTTTGTGGGGGTTTTTCTGTCTAAGAGAAAAAGGGGGAAAAGGAAAAAAAAAAAAGCCCCTTGCTGTTTTGAGCTCAGAGGCTACCGCTGCACTCCAGGAGCCCACCCTGGCACTGCAGCTCCTATCTCCACTGCTGTGGAGTGCGGGCTGTATCTCCACGCTTCTTGCTTCCCTCTTCTCCTGCTCAGCCGGTTTGAGATTTCTGCCTCAGTCTGCACGCCCTGGGGCTCCTGTCGCACTCTGGGCGCGCCAGTAGGCCCAGAGGCTGAGCTTTCCCTGATGTTGCAAACATGTCCGCCATGTCCTGAAATCCTACAGCTCAGCAGCCACGGCACTGACAGCCTGTGCCTCTGCTCGCACACTCCTCTCTCTGTTCCCCTACTCGCCCGGCCTGAGAATTCTGCCTTAGCACGGGCCGGAGGTATAGGGAGCGAGCCACGGGAGGCACTCTCCCATCTGCTCTCTGAGACCCACAATCTCAGCAGCCACGGGTGCGGGCTGTGCTTCCACGTGCCTCGCCTCCCCCTTCCCCCACTCGCCTGGTCTGCCCACCTTTAAGTACTCAGCATGGGAGTCCCTTCACTGCTCAGCCTGCTAGGTAGAGGTTTGTTTGCCGAGCTCCAGCTGTTCAAACTGTGGTGATTTCCAGGGGAGAACTCAGGGAGCCCTCCTCACCCCTGCCATTTTCCTTCTCTCGAAGTAGATTTCTTTTAATAATAGCTTTATTAAGATATAATATACATACCATAAAATTCACTCTTAAAGTATACATTGCAGTGGTTTTTAGTGTATTCACAACATTGTGTAACCGTCACCGTTGTCTAGTTATAAAACATTGTCATCAAATTAAATTAGCAAAATAAATTAGCAGCCACTCCTCATCCCTACTCTCCCACTATCCCCTAGCAACCAGTAATCTACTTTCTGTATATGGATTTGCCTATTCTGGACATTTCATGTATAAATGGGATCATACAATATGTGGCTGTTTGTGTTTGTCTTGTTTCACTTAGCATAATGTTTTTAAAGTTTATCCATGTTGTAGCATGTATCAATACTTCATTCTTTTTTATTGCCAAATAATATTCCATTATATGGATGCCACATTTTGTTTATCAGTTAATGGACATTTGGAGTTTTCCACCTTTTGGCTATTGCGAATAGTGTGGCTATGTACTTTGCATATAAGTTTTATGTGGATTTATGTTTTCAGTTCTTTGGGGGGTATACCTAGGAGGAGAATTGCTGGGTCTTATGTTATCCCTAAGCTTAACATTTTGAGGAACTTTGAAGCTGTTTTCCAAAGCAGCTGTAATACTGTACAATCCTATTAGTAATGTCTGAGGGCTCCAATTCCTCCACATCCTCACCAACACTTGTGATTGTATGGTTTGTAATTTTACCCATCCTCTTGAGTGTCAAGTGGTATCTAATATGGTTTTAATTTGCATTTCCGTAATAACCAGTGCTGATGAACATCTTTTCATGTATTTATTGGTCAGTTAAATAACTTCTTTGAACAAATGTCTATTCAAATCTCATTTTTCAATTGGATTATTTGTCTTTTTGTTGTTGACTTGTAAGATTCTTTAAAGAATCTGGATACTAGACCCTTATGAGATATNATTCTAGCTAGGGGCTTGTCAATTTTGTTTATCTTCTCAAAAAACCAGCTCTTGGTTTCGTTGATCTTTTGTATTGTTTTTTTGATCTCTGTTTCGTTATTTCCACTCTGGTCTTTATTATCTCCTTCCTTGTATTCCCTTTGGGCTATTTTGTTGTTCTTTTTCCAGGTCCCTGAGGTGTAAGGATAACCTGTTGATTTGAAATTTTTCTTGCTTCTTTAGGTAGGCCTGCACTGCTATCTAATTTACTTTTTTTTTAAGCTGAGCCATCCTGCCACCTGTTGGCAGCTCAGCTCGGGGCGGGCATCGAACTGCTGTTGCTCAGAGCTCAAACTCTTGAGCGAGCTCTTAACCAACTGAGCCACTCGGCCGGCCCCCAGGCCTGCACTGCTGTGAACTTCCCTCTTAGACTGCTTTCTCTGCATCCCAGCGATTTTGGGTTGTGGTGTTTTCATTTACATTTGTCTCAAGGTATCTTTTGATTTCCTCCTTGATCTTGTTTTTGACCCACTCACTATTTAGTAGCATGTTATTCAGCTTCCATGTATTTGTGTGCTTTCGGATTTCTTCTTGTAATTGATTTGTACTTTCAGGGCATTGTGGTCGGAGAAGACACTGGATATGATTTCAATCTTTTTAAATTTATTGAGACTTGTTTTGTGGCCTAACATGTGGTCTGTCTTGGAAAATGTTCCATGTGCACTTGAGAAGAATGTATATTCCATAGCTTTGGGGTGAAATGCTCTAAAAGTATCAATTAAATCCAGCTGGTCTAAAGTGTCATTTAAGGCCACTGTTTCTGTGTTGATTTTCTGTTTGGAGGATCTGTCCACTGGTGACAGCGGGGTGTTGA
>NW_017731620.1:527381-551447 GCF_001890085.2 Hipposideros armiger | reverse complement strand
CCTTTCAGCATCTTAGCTGTAGAGGGCAGTGTCACTGGCCCTCATATGTGGGATCCGAACCGGGGCCCTCTGGCGTCCCTAGCCAGCTCTTAACCAACGCTCCACTCGGCCGGCCTGTCTTTTCCCTTTCTTGATGATGCTCTTTGAAGCATAAAAGTTTTCACTTTTGATAAATTCCAGTTTACCTATTTTTGTTGTTATATGTGCTTTTAGTGTCATATCTAAAAAACTATTGCATAATCCAAAGTTATGAAGAGTTACACCTATATTTTCTTCTAAGTGTTTTATAGTTTTAGCTCTTATATTTATATCTTTGAGCATTTTCAGTTATTTTTTTTATCTAGTGTGAGGTAGGGGTCCGTATTTATTCTTCTGAATATGCATATCCAGTTGTTTCAGCACCATTTTTTAAAAGGATTATTTTTCCCATTTAATTGTCTTGGCACTTGTTGTAGTCAATTGACCATGTACATAAGGGTTTATTTCTGTACTCTCAGTTTTATTCCATTGATCTTTATGTCTAACTTATGCAAAGAACATACACTGTCTGGATCACTGTAGCTTTGTAGTAAGTTTTGAAATCAAGACGTGTGAGTGCTCAAAGTTTTCATCTTTTCCAAGATTGTTTGGCTGTTATGGATCCCTTGCATTTCCATATGAATTTTAAGGTCATCCTGTCAGTTTCTGCAAACAGACAGCCTGGATTTGATAGGAATGACATTGAATCTAAATAAATTTGAGGAGTATTGCCATCTTAACAATATTAAGTCTTCTGATCCATGCACATAGAATTTCTATTTATTTAAGTCTTCTTTCTTTCAACATTTTGTAGTTTTTGGTTTGCAAGTTTCGTATTTAAGTTTTAAAAATTGTTTCTAAGTGTTTTATTCCTTTTAATGCTATTCTAAATGGAATTTTCTTAATTTCATTTTTAATTGTTGATTGCTGTGTATAGAAATAAACTGATACTTGTATATTGATCTTGTATCCTGCAACCTCACTGAATTTGTTTATTACTTCTAATAGTTATTTTTGTAGATAAGATATTTTTGTAGATACCTTAAATTTTTTTCTTTACATCATCTGCAGGTAAAGATAGTTTTACTTCTTCCTTTCCAGTCTCAGTGCCTTTTCTTTTTCTTGTCCAATTGCCCTAGCTAGATCAATGTTGAGTAGACATGGAGAGAAGTCTACATCCTTGTCATTACATTGTGTGTTCACTACCCAGAATCAGTTCTCCTTCCATCACCATATATTTGACCCCGTTTACCCTAAGATTTCTTTTCACAAGGATAACACTGTATTATTACCATAATTTTGTTTCCATTTTAGTGTCCTAAAGACTTTTCTACATGATCCTCTTGTGGAATGGAGTAAACCGGTAAAAGGGCATTCCAAAGCATCACTGAATGAAACTGGGGAAGTTGTCAATGAAAAGGTTAGTAGAGGTGTAGGTAGATATGATATTGCAAGGTGATTCTAAATACTGTCATTGAGTACTCTAAAATCCAGTTCTGTGTAGTATGTCAATGCCCTAAGTTTTCTTCATTGTCATTAAAATGTTAACATTATCTTTGTGTAATAAAAGCAGAGTTCAGGACATACTTGTTTAACCATAGACAATTCACAATTATGAGACAGAGGGAGAAAAACTTTAACACAAATTGTGTAGACTTACAGAGTAACAGGTCTCAGCTTTTCTTTTAGATTGGGGAGTTGGGGGAGGGGAAAGTGTTGGGGAGATGGGGAAGGGGACCAGCCAAGTTGTTGTTCTTGAATCTTAGTTGCAGAGGGCACCAGTCGCCATCTGGCTGCCCATCAGCAGTTCGTGGCCTCTAAACTCAAGGTGCTGTGTTACAATCTTAGTTGCGGGTGTGTGTAAGCCACCATCCCATGCGGGAGTCAAACCATCAGCCTTGTCGTTAAGAGCACGCGCTCTATCCACTGAGCCATCCAGGCGGCAGCTCAGCTCAAGGTGCCGAGTTCAGTCTTTAGTTGTGGGCGGGCATAGCCCACCATCGAACAGGCAGTCTTGTTGTTAGGAGCATGAGCTCTCTCCAGCTGGGCCATCCTGCCACCTGTTGGCAGCTCAGCTTGGGCGCAGCTCACTGGCCCATGTGGGAATTGAATCTGCGGCCCTGTTGCTCAGAGCTCGCACTCTTAAGCTAACTCTTTTTTTATTTTAAGATTTTATTGGGGAATTGGGGGAGGGGAACAGTGTTGGAGAATTGGGGAAGGGGAAAGCCAAATTGTTGTCCTTTTGTTCTTCAGTCTTGTTGTGGAGGATGCCACTTCACTGGCCCATGGTGGTATTATAATCATTGCACTCTGCCCACCTGAGGCAGTTGGTCTCCGGCCATTGGACAGCTGCTCGTGGCAGCTAATGGCAGCTCTCGCCGGCTGCCAACCCGTTCACACTGGCTGCTGGCCATTCATGGTAGCTCACAGCAGCCCACTGCAGCCCCATTGCAGCCTATGCTGTTGCCGGCCACTCAAAGCAGCCCAGCTCCAGGTCGAGCTGTTTTTCACAATCTTAGCTGTAGAGGGCGCAGTGTCACTGGCCCATGTGGGAATCGAACTGACGGCTCTGTTGCTCAGAGCTTGCACTCTTAAGCTAACTTAATCAACTGAGCCATTTGGTCGGCCCTTAAGCTAACTCTTAACCAACTGAGCCACTCCGCTGGCACAGGTTCAGCTTTAATACGAGGTCAGGCAATTAAGTTCGCAAGCTCATCCTAGAAAAAGTGCTACATACCTCATTGCTGAACATCACTGTGGTCACCTTTGAAGTACTCCCCTTGGGAAGCTATGCACCAATGCCAGCATCTATTCCACCCTTCAAAGCAATTTTGGAACTCTTTCTGGAATGGCCATCAGAGCTGTCGTATTATCCTCGATGTCCTGAATGTCATCCAAATGTCTTACTTTGAGTATTTCCTTTATCTTCGGGTAAAGAAAGAAGTCATTGGGGCTAGATCAGGTGAGATGGGAGGGTGCTCCAATTTGTTTACTGGCTAAAATTTCCCTCACAGACAGTGATGTGTGAGCTGGTACACTATTGTGATGCAAGAACCATGAATTGTTGGTGAAAAGTTCAGGTCATCTAACTTTTTCCCGCAGCCTTTTCAGCACTTCCAAATAGTCAACTTGGTTAACTGTTTGTCCAGTTGGTACAAATTCATAATGAATAATGCCTCTGATATAAAAAAATGTTAGCAACAGCGTTGACAAGTTCGTGGACTTAATTATCAGGCCTCGTATGTAGAATTCACTCACTAATATTAATTGAAGCATCAAAGTTTGCTGATAGTTATTTTTAATAATTGGAACAGATTGAAGATTGTTTTTCTAACATCATTCTTACTTTTGAATTCTGATATGCTTTTTTATTGAGAGAAATGTGTAGAATTTCAAGTAGTTCATTTAGAACTTCTATTTGCATATACTAACAATCTAAATACTAGGCATTAGATTATTGTTGCTATTATTAGAATATTCATTCAAATGTTTAAGTCCGAAACAGGTTCAGGGTTGATTTTTTAATGTTATTATTTTTCTAGAATTATAATGTGGAAGACATTTCCCTGGTATTTCATACAGTCCAGAAAAATGTCTAAGCAGCTGACGTTGGTTCAACATTGCAAGCCTTAAAATGAATATCTCAGATTATTGTACTTGTTTCATTTCTTCTCTGTTTTGTATTTGCTCTTACAAAAGGGGTAAAATGGCATTAACATTTGTTAAATAACAGAAAGATAGTAACTCCAAATGATCAACATGCACATGTCATTGTGTCTTTAGCCTTTATGATTTTCAATTTCTTCCTTTTAGGCCAAGACCCATGTTCTTGACATCGAGCAGAGACTGCAAGGTGTAATCAAAACCCGAAATAGAGTGACAGGACTGCCATTATCTATTGAAGGACATGTGCATTACCTTATACAGGAAGCTACTGATGAAAACTTACTATGCCAAATGTACCTTGGTTGGACCCCATATATGTGAAATGAAATTACTTCAAAGAATATGTTAATAACCTAAAATTAATACATTTGGTATTAATTTGTGGTTGTATCTATTCAATTCCAAAGTACAACATAAGCTGCTTTATGTTCTGAGAGCAACTGGTATTATTTCTCCTTGATTGTTAATAATATTTAAATAATATGTTGTTATTAAGAAATAAATCGCTTTCTTAATATATACTGTGTATTATAACCAGAGAAATGGAACATCGTATGTTCTTATACTCCAAAAACATGTATTTGCAAGAAACAAGGCAGCCTAATTTCACTTTACAATTTTTATTTTTAAGCACTCATTAGCATAAGGATTCATTTGAATACAAAAATATTATGTTGAATACATTCTGTGAACAAAGCACTGTGCTCGATTTTTGCACAGAGCTTATGTCCCCTGCTCTCTAGAAATTGACAGTCTAGTAAAACAGATATAAACAAATAGCACATCATTAAGTTCACTAAATAAAACTCTTTTGTGTGTATGGTTTAAAAATGTAATAGAGAAAAAAAAAACAAGCCAAGAAGTATGACTATGAAAACCATATAAACATTCTGTAATTTTGAAGATGCTGCCATACTAAAAGTGCACCTGCATTCAGAATCTAGTGGTCGTGGAAGGCAGCAATACTGGAAATTTCATGAGATTTTAAACTACAAAAATTTTTTAATGTGATTAAATTTTTTCATGTTTTCCTGCAGAAGATTTAAAATAATTCATAATAATTACAAAGCAATTAATTACATTCAAATAAATGGAGAACTCTTCTTATAACGTTGATTTCACTTAAGTTCACTTGAGAGAATTCTGCTTTTTTTTGTATGGTGGAAAGAGTGATGGGGGAAACACTATAAGCCAAGAGGTATGAATGTGAAAACTAAACACATTATTTCCTATCAAAGGCCTAATATTAAGAGTTAAGGAGGAAGCTGGGCGGGGGTGGAGGGGATTAGGAAATTTTTATCAACAAATTTTTAAAGAACGTTTTTAAAAGAAACTTTGCTGAAAAAAACTTACCCTCACCAAACAAAACAACCAAATAAATCACCAGACCTTTCCAAATCTGTGTTGAAAAATACTGAGATGAGCATCACAGGAGACTAAAGCAGCCAGGACAAAAATCAGTATTCTTCCAGCAGTCAGGCGAGGTTTTCATAACACTTGGAAATCCCCTTATGGTCTATAAACTGGCATAAGAACTGAGTTGAACACCCACATAGCAAACGCCTCCGGCTCTTAGATGTGACCACCAGCGGGCATACCGGCGGTGAGTTGCAGCCGGATTCGAGCCCCGCCCCGGGGATGTGGCCTCGAAACCGGCCGCTCTAGGCCCGGCGGGCGCTCTCTATGATCCGACGGGCTGTGTGTTGTCATCGGCGGAGCGACGGCCGGGGGCGGCGGCGTAGGCCCCGGCGGGGCGTTTGGTTTCGGTTTGGCCCTGACTGGAGTTCCTATTGACAGTCGAAATGGGAGTTCCCAAGTTTTACCGATGGATCTCGGAACGGTATCCCTGCCTCAGCGAAGTGGTGAAAGAGCATCAGGTGGGTGAGCGAGGGGGTAGCGGCTGCGCAGGCCGAGGACCCGCGGCCCGCTCCACCTGGGGACGGGGGCTCTCCAGTCTCCCTTCTGCTTGTCGTCTGCCGGATGGGTGGCGAGGGGAGGGAGCAGAAGGGCTGCAGACACCGGGACGATCCGTATGGGGCGAAGACAGGTTGCGTTTCTGTGGGCAGAGCCTCCGCGAGCGCCGCCGTTCTGACAGCTCCCTGCCAGGCAGGGCCTTCCGCGATTCCGAAATCGAGTCCTGAGGAAGTAGGCTTTAGCGAGCTCCCCCCCTGTACTCCCCGGGAGCTGCAGGGTGCATTTCCCTGTGCAGAGCCGGGCGAAGGCCTTTTCGGACCTCTGGGCCCGCCCAAGGCCACAGACCCACTGACAGACCATTACTGCCGCCTCCGCAAAGCAACCCCCTTGTTTACTCTTCTTAGCTAGAGGAGGGCTGCACCCCACCCACAACGCCTGGACTTTTGACATGCGCATTCTAAAAAAGCCAAAATACACTTGGGCGGGGAAGGGGGCATTGTTTGGAGGAGTGTGTGAGTGTGTGTGTGTATGTCAGAGAGGGAGAGATAGAGAAACGGATTGTTAGAGCACTAACACTACTAATAACAATATTTGGTGTATAATGACCCCAGGGTGACGTTTGTGTATCTATTCCAAAAATGCAGTTGATATATTGGAACTGTAGAAAGACTAGAAAACAGTTACTAGACTGCTAGACTTTGTGTGCTACGTGTTTGTCACATTTAATGATTTTAGTGGACCTCTTGTCCGTTTTACATTTTACAGAAAAAAAAGTTATTTTTGAAATGTGTATAGCTAATTGAATTGGTTGTTAGATAGCATTGTATTCATGCTGTCTATTAAATTATGGTTTAATCTTTTTAAAAATATACCATAGCTTGAAGATAGGGCTACATTTCCAGAAAGGATTCTTTGTTGTTGGGTCACAAACAGCTTTGGTAAATGAGGAAAAGCTTAAAAATAATTTTTAAAATGGTAGCCTATCTTTATTTTAAACATGGGTTGAGTTAGATTTAGGGAGACATTTCTTTCCAGAGAAGAGGGTAAAAAAGGTTACTAGTATATTGCAGAAATAGAGACTACTAACTTTGACTTTTCCTGGTCCTTCGTTCAAAAAAGGTTTGAGTACCTGCCATGCATCATTCACTTTATCTCCCAAGTGAAAAAATATGTGATTGTTATTGAAGCTGACTTGATAATACATAATTTGTTCAGTGATATTTTTACTCTGTACTCTTTGGCATAGAATTTGGTTTGGTGAGAGTATCCCTTATTCTCTCCATGCTGAGGAGTTTGTTACTGAAGAACAAAAATAGTCTCGTCAAGGCAGTTTTATGATGTGAACACTAAGGATAGACTTAAACTGGGCTCATCAAAATGATGTGTTTAAAAAATGTTTGATTCTGGTAGTTAACAACAACAACAAAAGCAAATGTTATAAAGGGTTACCATGCTATTCTCTCAAGCAGTACTTAAAAGATGGGAATGCCTAAATCACAATGGTTCAAAAGCTCGCTCTGGGGGGAAGAGGGTTGGAAAGAGGTTGGAAGGAGGGGTGGATTCTGGAAAGATGGTGGGTGGTGGTGGTGATAGCAGCATAGATCTCTGAATCCTTACATAAAAACAGAAGAGCAATCAGATAGCAAAATCTAAAATCCATAGAACAATTACAACAAAACCACGTAACAGGGTATCCCCACGAATATAAGGAGTTGAGGACAAATTACCAATAGCTTCTAGACCCAATCGGTATTGGCATTTCTGCAAGAGAAGGAAGGAAGCAATGGGGAAATACCTTATGGACCTGAGAACAAGAGAACTCCGGAATATTCACTAAAAGACTCTGAGGACCAATTAGATAACAGTAGCCGTGACTGAGGGTTTTTAAAGGGCAGGAGCAGTCTACCTTCTATGGACTCTGCAAACTGACTTGCCAAGGTGCCATTGTAAGGCAGAGCCCACCCTAAGGAGAAACTGCTGGGAGTAAAATGAAATTTTATCAGAAAAGGGACAATAGAGAAAAGAGAAGAGGAAGGTCCAGATGAAAGTGAGGGAGGGTTACAGAGTCAAGAAATCTTAGAAAACAAACCACCAACCAAACCACCAAATTTTTTAACACTACCCCAAAACAGCAGAAGAGGGAGCTTGTGAAGTTAAGCTTTCTTGAACCCCTCCTCATTCTAAAAGTTCAGGAAAATTAAATTTACATAAAAATGAGCAACAGAAAAGTGTCAAGGTCAAATAACATGCAAAGTTATTACAGGGAAAAAAGGAACAGAATAGTATTCCCCTAGATGATAAAATCTTGCAATAAAAATATGCACACAAAACAGACCAAAACTGTAACCTACTATTTCAGACTGAGCTAAAAGGCACTAAGAAAATGATATAAGACATGAAAGAACAACATATATCAATTATTGAAAATTCAGAAATAAGGGACAGAACTTAGGGAAAATTAAACATAAATAAAAAATCATTTTAGAAATGGAGCCTAAAGTAGCAAAGGCAAGAACAAATGATGTCATGAGAAAAAAAAAAGGTAGAAAGAAGAGGAAATTTTAAAAGACAAAGGTTTAAGAGAAAGTAACTAATAAAAAAGATAGGCAAAGAAAACAAATAATAGGGGTTCCTGAAAAAGGAAATCAAAGCAACTTAATAGAACAAATACTAAAACTATAATTAAAACTTTCCTGAAGTTAAAAAAATATATATTTGAAACTGCATTTTGAAAGAATGTACCATGTACCTAAAAGTATTGATTCAGATCACCAACACCAAGACCTAGTCTGGTAAACTTACTGGACTTTAAAGAAAAAGACAAAAAGCTTTGGTTATTTAAAAGAACAGACATGACTTATAAGGAAAAGAAAATTAGGTTCCCATCACAGTTTTTGACACCAGTGCTTTATGTCAGAAGAAAATGGAGTAACATAATCAGCAAGCTGACTTTTTTTTTTTTTTAAGATTTTATTGGGGAATTGGGGGAGGAGAACAGACAAGTTGCTGTCCTTTTGTTCTTTTGTCTAGTTGTGGAGGACACCGCTTCACTGGCCCATGTTGGTATTATGATCATTGAGCTCTTCCCAGCTGAGGCAGTCGGTCGCTGGCCATTGGACAGCCGCTCAAGGCAGCTGCCGGCCACTCACAGTAGCTCACGGCAGCCCACTGCAGCAGGGACTGCAGCCTACACCATCACTGGCCACTTACAGCAGCCCAGCTTCAGGTCGAGCTGTTGTTCACAGTCTTAGCTGTAGAGGGCAGTGTCACTGGCCCATGTGGGAACTGAACCGGCGTCCCTGCTGCTCAGAGCTTGTGCTCCCAAGCCAACTCTTAACCAACTGAGCCGTTCAGCTGGCCCAGCAAACTGACTTTTGAGTGTAAAGGATAAGCTGATAAACTATTAGTGTACAAGAATTCAGGAAATATGTATGTTCCTTTGAGCACTTCCTCAAGGAATCTAATGAACTTCAGGCAATTGAAATGACTAGGGAGACATCAACATAAGGACCAGTGATGAACATTATATATAGTCGAACTTTACCTGTCGAATAAAAATAAAACCAGAGTTAAGAGAGAGTAAGTTTAGTTTACAATGGCTATATGCTTTGGCAATGTATAGATAGTACAACTATAAAATAAATGGGGAGGAAGAGGGGGGTTGTCACCTCGAGAGGTAAAAAGTATAACTATTGCACTGTGTTGTACAGCTGAAACTAATTCTAAAAAATGTGTATTTCGCAATAAAAAAATAATTAAAAAAATAAAATAAAATAAATGCAGAGAGTGGGGAAAGCTTATGCAAAAAAATGTTTCGTGTTACCAGTACTCAATATTGGTGGTAGTATTAATATTGTTTTTCTGAAATCCATGTGAGTGATATGATAAATGCCTAATAGAGGGTATTTTAATTCTATCATCTCTTGTATCCTTGAGCACCAAGATTCTTGGTGTATAAAAAAGGAGTTACAGATGTAATAGAGAAAATGTTCAGTAAAACGCTATGCTCTTAAATTTGAATTGGAAGTATCAATATGAACTTGAGACATATACATACATGTCTATAAGTTCCCTAGCTCTGCCCTTTTGCCTAGGAAACAGGCCTAGAAACAATGATCAATCCAGTAGCAATATGTATATCCTGATTGCCCAGGTTATGGTCTCACTCACTAAAAGAAATCAGGATTTCTTGGAGAAATGACAAATAGCAGGTCTGTCAGGCAGTATTTAGCCTGGAAACTTCTGTCATAACACCATATAGCAGGGAAGCTACTGAAGACATGTCAAAGGATTTGAAGAGACATCCTGAAAAGGCTTGCAGTAGCCCCAAATTGGACAGTTTGAGCCTCAGCAATAATAATAAAACAGATTCAAACCCATTAAATATACGGAAGTCCTTGAGTTCTTCATGGTACTTAAAAAAAGGATCTTCTTCCAAAGGTGATAGGGATGGTTCCTAATCTTGAAAACTTGTAAATAAAGGGGAAAAAATTAAGCATTTTGTTCTACCTTTCTTGTTCCACTGGATAACCAAATGGTAAAATGGTCTCTGTAAAAGTATTCCAACTGATACAAAAAAATATATATATCATCATTTTGCAACCTCAAATGAATTCCTAGAAATAGTCCTTGCTCTATGCAAAAGGTGCATTGTATTGCTACTGTTGACTTCCCGTCTGCCTTCCCTTACTTTATTATACCTAAGGACAGGAACTGTCTGTTTCTTATGTGGTTTATTTCTTGCACAGTGTCTGGCACATAGCAGTTGGTCAGTTAAAATTTGCTGATTTAATAAATGAGTAATATGGATAAATAAAAAGTAGAGATTAAGTTCTAATGAGGACCATATATATTGTATCTGATGAAAACAAATGTCGTATAAGTACGATTATAAACACTTAAGAGCATAGTCAGTTCTCCTTGTGATTAAAATCCAGTACAGTGCTCTTATAATAGCTAAGATTTGTTAAGCACTTGTCATGTACTAAACACTGTTTTAAGTGTTTTATATACGTTCACTTATTTAATTATAACAGTCCTAGAATTATTATCTCCCTTTTGTAGCTGAGAAAACTGAGTCACAGAAACTTGAGTCACACCCAAGGTAAAGTAAGTGTTGAATTTGAAATGGCATAAGCAGAATTGCTCTATAGCAATGTTTCTTAACCTTTCTTCATTGTCCCTCCACTAGGCGGCTCATTAGACTTGCTTTTTTCTTTAGCACTCTCCTCACGGAAGTTTAATAACACAGCTCTAACTATCTGTTTATGTATGGGGCACTTCTTTATGCACCCCACCCCCCAACAATTTCGGGCCCTCAGGAGCTGTGTTGTTCTTGTTGACAAGGTATACTCTAGAGCCTGCACTTAAAAAAAAATTGTGGTAAAATATACATAACATAACATTTGCCATCTCAGTCATTTTTAAGTGGTGTTCAGTAGTGTTCAGTGCATTCACATTTTGTAGTAGAGCCTGGACTTTTAAAACTAGTCATCTATGCTTTTTGCTAAGAATTGCTTCTTGAATCTGCAAACCTAAAATTTCAAATTATCGGGAACAGAAGCTACAATTTCTGTTTTAAAGTGTTTGCTCTTATGTAGGGAGTTCATCTGTCTTACCTTTTACTGTATTTACTGTACTGCTGTCTTGACTATATTTCCAAGCCCCTAGCACAATGTGTGGCATGTAGTAGGTCTTCAGTAAATATGTATCAAGTAAATAAATTTGTAAACTATAGCATGTCACACAGTCTGTAAAACATACATGCTATATAAAAAACCGTGTATATCCAAATAATTTATTTAAAATGTATAGTATATCAGTATGTTTTAAAACAATATTTAAAAATGACTTGAAGCAACGAAACTGGGGTTGTTTAAGATAAGTAGTATTAAAGAACTAGAGAAAAATAATTATCAGCTCTCATGAAAGTCAAATAGATACTGTCTTTATGTAAAAGGCATTTTGCAACAACACTAAATAGGATACAAAGTTATACTAACAAAAAGAAACTAGTGTTTTGAGAAGATTAGATACTAAGATATTAATACTTAACCACATTTTAAAGCAGTATGAATGTGTATTCCAAGTGAGTGGCATAGGCTACATGTACCATTTAACAAAGGGCAAGCTTTATTTGTTTATTAACTTATTCAATAAATATTTTTGATTTGCTCCTTCGTGTCAGGCAGTGTGCCAAGAGTTCTAAACGTGACCAAAGCAGAGACCTTGCTTTGAAGAGTTTGCAGTTCAGCAGGGAAGAACAGACATTACACTTAAAAGCATTCAACAAAAATGTATGGGGCACCTACTATGTGCCTGACATTCTTGTATTTATTGAGAACACAAAACCAAATAAGATATGGCAAAAAAAAAGGAGCATCGTTTCCTCTTGGGTGAGGAAGGGAAAGCTTCCAGACAAGATACCTGAGCTAGATCTTGAAAGCTCAGTCAGAATCTACAAGATCAATGAAGGGAGGAGTAAGAAGGATAGAAAAGCATTTCTGAAAGTAGGAACAAGATCAGTAAACCACAGAGGTTTGAAATAGTCCCAACACAGGTAGCGTTCTGTGAGTAATTTACTGTAGTTAGCTTGTAAGATATATATGGAAACAGGGAAGAAGATGGGATTGGTGGGAAAGCTAGCAGCCAAAATCATACAGGACCTTTTGTGGTACTTAGGACTTGTATTAGTGTATGGGTTTAAATAAGGAAGCAACATGGTCATATTATGTTTTAGAAAATTGGCTAAATTGTGGTGAGAAAGAAACCTGGAAGCAAACAGTGCAGTCGGAAAACTAAGGCAGACAATCAGGATGGAGAAAAAGATGAAATTGCCTGAAATTATGGGAATGGATAGGAGGGTAAGAGTCTACAAACATGTTGAATGTTAAATTCAAAAAACAAACAAGCAAACAAAAAAACCCCTCAGTGACTAATTAGATATGGAGAGGGGAAAATGTAAGATAACCTTGAAATTTCTATTCTATTATTATAATTTCTAGTTATTGCAGGTGAAATAACTCAGTATTACTTCTTTGTGAAGGAACATGATTCTACTGTGTGTTCTTATTCTCTTTACTGCATTGGCTGATGGTTACTTATCATTCTGTATCTTTCTTACCTGAAATCTAAGAATTTAAAAAACTTCTAAAAGGAAAATTGTAGTTTTTTTTCAAGTTATAAAGGTAAGATGTGCTCATTATATAAAAATTCATATAATAGAGAAAGATGTAAAAGCTGTTATATAGTCTAGAGGAAAGTAAAAAGCAACTGAAATTATTTATGTAATTAAATTTTTTTGGGTGACAATGGTTAGTAAAATTATATAGGTTTCAAGTGTATATTTCTATAATACAGCATCTATATATTACATTGTATGCTCACCACCCAGAGTCAGTGCTCCTTCCATCACCATATATTTGATCCCCTTTACCCTCATTTACCACCCGCCTTCCCTCTTACCCTCTGGTAACCACTAAACTATTGTCTATGTCTATGAGGTTTTGTTTCTTCATTTGTTTTTCTTGTTCCTTTGTTGTTTTCAGTTTTATATACCACATATCAGTGAAATCATATGGTTCTCAACTTTTTCTGTCTGACTTATTGCACTTAGCATAATAATCTCAGGATCCTTCCATGTTGTTGCAAATGGCAGTATTTCATCTTTTCTTATGGCTGAGTAATATTAAATTGTATATATGTACCA
This sequence comes from Hipposideros armiger, assembly GCF_001890085.2. Classification (NCBI taxonomy): domain Eukaryota; kingdom Metazoa; phylum Chordata; class Mammalia; order Chiroptera; family Hipposideridae; genus Hipposideros; species Hipposideros armiger. Next base: position 538,141 of record NW_017731620.1, on the reverse strand, counting down.
CATCTTTATCTAATCATCTTTATCTAATCATCTATTTGGTTGTGTCCATGTCTTGACCACCATAAATAATGCTGCAATGAACATCGGGGTACATATATCTTTATGGATAAATGTTTTCAGATTTTTTGGGTAATCCCAGGAGAGGGATTGCTGGGTCATATGGTAATTCTACTCTTAATTGTTTGAGGAACCTTCACACTGCCTTCCATAGCGGCTGCACTAATCTTCATTCCCACCAACAGTGTATGAGGGTTCCTTTTTCTCCACAGCTTCTCCCAACACTTGTTATTATTTGTCTTGATGATAGCCATTCTAACTGGTGTGAGGTGATAGCTCATTGTGGTTTTGATTTGCATTTCCTTAATAGCTAGTGAAGTTGAACATTTTTCATATATCTGTTGGCCGTTTGTATATCTTCTGGGGAGAAGTGTCTGTTCAGGTCCTTTGCCCAGTTTTAATTGGATTCTTTGTTTTTTTGTTGTGGAATTGCCCAAGTTAAAAGCAACTGAAATTCTATCATCCAGGGTTAACTACCTGTAACACCTTGTTTCTGTATACTCCTGACTTCTCTATGCAAATACTATGTACATGTAGATAAATATTTTCTATAAATGGGATAATAATCTACCTGCCATTTTATAACCTACTTTTATCACTTTACCATATGTATTATACACATTATCCCATGCCAAATATGAATGCATATTATAATTTGTAACTGTGGAGTATTCCATTGTATGTGTATACCATCATCAATTTTCTATTAGGCATTTCGATAGTTTTAATTTATTTATTTGTTTATTTATTTTAAAGATTTTTTTATTGGGGAATTGGGGGAGGGGAACAGCGCTGGGGAATTGGGGGAAGGGGAACAGACAAGTTGTTCTTTTGTTCTTCAGTCTAGTTGTAGAGGACATTGCTTCACTGGCCCATGTTGGTATTATCATTGCGCTCTTCCCAGGTGAGGCAGATCAGTCTCCAGCCTCTGGACGGCTGCTCACAGCGGCTTTTGGCAGCTCACACCGGCTGCCAACTGCTCATGCTGGCCGCCAGTGACTCATGGCAGCCCAGCTCCAGGTCGAGCTGTTGTTCACCATCTTAGCTGTAGAGGGCAGTGTCACTGGCCCACATGTGGGATCCGAACTGGGGGCCTGCTGCTCAGAGCTGGCATCCCAAGCCAGCTCTTAACCAATGTGCCACACGGCCGGCCCAAACAGTAAATCTTGAATGTACTTTTAACCTCGTGATCATGTCTTGCTAGGGAGATCGCATCATGGATGAGGTAGCGGCTTGATCACTGCACTGTACACCTGAAGCTGATGTTGTATAATATTGTATGTCAACTATAAGTGAATATATATATGTGTGTGTGTATATATATATGGTCATGGGACATGGAGTATAGTGTGGGAGTGGAGTCAAGGGAATTGTAATATATATGTATGATATTGGGGGGAGAAGTGGGGCAGCGGATTGGGGGAGGGGGGTTGTCACCTCGAGGGGTAAAAGTGTAACTATTGCACTGTGTTGTACAGCTGAAACTAATTCTAAAAAATGTGTATTTCACAATAAAAAATAATAATTAAAAAAAAAACACAAAACACCTCATGATCACAATTGTCATTTCAGTTGAGTCTATTATTTAGTAACGACATTTAAATATGATACTTAGTACAAATGGGTATTTTATAAAAATGTTATTATAGTGTTCATTGATCCTGAGGCCAAAACTTTTCACTCCCAAAACTCAAAGACATTCCATTTTCTCAATAATAGGAAAACGTATTGTTACCTGTACATATGGTAAAACTTGAATAATTGTTTCAGAGATGATTTTCGTTAAGTTTATATAAGTGTGTTTTCACATTTAAAAATTCAGAATAATTGGTATATAAAGCAGACTACTCTAAAATTATTTAATTCACTAGATGTTATGACTATTAAGTTGTGTCCATTTCGGTTCCTTGTTAATGTATGTTTGCTTCAGTAGTGTTTTCCTTACTTGCTCACAGACATTTAAACAGAGGAAAAATAAATGAGACCCAGAGCCATGAAGGTCTTTTTATAAAAGTAGTCACCTGTTACCCAAGTTTAGAAATTATTTAATTCACACATCAAAAATAAGAAACCAGTTTTCAAAGTTTCCTACATTACTTGGCATAATCTAAGCTTTTAAAATTAACATAACCAAAGTAATGACTCTGTTTCAGTGAAACCAAATATACAATAAGGCTGTAAAACCTTTTAATGGCCATGTTAAAAACAGCCTTTTAATATAAATGGGCATTGTTACCCATTTATAGAGAAAATTGAAGCTTTGAGAGTTATTGTCAAATGGTACGAAGAAAGGAAACTAATATTTTGAGTACCAAATGAACCAAGCACTTTATTTTGGTGTTTTCCTGGTTATCTTATTTTAAATAAGTAGTTAATTTCCTGACAGTAAGTTTGATGAAGGTATTGATTGGTACAACATGTAACCACGTAATACTCATATGTCTCCATCTTACCAGTTCTTCCTGTTTGTTTTTTTTAATTTCTTTATTCAACTGTGATGGTTCACTCAGTTTTTAAATAATAAGAATGTCCTGATAGCCTGCTTTTTATCAGCTACTTTGCCCAGCTGCTTATATATCCATGGTTGATTATAATAATGATCTTGATCATCTTTCTTTCTTAGATTCCTGAATTTGACAACTTGTACCTGGATATGAATGGGATTATACATCAGTGTTCCCATCCCAATGATGATGATGTTCACTTCAGAATTTCAGATGATAAAATCTTTACTGATATTTTTCACTATTTGGAGGTGTTGTTTCGCATTATTAAACCTAGGAAAGTGTTCTTTATGGCTGTGGATGGTGTGGCTCCTCGAGCAAAGATGAACCAGCAGCGTGGAAGGCGGTTTAGGTAAAACATTTACAGTTTATTTTAGAATACTATTTAGATTAGTAAAAGACATTATTTTAACAATAACTGGTGTAACACAACGCATCTTCTTTCTGTTCATGTTTCTTTTCTACTTAAATTCTCCCAGAACTAGAACTGTCTCATACTTATAATGTCACATTTTATCAATCAAGTAAACAAATTAGTAATTGAAGTGATGTGTCATTTCTCAAAGTATATGTTGGGCTGTATAAAGTTACTCTGTTGTTCTCTGTCACAGATTTTTTAACCATCTCATTAGTAATTGGGAAATGGCAGTAGTGGAGAGAGTTCCCACAAGTAGTCCGCCCTAGCTAAGAAACTGCAGAGTAAACTGAGAGATTGTTCTGATGAGAATATCATTGACTTAATTTAGCTTAACAAACATTTGTTGAGTGTTCAGACTGAGCTAGATCTTGACTCTGGTTGAACATGGATACAGGGCAAGTGAGATGAGGAGGTGGATTGATGGAGTAGAAGAGAGCTGAGTTAGGATATGCGATGTATTATCAGCCTTTTGAGTTGGGTAGTAGAAGTAAAAGGATGAGAAAAGGTTGTACACAGAAAGAGGATTTTAAAGTCAAAATCCTGGGCATGTGGGATATTTCTGAATAGCAGTGAGTATGCTGTGTCCTTGTTTGAGTAGCAGAAATAAAGTTAGGATGGTTGTTGGAGTTGAAGGAAAGAAACTCTGAGTCCAGCATGTTTGATGAGTCGTTAGCAAAATGAATCCTTTCACCACAATGGCAGGTAAAGTAATGGAAAGGACACCAGTGAATCAAGGAAAGGGGGACAGAGCTTTGGAGAAGGCTAGCAGTGAGACTGGGAAGAGGGTGGTGTAAAGTACTGATTTAAATAGCAAAAGAGAAGAGAGACAATGTATTGGAACCTCTGTGAAACCCTTAACGACAAGGACCATCTCTTACTGAAATTTAGATTCTCAGGTACCACCCAAGACTTATTTAATCTGAATCACTAAAAATTGGGCTCTGGAAACCATTTTTACCAGATTCCCCTAGTATTTGATAAACTAGTTTTTGGGAGTTAATGGGCTAGAAAATCTAGTGTTGAGAATGCATTATATAAGCCCACTGTGTAAGTATTAAGTTGCAGGTCATATAAACCTAGCTATTTTAAGCAGAAAGGAATATAACAGAGAATTAGGTACATATAAAAATTGTTTTAAGAGCCAAAACAGTGGGAATCTAGGTGAGCCTTCAACAATGACTTCCAGAACATACCATACAACTGATCCACCAGTAGGCAGCACTGTTACTACCACATTTAAGAAGTTGAGGGCCGGCCGAGTGGCTCAGTTGGTTAAGAGCTCGCTCAAGAGTGCGAGCTCTGAGCAACAGCGGTTTGAGTCCCGGCCCGAGCTCAGCAGCCGCTGAGCTGCCAGCAGGTGGCAGGATGGCTCAGCTAAAAAAAAAAAAAAAGTTGAGAGGTTCAGATGCCCCACCAGGACAGGTGGTTCCAGGAACTTAGTCCTTTAACTGTGGTGCAGGGATTAGTAAACCACTCCCTGAACTGTTGGCTCCCAGAATACATCCCTTTAGTGAAAATTCAGCATTCAAGAAGCTACCATTGCATCTCTCAGCTCTAGAGCCCCAGTGCGCCTGCTCCATTTGTTCTGGCAAAAAAACAATGCCCTGTGCCTCACTTCCCAGCATCTGCATAGCTGCTGAATACTGAGGTTTCTTCTATTGATGAAACATACCTCTCAGCCCCAGTGCTCAACTGTCATGCAGGTTTTACCACACTTCTACCTTCCAAACCTTTAATGGAGGCATCTAACTGACAAAATCTAAGTCATATCCAGAAACCTAGCTGCAGGAAAACCTGAGAGTTTAAGTTTTTTTAGCTTTTCAACCTCTTCAGTATCAGTAGATGAACTAGGAATGGATATCGGGGCCAGTACACCATAACCACCCCAAGGATTTACTGAATACTGTGCTGGCATCGAGTGTCCGTCAGCTTATTCTCTACCACGACTGTTTTCTCCATTCATAATCTTTAATCATAGTCTTTCCATATCTCTTACTCATCTTAAAATCTGCCATCTGTCTTTCATCCGCACCATTACTTACAAGATTACAAATAGACTCCTTATGGCTAAATTTAAAGAATAATTCTGTCTTTATATTACTTCATTTGTCAATGGTATTTTAACCATGTTGACCATTCTTTGTCTCTTGAACATCTTCTCCTTGACCTTCATTGTAACCACACTCTATCTGTCTGCGCCTTGTTAGTTTCCTTGTTATCATCTCCTCTTCTGCTTTTTCTTAAATATTGATATTTCTTAAGTTTCTGTTCAGGGTCCTGAGTGATCTTATCCAATGACTTCAATTACTGTATCTGTACTGATGACTCAAATTTATCTTTCTGATAGCTCTCTCTCTCCAGCGCTTCTATATATCGAAATGCCTGCTAAATGTTTCCTCTGAGATACCACAAATACATTTCAGGTTTAACATGTTCAGAACTGAACTCACCTTTGCCTCAAAACTGCCTTCTTTTTGTTTCCTGTTTCAGTGAATTACAGTGCCATGCATATAGCTGTTCAACCCAAAAGTCCAAGAGTAATTCGGACTTCTTGCTCTTCCTCACTCCTCACACCTATGTCCTGTTTATTCAGTCTCTTAAATTTGTCCTATCTATTTACTTCTTTTCATCCTTACTGCTAGGCCACCATAATCTTTGACCTAGATTACTTTAATAGTCTTATGGTTGGTCCCTGCCCCAAACATTTTCAGCATTGTAGCCACATTAAACATCATGACTGTTTCATTTTCTGTCTTCCCACTAGAGTTTCTCTTTTGTTACATCCCAAGAACTTGTCACATAGTAACATTAATCATTTGTTCAATCAAAGAAATAGAGGAGAAAAGGAAAGAATGGCTTTCACTGGAGCGATTACAAATGAATTGATATCTTCAGAGTTTTTGTTATATTGAAGAGGTTGGTAAGAGGAGAGGGGTTAAATTTGGAGAAAAGTTTATCACAGAGAGAATTACACAGGGAGCAGTAGATCGAGCTAGTGACAAGGCTGTAGAAAATGTACATAAAGCAGAGCTTCCTAACTTGTGTGACATGCTGGTGTGCCAGAGTAGGTTACATGAGAAATTGGGCAGTACTTAGGGTGCCTGTATTCAAACCTACATCCATCTGACTCTGAAACTTATGTTCTTCCTAGTAAATGCTATTGCTGCAAAAATGAGATAGCTTTACCAACTGATGCCATTGATGTTAATAAGCTTTCATTTTACATAGTTATGAGGAAACCCAAAGATATACATTACAATTTTATAATTACTTTTATATAATGTTCTTAGAGATCATTTTAACGTACTTCTTGTTTGATGTTATTAAGTGTATATAAAATGAATGTTTAATGCTATACTTTTGAACTTGATTCTAGAATCAATTTGCTGTTTTCCTGTGTTAAGAAAGGAATTACTTTATAATACATATTTGTAATGTTCTGTCAATTTTATACTGTGATAATGTTCTATTTCTTTAGTCCTTATCTGAAAAACTCAATTCTTTAAATAAATAAAACCAAACAGTCTTGAGGCTCATATTTATCAATTATAATTATTTGAAAACTTCTGTTGTTTTTTGAACCTTTGCAACTTTTCTGTAAATTTAAAACTATCATTATAAAAACCTATCCTAAATAAATTAATGTGAATTAGTATTAGAAAAAATGATGAATTAGTATTTAGTTATGAAAACATCTAAATAACAGTTTCTTTATGTAAAGAGCTCTACTTTTTTCTAGAAAGTTTAAGGTAATTTTTCCCTTAACATTTAAGGTCAGCAAAGGAGGCAGAAGACAAAATTAAAAAGGCAATAGAAAAAGGAGAGACTCTTCCTACAGAGGCCAGATTTGATTCCAACTGCATTACACCAGGTAAATTCCCTGAGTAACAATTCCTGAGAGATTTAAAATGGAAATATTTTTAAATGTATTTTTTTTTAGCTTCTATTTATTTTGTCCCTAGGATTCTATTTGTTTTATTTTTCCAATTGTGTCTTCTCATGAGATGGCGTGGTCACCTTGGTCCTAAGTGCTCCTCTGAAGACCCACTGTAGGGATTTACAGATGTTGATAAGAGCTATAGACAAAATTCTCCTACATGCACAGAATTCCAAACCTGAAATGAACTTAGAAGATCTGTCCTAGCTCTGCCACTTATTTGTATGCAAACTGACTCAGTGAGCTTGTGGCTCACCCAAATTCACATAGCTAGCTTGTATTCTAGTCCACAGTGCTCACTGCCCTACTCCCAAAGGCAGTTAAGATTCCTGTGACTTTACAGATAAATGGAATTATCAATATTATAAGTTTAATTTTATATGCAACAACATACCTTGTACTTCCTTAGAGCTTTATCTAACATTATTGTAATCCTTTACTTTGGAAAAAAATCTTAAAATCTTACTTTTTGGTGAATTCCTTACTAACTGGTAATTTTCTTTTTTATTAAGTACCATAATCACACAATGCTTGGTTTAATAAGCAGTTTTATCCTGAGTGTGTTTTAAGATTGTATTGCCTTGACTGTTGACCATCGGGGCTTTTCATAAAACATCCTCAGTTTCCAGATTAATAATAACTTTTCCAGGTTAACAGTAGTAGTAATGATAGTTGCCTTTGTTGTTGTTGTTATGGGCAATCTGATTGAAGTTGCATGCCTAAAAGAAACCTTAGAATCCAGCAGAGGAAATATAAGATTGAGGCTCGTTAGATAGTTGAACTTCTGCCTTGTGTGAAAATATTTGAAGCATAGTCCTGAGGCAGTTGTAGTATTCCCTGACTTTTCCATGTGAGATAAACTTTCTTTTAGGGTAACCAATGAAATTAGAAACAGTTGTGATATGTGCTAGGGAAAGGTACAGCATTACCTGCTTTTCTAGAGAAGCACAAGAGCTTTTGACTTCCTATGCAGCTCTTACAGCTAGCTAACCCTGGACACCCAGATCCAATTGCTTGTTGTCACTGGCAACTCACTGTTTTTACGTCTCTCTCAGACTAAATTTTGTAAAATTTCTTATGTATAGGGACTGAATTCATGGCCAGGTTACATGAACATCTGAAGTATTTTGTAAATATGAAAATTTCTACAGACAAGTCGTGGCAAGGAGTTACCATCTACTTCTCAGGCCATGAGGTTATTATCTCTTTTTATCTAAAGTTTTTTTTTTAAATTTAATATCCTGATGCATATCATATTACCATTTTTTTTAATTAAAAAAACATTGTATTTAGACTCCTGGAGAAGGAGAACATAAAATCATGGAATTTATCAGATCCGAGAAAGCAAAGCCAGATCATGATCCCAACACCAGACACTGTCTTTATGGTTTAGATGCTGATTTGGTAAGTATAATATTTGTTGTTATTATAACCATAATTATGCTGTTGTAGTTAAATATCTAAGATCTCAATCTTTTACAAGAAACTTTCTGGCTGTGGAAACAAATATTGAAGACATAATCATGATTGCTACTTTTGCCATTTCCAAAACAATTGGAAAATGAGCTATTTTGCCATATGTTATGATCAGTAGGCCTCTATGATTACTGTTCACACTGGACTGGCCCTAATCCTATAAATGATCTGCCGAGGTCAGGGTAGAGGGCCTTTTTCACCCTCATGTTTAAAACATGACTTTGAATACCACCCGATTTGATAACCCCATGACTGAAATAACTTTACTAGATTTGGTTTAACTTTTTATTATGAAAATTTTCAAACACAAAAGAAGTAAAGAAGGTAGTATAGTGAACCAACTCATGTCCTTGATCCACCTTAAATAATTTTCACCTTCTATCCCTAACTATCTGTCTCCTTTCTCCTACTTCTCTGGGTTCTTGAAACATATCCCAGACGTTGTATCATTTCACCTATAAATATTTTATAGTGTTTCTCTAAAGGAGAGTATTATTTAAAAAAGAAAAAAACACAGCTCATTATCCCACATAAAACAAAAATTAGCAGTCACTGTTTAACATATTAATATAACCATTTAGTATTCTTATTTCCCTGGTTGCTTCATAAATGTTTCATTTTGTTTAGTTTGAATGAATACTGAAATAAAGTAAACAATATACATTGCAATTGGTTGGTATATCTTACTAGACTAACTTACTTTGGGGATTAGAATACTAAGTGAGAAGATTAACTGAAAATGCCCTTTTCCAGCTTTTTCTGAGTTTTTACATACTAGAAATATCCTGGCCTCCAGATGAGCCCTGTTTTCTTCTATTGGAAAAGCTACTGCCTTTAATTTTTTACTCATTCACCCATAGCAGGTAGAAAGTTGTGAAAACCAAGAGAAGATTTTCTGGATTTTTTTTTTGTTGGGGACAGGTTGTAAAAGTCATGTGAGTGTCTAAGGTAAACATTTTTTTTCTTAGCAAAGTGTACTCACTTCAACCCATTCATGCCTGTAAATGGATCAAATTAGTCATATTTTGATATTTGTAAATTTATTGTGCTAATAAATTGTTGTATTGTCCCTAACTAGTCATGTTCTTTATTTAGAAATGATTTTTATTTGATTGTTTTTGTGAACCTGATACTATAACATGAGAACAAAAACATTTCTTAATCATTTTTCAACAGATTATGCTTGGATTAACAAGTCACGAGGCACATTTCTCTCTTTTAAGAGAAGAGGTTCGGTTTGGTGGCAAAAAAACACAAAGGTAAATCATGCTGCATATATGTTGGAAGAAAAAACAGAAATTAAATTAAGAATAGTAATCCATAAACAGATATATGATCTTGTAAATGTTTTCTTCCATTCCGTGGGTTGCCCTTTCACTGTTGGTCATTTCATGCACAAAGTTTTTAATTGCGATGAAGTTGAATATGTTTTTTTCTTGTTTCCTGTACTTTTAGTGTAATGTTCATGAAATCATTGCCAAATCCAATGTCATAAAGCTTTTCCCCATTTTATTCTAACAGTTTTATAGCTTTAGCTCTTACATTTAGGTCTTTGATCCTAGTTGAATTAATTTTTGTATATGGTATAAGGTAAGGGTCCAACATCATTCTTTTGCGTGTGGATGTCCAGTTTTTCCACCACTTGTTGAAAAGTTTATCTTTTCCCTGTTAAATGGTCTTCACCCACTAGTTGAAAATCACTTGACCATGTATGCAAGGGTTTATGTCTGGGCTCTGTAGTCTGTTCCATTGGTATATATGTATGTCTTTATGTAAGTTCCACAGTATTTTCATTATTGTAGCTTTATAGTATGACGTGTGATCATACAATATGGTGAATGTTTAAATTTTTAAAAATATTTATTACAGTAAAAGAGTAAAAGACACATTGCCATTAATCCCCTTCAAAATACTCCCCCTCGCTTTGAACACACTTATCCCTTCATTCTTTCCACTTTCTGAAGCAGTTCTGAAGTCCTCTTTTGTGAGTGTCTTTAGTTGCCCTGTCGTGGTTGCCTCCGTGTCATGAATCATTTTGACATTGGGGAAGAGCCAGAAGTCACACGGTGCCAGATTTGGTGAATAAGGTGGATGAGGACACACCATATGCTTTTATTTGACAGAAACTGATGTACCAGAAGTGGTGTGTGTCATGGAGCATTGTCGTGATGGAGGATGGTTTACGACACACTTTATTTTTTATTTTTTTAAAGATTTTTTATTGGGGAATTGGGGGAAGGGGAACAGACAAGTTGCTGTTCTTTTCTTCTTCAGTCTAGTTGTGGAGGACATTGCTTCACTGGCCCAAGTTGGCACCATCATTGCGCTCTTCCCAGGGCAGTGTCATTGGCCCTCATATGTGAGATCT
>NW_017731620.1:518488-527360 GCF_001890085.2 Hipposideros armiger | reverse complement strand
AGACAAGTTGCTGTTCTTTTCTTCTTCAGTCTAGTTGTGGAGGACATTGCTTCACTGGCCCAAGTTGGCACCATCATTGCACTCTTCCTGGGTGAGGCAGATCAGTCGCCGGCTTCTGGATGGCCACTCATGGCGGCTGCTGGCCGCTCACGCTGGCTGCCAGCCACTCACAGTAGCCCATGGCAACCCACTGCAACAGGGACTGCAGCCTATGCCATCGCCGGAGACTCAAAGTCGAGCTGTTGTTCAGCATCTTAGCTGTAGAGGGCAGTGTCATTGGCCCTCATATGTGAGATCTGAACCGGGGCCCTCTGGCGTCCCAAGCCAGCTCTTAACCAATGCGCCACTCGGCCGGCCCTACGACACACTTTAAAACACATCTTCTCTCAACTGTAGCTCACACCAGACTGACTGCACCGAACAAGTTGAAACTTGTCACACACTGTTACTAAGGTTCGACATGCCACTTCCCGTATTGAAGATCCCTGCCTTTCTGTTGGATGGCACTCAGCAGCAGCGTTCACCATATTTTGTGATCACTACGGAAAGGTTCCGTGTCACACATTGCTTCTGGTATGGCAGTTACTGTCAAATAAAAACATGACAGTGTGTCCTCATCCACCTTATTCATCGGACCTGGCACTGTGCAACTTTGGGCTCTTGTCCAAACTCAAAATGATTTAGGACATTGAGGCAGCCACTACAGCACAACTAAAGACACTCACGAAAGAGGACTTCCAGAGCTGCTTCAGAAAGTGGCATTAATGATGGGATAAGTGTGTTTGAAGCAAGGGGGAGTATTTTTTTTTTTCCGAAATAAGTTATTATTTTTTAGATTTTATTAGGGAATTAGGGTAGCGGAACAGCATTGGGGAATCAGGGAAGGGGAACAGACAAGTTTCTGTCCTTTTATTCTTCAGTCTAGTTGTGGAGGACATCGCTTCATTGGCCTGTGTTGGTATTATCATTGCACTCTTCCCAGGTGAGGCAGATCTGTCGCCGGCCAGTGGACAGCCGCTCAGAGCGGCTCTTCGCAGCTCACGGTGGCTGCCATCCACTCGCGGTAGCTTATAGCAGCCCACTGCAGCAGGGGCTGCAGCCTACGCTGTCACTCTTTACTCACAGCAGCCCAGCTCCAGGTCAAGCTGTTGTTCATCATCTTAGCTGTAGAGGGCAGTGTCACTGGCCCTCATGTGGGGTCTGAACCAGGGCCCTGCTGCTCAGAGCTGGTGTCCCAAGCCAACTCCTAACCAACATGCCGCTCGGCCGGCCCAAGGGGGAGTATTTTGAGGGGGATTAATGGCAGTGTGTCTTTTACTGTAATAATTTCTTATTTAAACATTCACCATCTTATTTGATCACATCTCATTAGTTTTGAAATCAGGAAAGGTGGGACCTCCAACTTTGTTCTTGTTTTTCAGGATTATTTGGCCATTGGGGGTCTCCTGAAATTAACTATTTTCGGATGGATTTTTTTTTTTTTTTTCCAAAAAACATCCTCGGGGTTTTGATAGGAGTGACATAGATCCCTTTAGGTAGTATTTACATTTTGATATTAAGTCTTTCAGTCCATTAACACAAGGTATCTTGTTTAATTTCTTTCAGCAGTGTTTTATAATTTTAATGTACAAGTCTTTTGCCTCCTTTTATTTTCTTCTTTTGTTTCCCTTTTATTTAAAAACATTTTAAAAACTGTGTAGTCTCCATGCTGTACATTACATCCCAGGACTTACTTAACTTATAACTGGAAATTGTACCTTTTGACCACCTTCACCCATTTTGCCCACTCCCTACCTCTACCCCCTACCCACATTAATCTGGGAACCATTAATCTGTTCTCTATATATATGAGTTTGGTTTTTTGCTTCTGTTTTATTTTCTTTTGCCTCCTTGGTCAAGTTTATTACTGAATGTTTTATTTTTTTGGATGGTATTATAAATAGAATTGTTCCTTAATTTTCTCTTTAGGTTCTTTGTTGCTAGTGTATAAAACACAATTGATGTTTGTGTGTTGTCTGTGGCTATGCTGAATTTGTTTTTTAGTTCTAGTAGATTTATTGTAGTTTTGTGGAATTTTATATACAGAGGGTGCATAAAAAATGTATACACATTTTAAGAAAGGAAAAAACTATTAAAATTGTAATATTCAATATATAACAATAACAAAAGATGAATACAAGTCATGCTTGACTTCTGCAATTACAAGAGGTGCTCAGAGGTTACCATCAGCGTAATTTTAATAGTTTTTTCCTTGCTTAAAATCTGTATACAGTTTTTTGGACACCCTCTGTATATATGGAATCATACCATCTGTACATATACTTTTACTTCTTTTCCAATTTGAATGCTTTTTCTTTAAAGTAATTTTTTAAAATTTTTCTATTACAGTTGCATAATATTATATTAGTTTCAGGTGTACAATATAGTGATTAGACATTTACATAACTTATGAAGTGATCATCCCTGTAACTCTAGTACCCACCTGACTCCATACATATTATGATATTATTGACTATATTCCTTATGCTATAATTTACATTCCCATGACTATTTTTTAACTACCAATTTGTACTTCTTAATCCCTTTCTCTTATTCAACCATCCCGCCAACCCTCCTGCCATCTGGCAACCATCAATATGTTCTCTGTATCTATAAACTTGTTCCTGTTTCTGTTTATTTTGTTCTTTAGATTCCACAGATAAGCAAAATCACATGGCATTTGTCTTTCTCTGTCTGACTTACTCTATTCAACACAATACCCTAAAGGTCCATCCATGCTATTGCAGATTTCATTCTTTTTATGACTGAGTAATATTCCATTATATATATGTACTACCTTTTCCCTATCCATTCATCCATTGATGGACACCCAGGTTGCCTCCATAGCTTCCTGGTTGTAAACAATGCTGCCATGAACATATAGATACACATGTCCCTTTAAAGTAGTGTTTGGGGTTTCTTTGGATAAATACCCAGAAGTGGGATTATGGAGTCCTTCTTTATCACTTGTGATAGCTTTTGTTTTAAAGTCTATTTTGTCTGGTATAAGTAATGCTACCCCAGGTGGTGGTGGTGTTTCCATTTTCCTGAAATATCTTTTTCCAGCACTTTATTTTCAGTCTGTGTGTGTCTTTCAATCTGAAGTGAGTCTGTTGTAGGCAGCATACATAAGGATTTTTTTGTTTTCTTATCCCTCCAAGCATCCTGTGTCTTTCGATTGGAGCATCTAATCCATTTAGAGTAATTGTTAATAGATATGTCATTATTGCCATTTTATTATTCATATTTTTTATCTGTTTTTTTTTTCTTCTTCCTAAATAAGTACCTTTAACATTTCTTTTAATACTGGTTTGGTTCTTATCTGGGAAGCTCTCTATCTGTCCTTCGATTCTAAATGATAGCATTGCTGGGTAGAGTAGTCTTGGTTGTCGATCCTTACTTTCCATCACTTTGAATATTTCATGCCAGTCCATTCTGGCCTGCAAAGTTTCAGTTGAGAAACCAGCTGGTAGCTTATGGGAGCTCCCTTGTAGGTAATTAACTGCTTTTCTCTTGCTGCTTTTAAGATTCTCTTTGTTTTTAAGCTTTGGAATTTTAATTATAATGTATCTTGGTGTGGGCCTCTTTGGGTTCATCTTGTTTGGACTCTCTGGCTTCCTGGACTTGTATGTGTATTTCCTTCACCAGGATAGGGAAGTTTTCTGTTGTTATTTCTTCAAATAGTTTCTCAATCTCTTGCTCTCTCTATTTTCCTTCTGGCACCCCTATGATGTGAATATTGGTGTACTTGATGTTGTCCCAGGGACCTCTTTAAGTATCCTCATTTTTTTTGGATTCTCTTTTCTTTTTGCTGTTTTGTTTGGGTGTTTTTACCTTATCTTCTAAATCACTGATTCAGCCCTCTGTTTCATCTAATCTACTGTTGATTCCCTCTAATGCAGGGGTTGGCAAACTTTTAAGATGGAAGAACCGCCAGGGGTCAGCGAACTGCAGCCTGCGAGCTGCAGATTCTGAAGTAAAATAGAAAACGAAAAGAAAACTATCATAGTTTCATTTCTAAAACTTTTGAAGGCTATTAGTCACATAATGGTGGTTATATAAAAATATGTTTATGGCTCTCGAATAATTTTTAAATTGTTGTGAGGGACAGGATTGGCTCTTCCAGGGGTCGGCAAACTTTTGAGACAGAACATCTCCAAAGAGCCGCATGTGGCTCACAAGCTGCAGCTTGCTGACCCCTGCTCTAATATATTCTTCATTTCTGACTGGTTCTTTTTTATTTTCTATCTCCATTTATAAGTTTCTTATCTCTTTGTTGAAGTTCTTCCTGAGATCATGGAGCATCCTTATAACCACTACTTGGAACTCTGTGTCTGATAGATTGCTTGTCTCCATTTTGTTTAGTTAATTTTCTGGAGCTTTGTTCTGTTCTTTCATTTGAGACATGTTTCTTTGTCCCCTCATTTTGGCTACCTCCCTGTGTTTGTTTCTATGTATTAGGTAGGGTTGCTATGTCTCCCAGTTTTCGTAGAGTGACCTTATGTTGTAAGTGTCCTGGGGGCCCAGTGGCACAGTCTCCCTGTCACCTGAGCCAGGTGCTCCAGGTTTGTCTGTTGTGTGGGTTGTGTGTGTCCTCCTGCTGTAATTGAGCTTTGGTTGCTGTTTGCATGTCAGTGGAAGGGGTTGACCCTCTGGCTGATTGGTTGTGAGCACTGGCTGTGACTACAGTGGAGGTACTGTTGTGCAGGGACTCACCCTACAGAGCTGGATTCACTTTAATGGAGCTCTGGTACCTGCCACGTCTGCCCTGTGGGTGTGTCGTTTGTGGAGGTGGTTGGGTCGTGCTCTGGTGTGGTCTGAAGCTGGCCACTGGGTGTGTTGGTTCTGGGGCCTCTTAGGAGGAGCTCTTGTGCAGGTCAGTGTCAGCCACTGCCTGTGTTGTGCCCCCCAGGCTGCTTGGTATGAGCTACAAAGTCGTCTGCAGATGGTTACCACTTGTGCTGGGCATGGAGGTGTCTGGGAGAGGCTAAATGGTGAAATGAGGGCACCTGCTGCTAGTTCCAGGCTTGGAGCTGCTGAGTAAGAGGTAAGGGACACACCAAGGCCAAATGCTGCTTGTTTGGGTTTTGTGACTCTGAGAGATTTTAGGAAAGTCTGCATCATGACCCAAGACACCCCATTTGTATGAAAAAGCCATGGAAAGTGGCTTGAGTGAGCCCACAAGTTGGGTGGGGCAGGGTCTCAGGGAATCATTAGAGTGGGGTAAAGGGGGGTGGGTAGTTAGGTTAATGGAGACTCAAATATAGTGCCTGCCTACACATGCAGGCTGGGTGCTGGGAGTGATCGAGAAAGGAACAATGGCTTCTGCCTACACTTCTGTCTGGGAGAAAGCTGCCCCTCCAGCCTGCACTCTGAAGCCAGACTATTTAGTTTCTCCCTATACAACCCTGGTGCCTTTTAAGCTTTTGCCCCACTGCTGCAGCACACAGTGAGTGAGTCCACCAGCAAGTAAGTCCATGTGTGGGCCCTTTAAGAGGACCACCTGAGATTTCTGCAACTCTCTGTCTCACTCAGCTACAATCTCCACTGGTATTTACAGCCAGGAGTTCTATGGAGTTCTCTTCCTGGCACTGGAACCCTGGACTGGTTTGGGGTTAGGACCCCTTGTTCCACAGACAGGACCTCCACAGCTGAGTTATGCCTCCCGATTCTCACTTGCCACATGTGGGTGTGGGACCAGCCCATTCTGGGTCTCTGCCCCCTCCAGCCAGTCTTGAGGTGGCTTCTCCTTTATATCCTTAGTTGTAGAACTTCTGTGTAGCTAGACTTCAGGTGATTCTCAATGGTGGTTCTGTAATTTAGTTGTAATTTTACTGTAGTCGTGAGAGGAGGCAAGCACAGTGTTTACCTGCTCCACCATCTTGACTGGAAGCGCAATTTGGATGCTTTTTATTTGTTTTCTTGTTTAAGTGCCCTGGTTAGGATTTCCAGTATAATGTTGAATAGTTACAGTGACAGTGGGCATCCTTGTATTTTTCCCAATCTTAGAAAGCTTTCAGTCTTTCACCATTGAGTATGATGTTTGCTTGGGGTGTTTCATAAAACTCCTTTATCATATTAAGGAAGATCCCTTCTATTCCTACATTGCTCAGTATTTTCACCATGTGTTGAATTTTGATGGATGCTTTTTCTGCTAAATGATTGTGTGGTGCTTTTTCTTTTGTTTACTGATTTGGTGTATTACATCAATTTTTTTTTATGTTTTCTTTGCATTCCTGGGATAAATCCTACTTGCTTATGTTGTATAATCCTTTGAATATGCTGTTATTAGTTTACATTCCTATTCATAGTTAAACTTGGAATACAGGTAAACAGCCAGGAGTATAAACCTCTATATCATGCCAGGGAAAGATAAGAAGAATTAGTGATAGTGCCTCACCATTGAAATTTCGGAGTATATTGCAGTAGACATAAAAGTATATACTCAGTGATCTCTGTGTTTTCTGCCAGAGGACAGCCTTAAATGGGCCAGATCCCACTGGTTTGTTATATCTGTTATGTATTATTTAGGCTTTCTTACTTCTGAGAACCTTTTCATAGAAAGCATGATGTAAACCAATTATTTTTAAATTTATGTTATATGAATTATAATTGCAATTATATTTTTATTTTTACATTACCCTGCAGCTTTCATATAAATTTCATGCCTTGATTACAAGGAATAATTATCTCCTAATAATGTTTTATTTTAAGCTTTGCTGCAGTTTTAAACTGAAACCATAAAAAATATAGTTAACTCTATGTTGATCATCTGACTAATTACAGGGTATGCGCACCAGAAGAAACCACATTTCACCTTCTACACTTATCTTTAATGAGAGAGTATATCGACTATGAGTTTTCAGTATTAAAAGTAAGTATAAATAAGCTGTGGACCAAAGATGTGTATGCAGAAATTTCCATAGGACTTGACTTTTTCTTCCATTTTACTGCAGGACAAGATCACATTTAAATATGATATTGAAAGGATAATAGATGATTGGATTATGATGGGATTTCTTGTTGGCAATGATTTTATCCCTCATCTACCTCATTTACATATTAATCATGATGCACTGCCTCTTCTTTATGGAACATATATTACCATCCTGCCAGAACTTGGGGGTAAGAAGAGTTTAATACTCATTTGAGGCTACTTTAACTTACCAGTCAAATAATTCTAAAAATGTTACTCAGTTTTATTAGATTATTGCAAGCACAACTAAAGTAGGAAAAAACTGGTGGCTTCTTTGGGTCTAAGGCAGAAGCTCTGAGATTATAGTTTTCCATAGTTCACAAGCAAAGAAAATGACCAGTTATGCAGTCTCATTTACTGATACCTAAATAATCTCTGCCTTTAATTGTTTAGGAAAGTCAGTAGAAGTTGTTAGTTTCACTTAACTCCTTTCATATTTAAACATAGAAATTCAATTTTTCTGAATGGTTAGGTATTATAGTATTTAATATGAGGGAAAATTTTTTCAATTGCAATAGGATATTGACAAACAGTGGTGATGCTGACTAAAGCAACAGAGTAGGGGGATATTAGTCCTTTTCTTTTCAAGGTAACATATCAAATGAATGATCTTGGTAGATTCTAGAACATATTTAATTTAATTAACTGTTACCAAATGTTGAAAATGTGGGAGGATTATTATTATGTGAACTGGGAATTTCTTATATTTTGCTTCAGTTTTTACTTATTGTATGTTGTAGTAACATCAAGTTCATAGAAACTAGGGCCAGTTATATAGTCCAACACTGAGTGGTTTTCTTTGATTAGTAGAATGTCAACATTCAACATTTTATGAAAAGAATTTTGTAGAATTGTTTAGGAAAAATGTCAGCTTTTAGTACAAATTGAGATTTTGTTCCTTTTAGGTTATATTAATGAAAGTGGGCATCTCAACTTACCTCGATTTGAAAAATACCTTGTGAAGTTATCAGACGTAAGTAACCAGAAGTTTGTGTTTTCCTGTCCCAGGGTAGCTGTAAATGGTCAGTAACCAATTTCATAATACCAGAAGAAAATTTTTTTGTAATTCTAATTCTATTGGTCATTCTGTATAAATAATTTTACCTAAATTGTTTTTGTTTTTATTTGCTTTTTTTTTTTTTTAATTTTCAGAATAGTACGTGAGGTCCCCATGTGCATAAAAAAAGTAACATTCTCTGACTCCCTGTGCCCCAGAAGTAGTCCCTGTTAAAAGTTTGGTTTGTATTCTTCCAGACATACTTACATTATTTTTAAAGGAATTTAAACTTTTCTGTACAGTTTGATCGGGAGCACTTCAGTGAAGTTTTTGTGGACCTAAAATGGTTTGAAAGCAAAGTTGGTAACAAGTACCTCAATGAAGCAGCAGGTGTTGCAGCAGAAGAGGCCAAGAACTACAGGGAAAAGAAAAAATCAAAGGTGTCCATTTTTTTAGGTGTCCTTTCATTGTTTTAGCTGTAAAGGTAAAACTGATATTCCTTGTTTCTCATTTTCTTTCTTATGATTTTGGGGCTACCTCATTTCATTTTCATTTCTTCTTCTCCTCTATGGACATTTAAAAAATTGTTTCTTTTTCTCTTTAAAAATCAATTTCTTATTTGGCCCTAAAGAAGAACATTGTGGTCTTTTTGCTCTTTCACTCTCTTAATAAGTATAGAAAACATTTCTAAATATGAGTCCAGGAAATTAGCTATCTTTTTAAAATATGGATATTTATAGCATTTAATGTTATGAGACATTAACTAAAGAAAGATCAGTGATTTTTCTCTAGAAATGATTTGTATATAAAATCATATACAGGCCTGTCGAGTGACGCGTTGGTTAAGAGCTGGCTTGGGA
>NW_017731620.1:437086-517763 GCF_001890085.2 Hipposideros armiger | reverse complement strand
AGCACAATGATAATACCAACATGGGCCAGTGAAGCAACATCCTCCACAACTAGACTGAAGAACAAAAGGACAGCAACTTGTCTGTTCCCCTTCCCAAGATTCCCCAGCGCTGTTCCCCTCCCCCAATTCCCCAATAAAATCTTTAAAAAAAACCAAAAACACCATATATGTATATATAGTGCAGTGATAGGCCAGGTTAAGAGTTGATTAATAGCACAATATCTAGTAAATGTTAGGAGCTCAATAAATGAATAATAAAACCAATTACAATATGCTAGTACCCTGTAAAACATCTCTAATCTCTAAAGAATGTCTTGTATGTGTTACCTTGGAAAGTAAAGCTCTTCTGAAATTTTCTTCACCATATCTATAATTACTGGATTCTGATGAAATTAATGACTTTCTTGTACTCTTCTCACTGTACTGGTTCTATTTAGGACTCTTACTACAGAAAGGGCAATTATCTTGATTTTGTCTAGTAAATCCCTTTTAATTGCTTAGCATTTTCTTAGTGGAACTTAGCAGCAGTCAGTCTGCATTCCACTCTTAAGAAAACAGCTTCTTCAACTTTTTGGGAACCCGTACTCACAAAACTTAACATTTCAATAATTCCTGGCTCTGCCCACCTCAGCTCAATCTTTAAGCTTCACAAATCTTCCAGGCATATGTGGTTAACATTAGAGACATGTTATGAGAGGAGAGACATGTAAAATGAGAGGAGCTGGATGAATAGCCCAGGCATAGGAAGTTGGGCGAGGCCCTAGTTTGGATGAAGAAAAAGAAGAGATGGGGATAAGGGAGGAGAAAGAACTAATGAGAGTCACTGGCAGTGGATAGGCAGTCAGAAAATAGAGGGGGACAAAAAGAAGAAATCACAAGGGAGGAAAAACATGGGCAGTAGGAAGGATGTGATGAAATCGAAGATCTATAGAAACGCAGATGAGTTGCATGGAAGTAAAATTTAGAAGTGGATGGTAGATAGCAGAGTCCTAAGGATGATGGGA
Organism: Hipposideros armiger; assembly: GCF_001890085.2. Lineage (NCBI taxonomy): Eukaryota > Metazoa > Chordata > Mammalia > Chiroptera > Hipposideridae > Hipposideros > Hipposideros armiger. Next base: position 516,759 of record NW_017731620.1, on the reverse strand, counting down.
TCCAGAGTTACAGAAAATAGATAGTATTTGTAATCAGTGGATTCCATCATAAACAAATATATTGTTAGCAGCAGCCCAGAACTTGACACAGAAAAATGTTAAAGTCGATAAATTACAAAAGGATTTGATATTGATTGTGTACTTTTCTCTAATTATGGTAAATGAAATATTCTTGAAGTTTTTCTTTGGGAACACATATATAATTAAATATACTTCACTTTTATATTGATGAGAATTACTTATCACATATTTTTGAGAGGACTGAATATTAAGTTTTATATGTAAAGATTTATAGCTTCAGAAAATATGATACAAAACTGAAAACATTTACACAGTATTTGAAGATTATTTGTAAAGTAAACTTTTACAGTGTGTCACTTAAGGATCAGTCACTTATTTTTAGTTTTTTAAAAATCTCCGTTAAATATCTTACTTTGAAATATATCATGCCACTAATTTTATATTGATTTATCATTTTTATAGGGCCAGGAAAACTCCATATATTGGGCTGCATTAGATAAAAATGTACAAGGGGTAACTGCTAAGGGTGAGTACAAACTATGTTTTTTTTTAAATTAGTTTCAGGTGTACAAAACAAAGTAATAGTTAAACATTTACACCCCTCACAAAGCAATAATGCATTTTAATATGGTGTTTTTTGGATACAATAGTTGTTATATCTTTGCTTTATTAGTACTAATTCAGTAACATTGGATGGAATATATTTATATGATAGCTTATAAGCATCTTCTTTGATATGTATTTATTAAAGATTTAGGTGGAAAAACAGAGTATTCATAATTGTCAGCCACTTTCTGATTTTTTTTCCAGACAATTTAGAAGATGAGACTGAAGATGATGACCTATTTGAAACCGAGTTTAGACAATATAAAAGAACATATTACATGACAAAGATGGGAGTTGATGTAGTGTCTGAGTATGTATTTGCTTATACTGTAAAGTAGAAAAAAATTAGATTTTGCAGTTCTTCATAAAATAGCATAATTTTGATAGTTAAGGGAGTGGGAAAGAAGGATTTTTTGATTTCATAAATTATTCTAGGTCTTTCAACCAGCCTGGTTTTAGAGAAGGTGATATTACAAAAGCTGACGTGTTAAATTCCTATGATAAAAATTGCCAAATACAAAATGGTTAGCTTTTTTTTAAATTGAATTTATTGGGGTGACGTTGGTTAGTAACATTATATAGATTTCAAGTATACATTTCTATAATACATCATCTATATATCACATTGTGTGCTCACCACCTTCTACGGCCATGTATTTGATCCCCTTTATCCTCTTCTGCTGTCCCCCTCCCCCCCTTAACCTCTGGTAGCCTCTAAACTGTTTAAACTGTTGTCTGAGTCTATGAGTTTTTGTTTGTTTGTTTGTTTGTTTGTTTGTTTGTCTTGTTCGTTGGTTGCTTTCAGTTTTATACCCCACATATGAGTGAAATCATAAGGTTCTTTTCCATCAGATTTATTTCGCTTAGTATGATAATATCAAGGTCCATCCATGTTATTGCAAATGGCAGTATTTCATCTTTTCTTATGGCTGAGTAATATTCTTTGTGTATGTATATCACATCTTCTTTATCCAATCATCTATTGAAGGAAACTTTGGTTGTTTCCATTCTTTGCCACTGTGAGTGAACATAGGGGTACATATACTTGTATCTTTACAGATAAATGTTTTCAGATTTTTGGGTAGATACCCAGAAGAGACATTGCTGGGTCATTCTGTTCTTAATTTTTTTTTTGAGGAACCTCCATACTGTTTTTCATAGCAGCTGCACCAGTTTACATTCCCTCCAGCAGTGTATAATGGTTCCTTTTTCTCGACAGCCTCTCCAACACTTGTTATTGTTTGTCTTGTTGATGATGACCATTTTAACAGGTGTGAGGTGGTATCTCATTGTGGTTTTGATTTGCATTTCCCTACTAGCTAGTGAAGTTGAGAGCATTTTTTCATATATCTGTTGGCTGTCTGTATGTCTTCTTGGAAGAAGTTTCTGTTTATGTCCTCTGCCCATTTTTTAATTGGCTTGTTTGTTTTTTTGTTGAGTTGTATGAGTTCCTTTTTTTTTTTTAGCTGAGCCATCCTGCCACCTGTTGGCAGCTCAGCGGTTGCTCAGCTCGGGCCGGGACTCAAACCACTATTGCTCAGAGTTCAAACTCTTGAGCGAGCTCTTAACCAACTGAGCCACTCGGCCGGCCCTTTTTTTTTTTTTTTTTAAAGATTTTATTGGGGAATTGGGGAAGCGGAAAAGTGTTCGGGAATTGGAGAAGGGGAACAGCCAAGTTATTGTCCTTCAGTCTTATTTGTGGGGGGCGCAGCTAGCTCAGCTCCAAGTTTAGTTGCCATCTGGCCACTTGTCGGCAGCTCGCTGCCGCTCAGCTCAAGGTGCCATGTTCAGTTTTAGTTGTGGGTGGGCGTAGTTCATCATCCCATTCGGGAGTTGAACTGGCAACCTTGTTGTTAGGAGCATGTGCCCTCACCAGCTGAGCCATCCTGCTACCTGTTGGCAGCTCAGCAGCAGTCAGCTTGGGCGCAGCTCACTGACCCATGTGGGAATCAAACCGGCGACCTTGTTGCTCAGAGCGTGCGCTCTTAACCAACTGAGCAACGAGGCTGGCCTGTGAGTTCCTTATATATTTTGGATATTAGCCTCTTATCAGAAGCATTGTTTGCAGATATCGTCTCCCATTCGGTTGGTTGCCTCTTTTTTTGTTGTTGTTGTTTAAGATTTTATTGGGAAACTGGGGGAGGGAACAGCATTGGGGAATTGGGGAAGGGGGACAGACAGGTTGCTGTCCTTTTTTTGTTCTTCAGTCTAGTTGTGGGGGATGTTGCCTCACTGGCCCATGTTGATATTAGGATCATTGCGCTCTTCTCGGCTGAGGCAGATCGGTTTCCGGCCATTGGACAGGCGTTCACGGCAGCTCATGCCGGCTGCCAGCCACTCACGGTAGCTTATGGCAGCCCACTGCAACCCTACTGCAGCCTACGCCATCCAGCAACTCACAGCAGCCCAGCTCCAGGTCAAGCTGTTGTTCACCATCTTAACTGTAGAGGGCGCAGCATCACTGGCCCATGAGGGATCAGAACTAGCGGCCCTGCTGCTCAGAGCTCGTGCTCCCAAGCCACCTCTTAACCAATAAGCCACTTGGCCAGCCCCAAGTTGCCTTTTTGTTTTGTTGATGGTTTTAGTTTGGTATAATCCCATTCATTTATTTTAGCTTTTACTTCCTTTGCCTTTGAGGTCACATTTATAAAATCCTCTTTGAACCGATAAGTTTAGAAACTATGCTTTCTTCCTTGCAGTTCATTGTTTCAGGTCTTAATTTTAGATCTTTGATGCATTTTGAGTCAATTTTGATATATAGTGACAGATATCAGTCTAGTTTCATTCTTTTGCATGTAGCTTTCCAATTTTTCTAGCACCATTGATTGAAGAGGCTTTTTTTCTCCATTGTATGTTTTTGGCTCCTTTGTCAAAAATTATCTGCCAATATATATGTGGGTTTATTTCTGGGTTCTCAATTTTATTCCATTGGCGTGTGTGTCTGTTTTTCTGCCCATACCATGCTGTTTTTTTGTTTTTTTTTTAATTGTGGAATTGGGGAAGGGAACAGTGTTGGGGAATTAGGGGAGGGGACCAGCCAAGTTGTTGTTCTTCAATCTTAGTTGTGGAGGGTGCCAGTCTCTATCTGGCTGCCTGTCGGCAGCTTGTGGCCTCTTAAGCTCAAGGTGCTGTGTTAAAATCTTAGTTGCAGGTGGGTGTAGCCACCATCCTATGTGGGAGTTGAGCCAGCAGCCTTGTTAAGAGCGCACACTCTATCCACTGAGCCATTTGGGCGTCAGCTCAGCGCAAAGTGCCAAGTTCAGTTTTAGTTGCAGGCAGGTATAGGCCACCATCGAACAGGCAGTCTTGTTGTTAGGAGCACGTGCTTTCACCAGCTGAGCTATCCTGCCATCTGTTGGCAGCTCAGCAGCAGCTCAGCTTGGGCGCAGCATCACTGGCCCATGTGGGAATTGAACCGGCGGCCCTGTTGCTCAGAGCTCGCGCTCGTAAACTAACTCTTAACCAACGGAGCCACTCGGCCAGCCCCATATCATGCTGTTTTGATTACTGTCGCACTTTAGTATAAGTTGAAGTCAGGAAGTATGATATCTCCAGCCTTGTTCTTTTTTTCTCAGGATTGCTTTGGCTATTTGGGCTCTTTTGTGATTCCATACAAATATGATGATTTTTTTGTTCTATTTCTTTGAAAGCTGCCATTGAGATTTTGATGGGGATTGCATTAAATCTGTATATTGCTTTGGGTAATATGGCCGAAAATGGTTAGTTTTTTGCTTCTCATCTTCTAAAGCTCACATCACACTTACCTCAAAGGCTGCCTGGCTCAACCCCAGGCTAATAGCTAGACCAAAAGTTTCTTAAGAACCTGATCTCTAGAATGGTGGCTTTCACACTTTTAAATTGCATCCTACACTATGAATTACAATGTTCATATTTTATGTATTTTAATTAACAAACACAAAGTGCTTGCCAAGTGCCAAGCACTAGTCTAAGCATTTAAAACATATTTATCCATTTAATTGTCACAACAATTCTTTAAGAAAAATACAATTGTTATTGTACAATAGAGGAAATTAAAGAATAAAAAGATTTGAGTGATTAGCTCATAGTGACATAGTGAGTAGCAGAGCCAGGATTGGAACACAGGCATTCTAGCTCCAGAGTTTATGATCTTAACCAATAGATGAGGTTGCTTTTCTGTAAGTAAAATAAGCATTTCATGAAATTCTATGTACCCTGATTATATGCAGAATATTTAGTATTTTCTATACTATTATTTTTACTTTTTTTAAAAAAAATATAATAAAACACTAATATTAGATCTTGTGTAGAGTCTGCCCAGGGATAGACCCAAGCTTTCACACATTGTTCTATATACTCTCAGACTGTCTTTTAGTCTAGTTATCATCTTTCTGAAGGGTCTATTTTCATATTGACCTCCAGTAACTAGAGGTATAAGAATTCTAGTACAATTCACTTGCTCATTTGAAGCTTTGTCAGGTGTCATTAGCATGTAGGACTTTTGAGACTTGAGAAATAATATATTTAAAATAGTTATACTTTTACTCCTTTATTCTTTAGTTCTTATATTTTCTTGATTACAGTTGTGTAGAACTATAGTACCTGCATTTGGCACTAAATTCTTAATTTGACAGGCAACTAATCTTCTGTTTTATTTCCCTTCCTTTTATATATTAAAATATAGCCATATGAAAATGAGATACCATTTGTTTGCCTAAAAAATAAGCAAATCTTTTTAAATTGTTATATTCAGTGTTGGTCTAGGGTACTCACAGAGTTCTTACCTTAATTACTGGTGAAAATGTAAATTGGTAAAATTATTTTGGAAAGCACATATGCAAAAGCCTTTAAAATATTTATCCCTTTGACCCAGTAACTGTAATTGTTAATCTGTCTTAAAAATATAAACTCAAACACAGAAGATCCTTATACACAAGGATGTTTATTACAAAGTTTTTTATAATAGTAAAAACTTACAAATCATAATTGTCTTCACCTCCTCCTTGTGACAGTCACCATGTCTGCCGCCTACACCAGAATCTGCAGAACTGCTAAACCTGTACTGACAGAAAGTCCTTTATAACTTAGAAAGGTACTTATGTTATTAAGTATGAGTTTTAAAAGCAGGAACAAAATCATATTTATATATTGTATACTCTCATTTTAAAAAACCAACTCACCTCACACCAGTTAGAATGGCTATCATCAGGACAAATAATAACAAGTGTTGGAGTGGCTGTGGAGAAAAAGGAACCCTCATATACTGCTGGTGGGAATGCAGATTGGTGCAGCCACTATGGAAGGCAGTGTGGAGGTTCCTCAAAAAATTAAGGGTAGAATTAACCATATGACCCAGCAATCCCTTTCCTGGGTGTCTACCCAGAAAATCTGAAAACATTTATCCATAAAGATGGATGTGCTCTGATGTTCATTGCAGCTTTATTTATGGTGGCCAAGACATGGAAACAACCAAAGTGTGCTTCAATAGATGATTGGATAAAGATGTGGTATATATGCACAATGGAATACTATTCTGCCACAAAAAAGAAGAAATAGTGCCATTTGCAACAACATGGATGGATCTTGAGATTATTATGATACGCAAAATAAATCAGACAGAAAAAGTTGAGAACCATATGATTTCACTGATACGTGGTATATAAAACTGAAAACAACAAAGGAACAAGACAAACAAATAAAGAAACAAAAACTCATAGACATAGACAATAGTTTAGTGGTTACCAGAGGGTAAGGGAGGAGGTGGATTGTAGATGAGAGTAAACGGGATCCAATATATGGTGATGGAAGGAGAACTGACTCTGGGTGGTGAACACACAATGTGATGTACAAATGATGTATTACAGAATTGTACACCTGAAACCTATGGAACTTTATTAACCATTGTCACCCCAATAAACTTTAATTAAAAACAACAAAACAAAAACCACCAACCTGGGCATGTAAAAAAGACTGAAAAGAAACATACCAATATGTAATAGTGATTGCTATAAGGTAACAGAAATGCTTTATTATCTAGATTTTCAATAATGAAGTATTTCTTTTAAAATGAAAAAGTAATACATTTAATGTTCAAAAGTGTGCCTTCCAGAAAAGTGAAGATCTGGAATATATAAGTGCATCTCTACCTGAATTTTGGTAACAGACACTAACAGGTTTATAGCTACTTTTGGCTTTAGCCTAGGGCTCTTTTTATTTCTGATCAAGATTTAACAGTTTTTGAGAAAGAGACAATTAGAAGGAAAATTGTCACTGGATATAGCACTTTTCAAAGTGTGTTCCAGCTACTATAACCAGATTTTAAGATCTTCCTGATTTCCTCTTGTGATTCAGGCATCCTCTCAGATAAAGAAGATCCCATCCCTGTCTCTCCAAGCACCCTGTATATTTCGGGGAGTGGTAGTGCCACTTTACAAAAACCTTCATTGGCCAGAACCTCAAGCAGAGTACATTGACTGAGTAAATATTCACAGCATGTTGAAATATTCTGGTAGTGGATTTACGGTAGGAAAACTATAAGTCAAGTCTTTCATCTTACAGGATGGAATTTTAAAAAATAATATTTTGGAGTTTCTCTGATTATAATTATTTAGCTTATTCATTGATTAAAACAAATTGAGGCATAGTATGGTATCAGCAGACATGCTCTGAAGACAATGGCCTTTCTTCAAAAAATAATGTTATAATGGAAGTATTCTTTTCTGTTTTCAGTGACTTTCTGGCTAATCAAGCTGCATGTTATGTTCAGGCGATACAGTGGATTTTGCACTATTACTATCATGGAGTTCAGTCCTGGAGCTGGTAAGGGATTAAAAACAAAAATAAATGTTTTGTTTTTTATAATGGTTCATTCTACTATAATCTCATTTGGGAATCTCTTTTCCGTTTATTTCTGTTTTCAGTGGTATTTTTAAAAAGATACACACAGCCAAGTTTAAATGAAATAGAGACAATCCGTTCTTATATGAAAATACTTTAAAAAGAACTTTGTATAACAACGGCACTTCCAGCCCTAGCAGATGGCCCATAATAAAAGCTCTTTCGTAATCTAAGGATTTAACATTTTCTATCATGATGAATCCAGTGTGGCAAAGTCTTTAGAATTATTGGGTCAGAGTGATTGTTATTATATATGAGGTTGTTCATTATATTCTTTTCTGCATTTTCTGTGTTTAAAAATTTTTTCTATCAGGAGTAATTATTGAAGTTATTTGAGTGCTAGACTGGAGGGGTAAAGAAGAAAGGAGAAAGAACTCATTTGCTTTTCATGGAAATAGTAATAACTTTCGGTTTCTCTCAGATTTCCTTTTCTAACAAATTCCATCTACATTTGCAAACCATCCACCAAAATAGAAAAATAACAAACCAAAATACCTCTGCTTGGCTTTGTTTTAAAGTATCATCACACTGCAAAACAAACCAGTGTGAGATAATATGGCATTAATTATGATTTCACTTACTAATAGCCTCTAAAAAAAATCTTTGCAATAACCTGATTCTCAGGACATCTCTGAAGTGTTCTAATGATAGAAATCCTTGATTTGCCATTTTTTTAAGAAGATGAGTATAAGTTATTCCTATTATACTACTTAGACAGTAAGGCCAGGCACTTAAAAACTATGTTTTCATATAATCCTCACAAATATTTAAGGTAAGTCTTATTCTCTGCCTTTTACAGATGAGGCTCAAAGAGGTTAAGTAATCTTTCCAAGGTCATATACACTCAAGCATCAAGTCCAAGCCTATCTGATTCCAGTGTCTCTACATTTCCATTATTCCACATGCCCTTCTACCTCCTAAATTTTTCCATTCATTTGAAATATGCCATAATTGTGGAATATAAAAATATTTCTTTATTTTTTGGCACCTTTAGTCAAACATTAAGAACACTGAAATTTTTAAAAAATTGTATGTACAAAGCTTTGTAGAATTTATACCTGTAAAGATGGGAAGGTATTAAAAACAAAAATAGTGTATATGATTGATAAATACTTTAATCCTTATCACAAATATAAACATATATATGTATATATATATATATATATATATGTGTGTGTGTGTGTGTGTGTGTGTGTGTATATATATATATATATATATATATATATATAGTATATGTACAAATTCAAATGTAAAAGTTATTAGAGCTGACTAATAAGAGCCATATGAATTCAGATTCTCTGTTCTCTCTGTCCACATGGAAGAGGCCCAAGCCCACATGAGCTTGTCAGAGTCTTCTGACTACCTCTTTACTTCATTCTAAGAATCTATTGATTGGGAGATTCACACTCAGCATTTGGGGAACTAAAAGAACCATTATGTTATATGCATCTTCAATTACATCATGTGTCCCAATTTTGGAAATGTGAAAATGTGCTTTAAAAATTAAAGAAATATAACATTCGTTGCTATAACATGACTAAATTTTCCAATACTACTGATTTACAGTGAAGTGGTAGAAATATGGGTGATAATTTTTTTCTTTAGAATTGTTGTTATGTGTTTTTAAAACAAAATATGGAAACGTAAATACTAATTATTGACCTGTTTCATGAAGTTGCCAATTGTTTAAAACTCTGTTTTGTTTTATAGGTATTACCCCTACCATTATGCACCTTTCTTATCTGATATTCGCAACATCAGTACACTCAAAATCCATTTCGAACTAGGAAAACCTTTTAAGCCGTTTGAACAGCTTCTTGCTGTACTTCCAGCAGCTAGCAAAAATTTACTTCCTACATGCTACCAGGTGGGTTTTAGAATTAAATATTTTAATGTTTTTTTTTGATATTTGGGAGCTTCTCCTCCAAACATAGAAACAGTACCTAAATTTCTTTAATAATGAAGTATATTTTTTATTTCAAATGCAGTAGTTCTTAAACAAGTCTCTTGAAAAGTAATTTCTTGATTTAAATTAGCTTTGTTTTTAAAATGCAAATATACCGCACACCATTCAGAGCACAGCTTCATTTTCAGCACCTTTATGCACTTTTTCAGTTTGTCTCTGCACTGATGAAAGGAAACTGAGACAGGCAAAATCTGAGGACATCTACTCTGTTCAGACATTTATAGAATCATTACTGTTTCTTATTACCCTCTACCTGTTAGAATAGGGATGGTTCTAAGAAGTCATTTATCTCAATAGAAGTATTACCTCAGTTTCTATTTGGATTTTCAGCATTTCATTTATCAGATTGTAGAATGAAAGTGTTTTCTCTGGTTAACATATTTCACATAACAGGAGAAAAATATTTCAGTGGTGTATGGGTCACCAAAATCACACTAAGTCTACTAAGCTGATTCTAAAGGTAAAATTCACTTAGTTCTTCTAGAGTATCAATCTGTTCTTCTAATTCCGTGGTCTGGTCCGAGGAATAGGAGTACACACACACACACACACACACACACACATACACACTCCACATCCTGTCCCCCAGCCCCCTTTGCTGCTTGAACAGTGTCAGGCTCCCTTCTACATCTTTCTGAAACTTAACCTGTCTTCTATCCTGGCCCCTCTGGATTCCCTTTCTTCTTAAGTTTCTTTGATGCCTTTTTCCTACCTTCAGATATATTAAGGACTGATACTTAGTCACTCTGAAGTGGTACAACCATGCAGGTATTTTATAGCCACATCTGTTTTGATTGTTCTGTATCTATGCCATACTGGTTATTAAATATTTTGAATATTACCCTGAGACATATGCTGGATTATTTCTTTAAAAAATTTTATATTGTAATCTCTTTCATATTCATGTCTTAGAGGACATCCTTTTATGCTTCATTATCTGCCTCTGTTATAAAATCTCGAATAGAAACATGTCTTATTGGACTTTTATCTTTGTTATTACTGGTGAAGAGATTCTTGGATTTTTAGGGTTCTTTATTTTTAAATATTCCTAGATGACAGTTTTTATTATATCTCAATAAAATCAATTGATTAGGACATGAAAGTAAATTGTTTATTTGAGGTTAAAAATGGAGGACTATTAGAAGCCTGTGAAATAAACTGAAGTCTGAATGGGAAAACAGAATTTAGGTGGGCCTTGTAGACTGAAAAAACAATAAAAGATAGAAAAAATGAAGTTAAAAGTTCAGAATACATGTGGTGTTGCTACATAACTAGTTCGGTAGAATGGGAAAGTGATGAATAGCAGTGAAATTAGAAGTATTATAGTTGAAAATCAAAATATAGTAATTATATTGCAAGATATTTAAGGTGTAAAAAATTAGTTTTGCTTTGCTTAGAAATTTTAAACTGTAACATTTGAGGCAATATTATAAATATATTAACAAAAAGCTATATTAATATTAGTTCTTAAATTTCTATTACACTATTTTGTATTTTCACAGCATTTGATGACCAGTGAGGACTCACCAATTATAGAATATTATCCACCTGATTTTAAAACTGACCTAAATGGAAAACAACAGGAATGGGAAGCTGTGGTACTAATACCTTTTATTGATGAGGTTAGTGCATGAAATAGTCACATATACACACATATGTTCTTAATCAGAGGTTATTTCACATAAGTTAATGAGCTATGGGTTTAAATCACCATTTATGTTTTGTTAATGAGATTTAACTACTCGCTTCTTCATTATGTGCATCAAAACTTCTAGGTATATGAGCTATAAGACAGCTGAATTTACTAGTATTAGACAAAGCAGACTTCAGAACAAGGAGTTTTACCAGCGATCAAGAGAGATATTTCATACTGATTAAAAGTCAAGTCAGTTCATCAAGAAGAAATTAAAATCCGAAATGTATGTACATCTAATAACAGAGCTTCAAACACATGAAGGAAAAACTATCAGAAATGAAAGGACAGATAGGCAAATCCACAATTATAGTTGAAATTTCAACACTTCTCTCTGAGGAATTGATAGAGCTAGAAGACAGAAATCAGGAAGGATAAAAACTTAACACTGTAAATCTGCTTAACCTATTAATATTTATAGAACATTACACCCAACAACTGCAAAATACTTGTACACTTTCTTTTTAAATGAATAAGGAAGATTCACCAAGATTATTTGCTGAGGTGTAAAACATGTCTCAATAAATTTAAAAGGATGGAAATCATTTAGAGAATGTTCTCTGACTACATGGAATTAAATTAAAAGTCCATAACAAATACCTGGAAAATCTGCAAACCTTTTGAAATTGAATAACTCACTTCTGAATAACCCGTGGATGAAAAATTGGGTAGAGGACCTGAATAGACACTTCTCCCAAGAAGACAAGTGGACAACAGATATATGAAAAAATGTTCAACTTCACTAGCTAGTAGGGAAATGCAAATCAAAACTACAAAGAGACACCACCGCACACATGTTAGAATGGTTATCATCAACAAGACAAGTAAAAACAAGTGTTGGAGAGGCTGTGGAGAAAAAGGAACGCTTATACACTATTGGTGGAAAGGGAAATTGGTACAGGCACTATGAAAACAGTATGGAGATTCTTCAAAAAGTTAAAGAATAGACTTGCTGTATGACCCAGCAATCCCTCTCCTGGGTATCTACCCCCAAAATGAAAACATTTATCCATAAAGATATGTACATCCCTGTGTTCATTGAAGCATTATTCATAGAAGCCAAGACATGGAAACAACCAGAGTGTCTTTCGATAGATGACTGGGAAAAAAAGATGTGGTACATATATACAATGGAATATTACTCGGCTGTAAGAAAAGATGAAATACTGTCATTTGCAACAACATGGATGGATCTTGAGATTATCATGCTAAGCAAAATAAGTCAGAAAAAGTTGAGAACCATATGACTTCACTCATATGTGGGATATAAAACTGAAAGCAACAAACAAGCAAAGAAACAAAAACTCATAGACACAGACAACAGTTTAGTGGTTACCAGAGAATAAGGGGGAGGGAGTAGAAGAGGGAAAAGGGTATCAAATATATGGTGATGGAAGAAGAACTGACTCTGGATGGTGAACATACAATGCAATATATAGATTTATAGAATTGTACACTTGAAACCTATATAATTTTAATAGCTGGTGTCACCCCTATAAATTTAACAAAAAATATTTTTTAATGAAATAAAAAAAAGTAACCCTTTGTTGAAATTAAAATGGAAATTTGAAAATATTTGAACTAAATGATAATGAAAACATAATCTGTATGATAAAACTAAAGGAGGGCTTAAAGGGAAATTTAGGTTCCAAGTGCTTATACTAAACAAGAAAAACTTTTAAAATAAGTTATGTAAGCTACCTACCATCAGAAACTAGAAAAATGAGTAAATTAATCCCACACGAAGCAGAATGAAGGACATAAAGATCAGAGCAGAAATCCATGGAAAATGAATGAACAATAGAGAAAAATTGAGACTGAAAGTTGGTTCTTTGAAAAGATTAATAAAATTGATAAATCCTAGCTATAGTGATCAAGAAAGGGGATTGGGAGGTAGGAGGGAGGGAGGGAAAAACACATAAATTGCCAATATTAGGAATGAAAGAGGAGACAGCCTATATGTACTTCTGATATTAAAAAGATAATTAAGGAATATTGTAAACAATTTTATGCCAACAAATTCAACAACATAGATGAAATGAACACATTTTTTAAAAAGACACAATTAAGCAAAACTAACAGGAAAATCTGAATACTTTTTCTTTTTTTTTAGATTTTATTGGGGAAAGGAAACAATGTTGGGGAACTGGGGAAGGGGAACAGCCAAGTTGTTGTCCTTCGATCTTAGTTGTGGATGGCACAGCTACCTGGCCCATGTGGGAATCGAACCAATGACACTGTTGCTCAGAGCTCGCACTCTTAACCAACTGAGCCACTTGGCCAGCCCCATTCCTTCATCTTTTAAAGACATTTAGTTCATAGTTAAAAACTTTAGCACAGGGAATAGTCTAGGCTCAGGTGTCTTCACTTGTGAATTCTAGCAAACATTTAAGGAAGAAATAATACCAATTTTATACAAACTCAGAAAATAGTAGAGGGAGAATAACTTCTCAACATAGTTTATTAAGCCAGCATAATCCATATACTCAAACTAGACAAGGGTGATAATTCAAGAAAATTACCAATAGCCCTCCTAAAAAATAGATGCAAAACTTTAACAAAATAAAACCAGACAGGATCCAGTAATATTTTAGAAGGATAATACTTATGACCAAATGGGATTTATTTTAGAAATACACAGTTGTTTACACTGTTTAAATGTGATTTACCACATTATCAATATTTAACATCCAGTTTTAATAGAAATGTTCAACAAACAGAATAAGAGAAAACTTTCCCAACCAATAAAGGGCATCTAAAAATAAAACCTGCTAACAACATACTTAATAGTAAAAAAATTGAATGTTTTCTCTGTAAAATTAAGGATAGGACAAGGATGTGCTTTCTAAACACTTTTCTATCATGTTGTACTGGAAGTTCAGTGTATTAAGGCCAGGAAAAGAAATAAAGACATGCAGATTAGAGAGGAAGAAGTAAAATTGTCTTTATTTCCATGTAGCACTATCACATATGTAGGAAATTTTAAGGAATCTTCAAAAACAATACACTATAACCCATAAGTCAATTTAGCAAGGTCATAGAGTATAAAACCTGTACAAAATTCAATTGTATTTCTATATATTAGCAACAAACAATTAGAAAATACAAAATTTTTTAAATAAAAAGTTTTTAATCTCGGGCCGGCCGAGTGGTACGTTGGTTAGGAACTGGTTTGGGATGCCAGAGGGCCCCGGTTCGGATCCCACATATGAGGGCCAGTGACGCTGCCCTCCACAGCTAAGATGCTGAACAACAGCTCAACCTGGAGCTGGGTTGCCGTGAGTTGCTGGCAACAGCGTAGGCTGCAGCCGTTGCTGCAGTTGGTTGCCATGGGCTACCATGTGTAGCCAGCAGCCAGTTTGAGCGGCCCTCAAGCCACCATGAGCGGCCCTCAAGCCACCATGAGCGGCTGTCCAGAAGCCGGCAACTGATCTGCCTCGCCTGGGAAGAGCGCAAAGATGGTGCCAACTTGGGCCAGTGAAGCAGTGTCCTCCACAACTAGACTGAAGAACAAAAAGACAGCAACTTGTCTGTTCCCCTTCCCCCAATTCCCCAATAAAAATCTTTAAAAAAAAAAAAAGTTTTAATCTCAACAACGGCATTAAAAAATACAAAATGCACAGCTACAAATTTAACATATGCAAGCCCTCTACACTGAAGACTGTAAATAGTGCTGACATGTAGAAGCCTAAGTAAATGGAAGGCTATACCATGTTCAAGGAATAGAAGACTTAATATTGTTTAGATATAACTGCTCCCCAGTTGATCTTTGGATTCAATGTATCCCAGTGAATATTCCAGCACATTTTTGTGTAGAAATTGGAAATCTAATTCTAAAGTTTTTATGAAATTGCAGAGCATCTGGAATAATCAAAGCAATCTGTAAGAAGAACGGTGTTAGAGGACTTTAATTATCTGATTGCATGACTTAACCATACAGCTGTAGTAATCAAGGCAGTACGTTACTTGCATGGCAATAGAGAAACAATTCAGTGGAACAGAATAGAGTCTAAACATAGAACTATGCTTCTCCTGTTAATTCATTTTTAATTAAGCCACCAAAGCTATTCAATGAATAAAAAAAAACCAAAAACCTTTTCAACACTTGGTGCTGGAACAGCTCTCTATATATGTGGGAAAAATGAATCTTGATCCATACCATACACAAAACTTAATTCAAAATATATCGTAGCTCTAAATGTAGAAGCTACAGCTGTAAAATTTCTTGAAGGAGAAAATTTTAGTCAAGACCCAGAACACACTAAGATGAAAAAAGAAATTGAAAAAATAAATTTCATCAAAATAAAAAATTTGTTTTTCAAAAGATACTATTAAAACATGAATAGGTAAGCTACTCATTGGGAGAAAATATTTGCAAAACATTTATGTGCATGGGACTGGTATCCCTAAAACAACTCTTCAAATTTGATAGTAAGAAGACAACCCAATTTTATTTTTTTTCCTTTTTTTAAAAAAAAAAAATTGGAATTGGGGGAGGGGAACAGTGTTGGTGAATTGGGGGTTGAAGGGGAGCCAGCCAAGTTGTTGTTCTTCAATCTTAGCTGTGGAGGGCGGCAGTCGCCATCTGGCTGCCCGTTGCCTCTAAGCTCAAGGTGCTGTGTTAGTCTTAGTTGTGGGCGGACATAGTTCACCATCGAACAGGCAGTCTTGTTGTTAGGAGCATGTGCTCTCACCAGCTGTGCCATCCTGCCACCTGTTGGCAACTCAGCTCAGGCGCAGCATGACTGGCCCATGTGGGAATCGAACTGGCAGCCCTGTTGCTCAGAGCTTGCGCTCTTAATGTAACTCTTAACCAACTGAGCCACTTGGCCGGCCCCGACAACCCAATTTTTAAAGTGCACAAAATATTTGAAGGGCCATTTTACAAGCCAAGTACACAAATAGCCAGTAAGCACATGAAAAAGTGTTTAGCATCATTAGTAATCACGGAAATATAAATTAAGACCACAATGAGATAACACTGCACTATACTTTTAGTAGAATATAGAAAAATTAAGAGATTGTAACACAATACCAAATATTGGCAAGGATGGAGCAATTGGAATTTGTATACATTGATGATGGGAGTATAAAATAGTACAAGTAATTTGTGTAACTATCTGGCAGTTTCTCATAAAGTTAGGCATAAAGCTACCCTAGAACCCAGCAATTCCAATCGTAGGTATTTAACAAGAGGGGGAATGAAAAAAGAGTGTTCACAAAGTCTTGTACAGAGTATTCCTAGTAACTAAAAACTGGAAAAAACCAATACCCATTAATAGGACAGTGGGCAAACAAATTATGGTGAATCCAAACAAGAAAATGCTACTCAGCAGTAAAATTAGAATGGGCTGCTGATACATACAGCACCATGGAAAAACTCGAAAACATGCTGAGCAAAAGAAATGAAGCTACAGGGAGGATGTCACCTACAAGACAAGGAACACCTAAGGGCACCAGAAGCTGGGAAAGAAGCATGGAACTGATTCTCCCTCACAACCTCATAAGGAACCTGAGGGCACCTGGATTTCAGACTTCTAACCTCTAGAACTCTGAGACAATACATTTCTGTTAAGCAAAAAAAAAAAGGAGGAAGGGGCATGATGGATCTTTCTGAGATGACAAAATGTTCTATATCTTGGCTCACTTGGGTGTATGCAGTTGTCAGAATTCACCAAACTGGGGACTTTGGGTCTGTATTTCACTGAATATAAATTACGCCTCAATAAAATAACCAACCTCTTAAAAAAACAAACAAACAAGAAAACTACAGTGTTATGGAGTGGCGGATAAAAATGTTTATTCGCATCTTATTAATTGTTAATCAAGGATGTTTGTTATATGTGAAAAGACACTTGCCAGCCACCAGACAGAGGATTACGTTGTGAGATAGGCATTATATCTTACATGTATGCAAATTTAGTTTCAGGTAGACAGTTACTACTGTTCATCTAATTATCACTTTTGTTCATTGTGATTGAATTTTAACTTAGCTTTGGGCATCTCAGTGGAATTTTAAATGTTTTCAACAAGGTTGCATTATGATATACCACTGAAAAAGCCTTGTAACCAGCAGAATTACCACATTCTTGTATACCAGGGGTGCCAAAAAAATGAAAAATGTATACAAGTGGACACTTCAATCAGCATTGCTCAAGCAGTAGTTTGCCGTAATCAGAAGTGTCTGGACACTGATGGGAACAACTTTGAGCACTGCTTGTAATTACAGAAGTCAAAGGTGACTTGTACTCATCTTTTGATATTGGTATATATTGAGTATTACAATTTTAATACAGTTTTCCTTTCTTAAAATATGTATACATTTTTTTTGCACCCTCTGTATTTTGGAAGCAAAAGCTCAAAACTTAACACAAGAGGATACCTGAAAGTAAGTATGTAAAATGTGAAAAGAAAAATTCTTGTTACAGTATAATCAGTGAAAATAATGGTGGTGGCAATTACCAAATTGGTAATTGATAGAATTTTCAGAACTGACCGAGAGAACCTTTGTGTGCCTCAGGGAGGATAATTCCAGACTGTGGTGCTAGGAACAGGAAGTTTACCTGCAGGTTGGAGCTGCTTGGCTCATGTGTGAGCGCTTGTTGTCTCCCTTCCCTTCCCCTTCTCCCCCTCCCTCTTTCCCCCCTCTCCTTTCCTCTCCTCCTCTTCCCTCCCTCCCTCCCCTTCACTTATGTTCCTTTCTATCAGAATGTTCCAGCTGATTTGTGTATGTGTGCAGGGGGGATTGGAAGGAGTGGGAGGTAGGTGTGGTTTGAAGCCATTTTATTTGCTCACAATTCTGGGTCAACACTTTGAGGTGGGCTCAGCCAGGTGTCTCTTGCTGATCACACCGTGAGGTCAGTTAAACATTTTCGTCATCTTGGGGCTGAAGTGGAGCTGCTTGTCTGAGATAGCCTCCCTCCTAGGATTAGTGGTTGGTGTTAGTTGTGAGCAGAGGCCTTGTGTGATCCCACCCTCAAGGAGCCTAACCCAGGTTTATTCTCAAGTGGTCTTGGGTTCCAGGAAGGCAAGAACAGAAGCTACAAGACCTCTTGAGCTTTGGAATTTGTATAGTATCACTTGCACTACATTGTTTTGAATAAAGTTATAAGACCAACTCAGATTTAAGGAGTGGGAAAATCGACTCCACCTTCTCACATTTAAAGGAGCTTACATGTGAGTATAGGAGGAATTACTGTGGCCATCTTTGCAAACCATCTTCTACAGTGTGCCCTTTGACCAAAATATTGGGTTGTTGGAAAAGTCATGGCATGTTTGCAACAGATGGCACTAGTTCATTTTTGGAAGTACTAGAGTCATTCTCATCTATGTTATTACTATATCATTTGAACGCTGACAGCTTTAGCTTCATTCTAAAAGAAAAATTGAGCGATGTGGTTGAGTTTTCGAGATTTTATAAGTTGAAGATGGAAGACCAAACTGTGCATTTTTGCCATATTTTACTGTTTTACTTCCATAAAGGGAAGAACGCGTGTCAGTTTGTGAAAAGTTGCATAAAGTTTACAGTGACAGTGCTCTACAAGAACGTCTGTACCAACGATGGATGGTTACGAAATTTCGTGCGGCTGATTTTGTTCTCAATGACACTCTTCAGTCAGGGAGGCTCACCGAGGTTGATGATGACAAAATTAAAGGCATTGATCGAGTCAAACCCACATTACATGACACGAGAGATTGCAGAAACATTGAACATCCATCATTAAAGCATTCACAACCACCTGAAGAAGCCTGGATACGTAAGCAAGCTCGATATTTGGGTTCCGTATGAACTCAAAGAAGTTCATTTGACAGCGCGTATAAACATCTGCAATATACTCATTAAATGTGAGGAAAACTATCCTTTTTTGAAGCGACTGATAACTGGTGATGAGAATTGGATTGTTTACAACAATGTGGTTTGCAAACAGTCTTGGTCCCAACGTGATGATTTGCCTCAAACGACATCGAAAGCAGACTTTCATCAGAGAAAGCTTATGCTCTCAGAGTGGTGGGATTTCAAAGGTGTCGTGTTTTTTGAGTTCCTACCAAGGAACCAAACAATCAGTTCGAATGTGTACTGTCTGCAGTTGGACAGTTTGAACAAATCCATCATCCAGAAACATCCAGAGCTTGTTAACTGTAAAGGAGTTGTGTTCCATCACAACAACGCGAGACCACACACAAATTTGATCACCCGTCAAAAATTATTGGAGCTTGGATGGGATGTGTTGCCATGCCCACCATACTTACCTGACCTTGCGCTGTCAGACTTCCACTTGTTTCGCTCTCTTCAAAACTCCTTGCGTGGTATAACGTTCAGTTCAGGTGAGGCTGTAAATCAGCACCTTGTTCAGTTTTTTGCCGATAAAGACAGGTCCTTCTATGCACGAGGAATTATGAAGCTCACTGAAAGATGGCAAAAGGTTATCGAACAAAACGGGCAATATATCATTGATTGATTTTTGTTCTTTTTTTTTAAAGATTTTTATTGGGGAATTGGGGGGATGGGAACAGTGCTGGGGAATTGGGGGAAGGGGAACAGACAAGTTGCTGTCGTTTTGTTCTTCAGTCTAGTTGTGGAGGACACTGCTTCACTGGCCCAAGTTGGCACCATCATTGCGCTCTTCCCGGGTGAGGCAGATTAGTCGCTGGCCTCTGGACAGCCGCTCACTGCGGCTGCTGGCCGCTCACACTGGCTGCTGGCTACATACGGCAGCCCATGGCAACCCACTGCCACAGGGGCCGCAGCCTACACCGTCGCTGATGACTCACGGCAGCCCAGCTCCAGGTTGAGCCATTGTTCAGCATCTCAGCTGTGGAGGGCAGTGTCACTGGCCCTCATATATGGGATCCGAAAAGGGGCCCTCTGGCATCCCAAGCCAGTTCCCAACCATCGCGCCACTCGGCCAGCCCGATTTTTGTTCTTTATATAAATAAATGACCTTTGAAAAACATAGGCAAAATACGTCGTGACTTTTCTGACAACCCAATAATTCATATCCCATCCAAATACAAAAAACACCGATTTCCCACCAAAGTCTCGTATCATTACACAGGAGACTCAGAGTCCAGAATTGCATCTCTAAATCAGGTCTGAATGTGGAGGAAGCTCTTCCAGTGCATCACCTCAGGGACAGCTCCCTTGATTCAGAGACCTGTGGATTTAAAAGCATGTTGTCGGCCCCCTCCAACATTCCCAGTTTTGTAATGGAGAGACAAGGACAGGAAGACCACAATAAGTCATCAAAAGGGGCAGGAAAAAGAGGCACGTGACAGTCACCAGTGCCTAACATTTCTGAAATCCAGCTAAGTAACGAACAGCCAAGTTCCTCTTCTCTGGGCCAGAGATTATTCCTTGATTAGGGCCTAAATCTGGTCTCTGGGAGTGGCTGTATTCTCAGGGCGCCCCAACTCAGGGTTCTTGATGCTACCCTCCAAGGTGTTGGGAAGAGAGGAAAACAGGGTTAGTTAGAAAGACACGCTGGCCTACAGTGCTGTCTCAACAAAGCCTTCAGCTGACCCCATGAGTCACTCTGAAGCTGGAACGGCCCCTAAGAATTCTAAGTTGCTGTAGAGGGCCTAAGACTTTACACTCTCATCTCTCAGTCTTGGATGCAGGCTTTAGAAAGGGTGCATGACCTTGTGTGAGATGACTTTTCATATAAGGATACTTTCTAGAGAAGGCTGACAGCTAACATTGCCAGCATCTGGGCATATAATTCCTTTAGCACTCATGGGAGACCACAGGAGCCCATCACAACATTGTTACATCGCTGTGCCTCAGTATGATGCTGCCTGTCCTAACAACACTCAAGTGTTCAAGGTTATGGGAATGAGATGCTATGCATACACTTATGGGCCTAGAGACACCTTTATTTTTTAATGTGAAGGGGATTAGACTCAAACTTTGTGATATTGGTGAAGAAAATAGGACATAGTAAGTAAATACCACTCCCATTAAAAAATAATTATGAAAATTCAATTTAGTGTTTATTTCCTGAAAGATTGTTACTAATTTTATTGTATACCTTACAATCAATGGTATCTTAGAATCAAGAAATTATGGTACAGTGTTATCTGTTATACTCCATGATCTTTTCCAGATTTTGCTACTTCCTGCCTTTCTACAACCTTTACTGTAAATGCTTTGAAAGTGACATAGATGATTATTAAAATAAAAGCCTAGGAGGCCACTCTGAAAAACAGTTCAACAGTTTCTTTTAAGGTTAAATATAGATTTATAATACTATCCAACCCAGCAATTACATTCCTGCAGTGTGATTTTTAAAATTTATCCTAGAGAAATGAAAAAACATGTCCACACAAAACCTGCATATGCATGTTCAGAGCTACTTATTTGTAATAACCCCAAACTAGAAAAAATTCAAATGTTCTTCAGTGCGTGAGAGGACAAACAAACTATTGGATTGCCGGAAAAGTCATGACGCATTTTTGCAACGAAAAACAGAAAAATATATCATGACCTTTCTGACAACCCAATAGTACATCCATATGAGGGAATACTACTCAGCGGTAACTATTGATCTAAACAACTTGCATGAAAAAAGTTTACTTGAGTGAAAAAAATCTCAGAAGATTATGTATTATGGGATTCCATTTATATGATACTCTTGAAATGACAAAATTATTGTAATGTAAAACACATTAGTGGTTGCTAGGAGTTTGGATTGGGGATAGGATGTGATTATAAAGGAATAGCACAAGGGATTATAAAAGGATAACATCATGGTGTAACAGTTCTGTATTCCGCTTTTAGTGGTGGTTACATTAATCTATATATACAAAGTCTGACAAGTTCGTAAACTTGTTGCAGTGATGTTGCTAACCTTTTTTGATATCAAAGGGATTATTTATTATGAATGTGTACCAACTGGACAAACAGTTAACCAAGTTTATTACTTGGAAGTGCTGAAAAGGCTGCGTGAAAATGGTAGATGACCTGAACTTTTCTCCAATTCCTGGCTCTTGCATCATAAGAATGCATCAGCTCACATGGCACTGTCTGTGAAGGATTTTTTAGCCAGTAAACAAATAACTGTATTGGAACACCCTCCCTACTCACCTGATCTGGTCCCCAATGACTTTCTTTACCCGAAGATAAAGGAAATATTGAAAGGAAGACATTTTGATGGCATTCAGGACATTAAGGGTAATACAATGACAGCTCTGATGGCCATTCCAGAAAAAGAGTTCCAAAATTGCTTTGAAGGGTGGACTAGGCACTGGCTTCAGTACATTATCTTTTCATGGGGAGTACTTCGAAGGTGACCATAGTGATATTTAGTAATGAGGTATGTAGCACTTTTTCTAGGACGAGTTCACGAACTTATTGTCTGACTTCGTATGATAAAATTTCCACAGTACACACATACAAAAAAATCACATATAAAAACTAGTGAAATCTAAATAGCATCATACCAATGTTGAACCCCTGGTTTTGCTAATGTACTGTGGCCATGTGTAAGATTGTGTAAGACCGTGTAAGACATGTAGGACTGTGTAAGATGTGTAAGACTGTGAGATGTGTAATATTTTATAACATGTATAAGACTGTATGAGATACTTAAGACTGTGTGAGATGTGTAAGGTTGTGAGAGATATGTAAGATTGTGT
Source organism: Hipposideros armiger (assembly GCF_001890085.2). Classification (NCBI taxonomy): domain Eukaryota; kingdom Metazoa; phylum Chordata; class Mammalia; order Chiroptera; family Hipposideridae; genus Hipposideros; species Hipposideros armiger. The sequence goes on along the minus strand of NW_017731620.1, from coordinate 493,963 downwards.
AAGATGTGTAAGTACGTAAGATTGTGTACGATGCATAAGATATTGTCATTGGGAAAGCTGGGTGAGAGGTCCGTGGGAATGCGCTGTTAAGAATTATGCAGTTTGTGACCCTGTGTGTTTTTTGCACTGTACACAATGCTGTGTTAAAAGTACTGATGTATTTAGCTATTCTGTTTGTTTATGCATTCTTACATGTGAAAATTTTTATTTTTATAATTAGATTCCCAAAAGTGGGTTTCTTGGTCAATGGGAATATTACAGATTCTTTCTCAAGAAGACTGGTCTAGTTCACATCAGCGATATTTAGCACTCACTTTGGCTTCTCCAGTCCTGGGAATATTGTTTCGTTTAATTCTGGCCAATCCATTGATAATCATTATGATTATTCAAATTTGTTTTTGCCTGACTCCCAATTTGAGTATATTTTTATGTGTGTTTGCCCTTTGCTTGTTCTATGTTGCATTTTGCATGTTCCTTGTTTATATCTTTTCCCTCATTTTCTTTTTTTGATTTTTAGCAACTCTTTGTGTATTAGGAAAATTCTTTTCCAATGTGGCATTTGTCTCTTGTTTGTAACATCTCTGTCACATAAATTTTGTTGTACTTAAAAATGGCTTTTCCCTTAAGGCTGTTAGGTTTTTTCCTGTCTTACTTAAATAAGAGTTTATTACTCCAAATTATTGATGCTGTCCTAGATTTGCTTCAGATACTTTTATTGTTTTATGACCCTAATACTTGTTTTTTATATGGTATGAAGTTGGGAAGTGTATGTGCTTTTTTCCCCCAGCTAGATAGCTAGCTATGACAATAGCATTATTTAAATACCTGAATACTATGTTTTTGACCTAGATTTGGACTTGTTTTTGAACTCTTTATTCTGTTCTTCTGTGAGGCGACCCAAGCGCCAAACCAGCGCTCCTGACTCGTCAGCCAGGAGCGCACCTGGGAGGATTGGGTGGGAGACAAAGAAAGAAAAAGACAGAGACAAAAGCTGGGAACAGGAGGGACTAATGGCAGACTGAGACCTTGTTTATTGGATATACATTGGTTATATAGGAAACAGTTTTTCTTATCAGGGAGCAGTTCCCTTATCAGCAGGGGATTTGGGGACCTTGAGGGAGTAGTTCCCTCCTATCAGGGAACAGTTCCTTTGGAAGCAATCTTTCCGATGTGGAACAGAACAAAGTATAACAAGTAGAAACTGTTAACAGGATGGAACAAAGTATACCAAGTAGAAACTGTTAACAGGATGACTATCCACTCTGTAACTTCTAAGGTTGTCTGTGACATTAGCTGCTCTTCCTCCGGAGCACAGTGGAGATGAGTCAGCAACCTTCCCACCCTGCTCCCCAACGCCTAAGAGACTATCAGCTTGCTAGCTGTCAGGCTTAACCGTTACTGTAGTTCTGGTCTGTAATTTTTAAGCTGCTTTTGAGCTGCTCACCCTAACATGGAGGCCTGTAGCTTGCCAGCTTACAACCTCAGTGTCCCTGGCTGATCCCAGCTGGCTCCCCACACTTCTGGACTGTTGGTATGTTGTGGTGTCAATACTAAAATGTTTTGGTTACAGTAGCTTTATAAAAAAATGATAGGATCTGCTAAGACAAGTCCCCAGTTACTTTTGCAATTTACACCTTCCATACGAACACTCAAATCATTTGGTCCTTTAAGAATATATTAAACCATTGCAATTCTGATTGGAATAATGTTAAAAGTAAGATAATTTGGAAAGATGAACATTTCTATACCATTGCAGAATTTGTAAGGTAAGAGATTAATGCATAGTGAATTATGATAAATTATAATAATTATGATAAACACATTTAAAATTCTATTCTCTGCTGTTCTTATCCACACTTTAGTGACTACTGTTGGTGTAATAGGTTCAGAGGAATTTTCAGTGGCAAGCAATATTCTAGCAATATTCAAATTCTTTGAAACAATGAATAATAGTATATCAGTTTTTCATGTAATAAAATGGAAAAGAGTTCCATTAGTTAAGATTTTTGTTTTTCAAGAACATAATTCTGTATACTGAGGGAAAGGATTTATTGTATTGGGTTGTCAGAAAAGTCATGACACATTTTTGCAATGAAAAACATAGAAAAAATACATCATGACTTTTCCTACAACCCAATATATGTTGAAATTACAGAATTTTTATAATTTTAACCCCGCTCTTCAATCTTTACATTCAGAAGCTATTGTTGGAAGCCATGGAAGCATGTAACCACGCCCTCAAAAAAGAAGAAAGGAAAAGAAACCAACACAGTGAGTGCTTGATGTGCTGGTATGATAGAGACACAGAGTTCACCTACCCCTCTCCATGGCCAGAAAAGTTCCCTGCCATAGGACGGTGTTGCACAAGGTAATGTTATTTGGTAATTTTTCAACAACAACAAAGAGTACCCCGCCCCCCCCCCAAAAAAAAAAAGAAAGAAAAAGCTTTTGAATATCTATTTAGAGAATTCACAAATACTTTATGGCAGTTATAGTCAACATAATGAGTTACATCCTACTTGCCAAAGACCATAACCTCGCTTTCACAATTGTATCTCTAGTTCTCTGCTTTGGTCAGATTTTGCCTGTCTCTTTCCATCTTCTGCTAAAGTTGTGTTTTTATTTTTGCTCTTTAATGCATATCTGTATTATCCCTCAAAAATTTGCGTGACTTTTTATTTCCATTTCCAATGTCTGCTCCCGGCATTATTTGACATTCTATAACTGCCTCTTACATTCCTCAGCCATCCAACTAGAAAGAAGAAAAAAACGAATGAAAGAGCTTCTCTATTTTCTTGCCTTAAACCCATTTCTTCTTTGTCTTGCTCATTAAAATGCCTTCCTTGTTTTTCTCTTCTCTCATCTTCCCTGCAAATAATCTATTCAGGTGACAATTGAGTTTCAGATGAAGTAAACATCTCTGTTATTATTTTGCCTTATTTAAAGCAAAGTAAAAGATAAAATAGACATTATAAAATGTTTATTTTCCATTCTGGGTTTTGGAACATGGAGGATATGGCAATTTATTTATTTATTTATTTATTTATTTATTTATTATTTTTTAATTAACTTTTTTTTAATTGGGGAATTGGGGGAGGGGAACAGTGTTGGGTAATTGGAGAGGGGGACCAGCCAACTTGTTGTTCTTCAGTCTTAGTTGTGGAGGGCACTAGTCACCATCTGGCTGCCCATTGGCAGCTCGTGGCCTCTAAGCTCAAGGTGCTGTGTTACAGTCTTAGTTGTGGGTGGGCGTAGCCACCATCCCATGCGGGAGTTTGAACCAACAGCCTTGTTGTTAAGAGTGCTCGCTGTATCCACTGAGCCATCTAGGCAGCAGCTCAGCTCAAGGTGCCGAGTTCAGTCTTAGTTGCGGGTGGGCATAGCCCACCATCGAACAGGCAGTCTTGTTTTTAGAAGCACATGCTCTCACCAGCTGAGCCATCCTGTCACCTGTTGGCAGCTCAGCAGTAGCTGAGCTGAGGCGCAGCATCACTGGCCTATTTGGGAATTGAACCTGCAGCCCCGTTGCCCAGAGCTCGCCCTGTTAACCAACTGAGTCACTTGGCTGACCCCTATATGGCTATTTATAATACGTATATTTTATGTGTTCCTTTATTTTTAAAATTAATTATGTATGTATTTGTTTATTTGTGCATTTTTAATAAATAAGGAATACTTCCATTCAGTAACCTGCAGGCATGGTTGTGTCTGGACCAATAGCAACAGAGAATCTGGTTATATTTTCTTTGTCTTTAAGGATGAATTGTCACTGTCTTGTTTAGAAGCAAAGATGACTCTTGCAAAATATTCAAAGGAATGCTGAAAAACTGTGATTGCTTCTAATGTGTAAATTTTAAATTAAATACCTTGATTTATTTTTTAGGTATCAAATAATATCATTAGATGCTTGGCGTGTAGACATAAGCAAGAACAAGATAACCAGGGTTGACCAGAAGGCATTATATTTCTGTGGATTTCCTACTCTGAAACACATCAAGCACAAAGTCAGTGGCTGTTTAGTTCAGAATTTTTTTACTTTATTGAATGTGAAGTGATTACGGAGAAAGAATTAAAGCTAAATTCTCTGAATTCTTTTAAAGTTTTTTTTGAAGAAAAGTGGGGTTCAAGTATTCCAGCAAAGCAGTCGTGGAGAAAACATGATGTTGGAAATCTTAGTGAATACAGAATCAGATGAACTTGTAAGTATTTTCTTTATTATATATTTATTAGGTGCTTATTTTGCACAAAACCGCCCTAGCTGCAACCTGTTTACCAAAGAGATTTAACATTTAACTCCATAAGTTCACAGTAAATAAGGATGCAGTAAAGAAACATTTACACAAATTAAAGGACATGTATAATTGTGACATAATGAGCAAAAAATGCTCCAGGAATTTTGAAAAGGAAATGAACTGTGTAAGCAAAGTACAGACCTATAGAAGAGAATAGGCTTGAACTGGGTGCCAAAAAAATAGAGTGTCACAAAGAGGAGGAAAGGCAGGGAAACGTATTCTAATTTAAAGGAATAACATGAGCGGCAGTTATGGTAAAAAATAAATGTGATACATTATCTTACTCTTTTTAACCTTTTTGTATGTCTGAAATTTTTCTTAATACTTTTTTTTTTGGAATAATGTGATTTATTTCAGAAAGAAATCTGACTCAAGCAGAGGATTGGTATTGGGAAATAGTGGGAGATAAGGTTGAAAAGAATAGAGAGATTATGGAGGATCTTCCATACCAAGCTAAGGAATTTGGCCTTTTTTTCCATGACTTATTCTGAAGCCTATATTTTCATAAAGACTAATTTGGTGGCGATATAATGGACTAATTGCATAAAAGAGAAATGGAAGAAAATGGAAATGCCTGCAAGTCCAGCGGTTGTGGTTGTAGAAGCGTTAGGTAATAAGGGAATAAACCAGAAGTGGTAATAGATCTGGATGACCCAGACTAAACATAATTGACATTTCATCAGTTGTTCAAATCTAGATGAAAAGAGGAAGAAAATATTAAATATGACTCTCAGGTGTCCCAGCTAATTAACTAGAACGTAATTGCCATTTCCTGGAATAAAGAAGTTAAAATGGGAGAGTCCCCGATTTGAGGGGATTCATGATAAATAATGATGGAATTTTAAAATTGTGCTAGATTTTTAACTGGCACTGCCCTGCCAGTTTTTCTCAACAAGGGTTACACAGAGGTGTAGGCCCTAGTGCCCTACGTCACCCATTTGTATATAATGGATTAACTTACTTCTATACTTTTAAATGGTACTTCTTATGTACCAGCCTTGGGAAGATTAAGAAAGTAGTCAAAATGTTTTTAGTGTTCTGTGATTTAGATGGAAAACCTCAGTTGAAATAGGCTGCTTATATTGTAATTTAATATCTGGAGCTAGAGCTGAGAAAGAAATAGGTATATACAAGTCATCAGCAAAGAGGTGATGGCTGAGACCTCGGGGCTCATTTACCTGAAGAAAGAACTCTGAAGTTCAAGGTCTTAGTATGAAGAAATAAATACCCACAGTTATAAAGGGTGGGAAAGGAATAGTAAAGTGGCATAGTGTTCAGAGAGGTGAGAGAGAATGATTCCCAACTTCAGTAGTATCACAGAAGCATGGAGTAGTTCAAGAGCAGAAATGGAAAGTCTGTGGATTTGTCCGTTAGGCTGCCATCAGTGTTGGCCTTTGCAAAGTCCATTCCAATAGGTTGGTGGAGGCTGACGTCTGGGAGGATTAGTCTGGGAGTATGTGGATGGAAAGTGGCAGTAGCAGATATTAATTCACTGGTTAAGAAATTTATCATTTAAAAGAAGGCTGGAAACAAAACTGTAGGTGAAGAGGCAGCTTATCAAACAAAATGTCTACCGAGGACGAGAGGTAGGGCTGCTGAAAAAGGTGGTCTTAAAGGCACTGCAGAGGAAAGGGAGGTTTATGATAACAAGACCCCATGTGATGTAATGAGGGGTTTCATCTAGGGCTTAAATGAAATGATTCATCTGGAAAGAAGAGCAACTTTTCCTTCAAAACCTAAAGGAAAGACTGCGAGAATGAAATTAGAAATAGATGTATAGATAAAAGGGAAAGGAATAATTAATAAGGCTAGTTCTAATATTGAAACTTGTTTTATTTATCAGAATAGTCGTTGTTTGGTTTTGTATGTTTGCATTAATAAATGTATAAATATAATAAATAAAATTAAAAGTTACCCCCTAAAAGTCTAAAAATGATCACCTCTAATTGTTAAAGAAATATTTGCTAATAATGATAAAACATAATAAACACAAAAAAAGTGAATGAAACTTTGTATGTAAACTTCATTTTCTACCACAAAGTTGTTGTCTTACTGATAGTAATAAGAATAATATTTCCTTTTAAAACTATAATTTTACTTAAATATTATTTCATACAGAATGTTTCTACAGCATTTTATAGTTTACAAAAGCTTTTGTGTATGTTATTTTATTTTATTCTCAAACATTGTGAGGTAGATGTTATTCCTTATTCTCATAAAAGAAAACTGAGACTCAATGGGATTAAATATTTGCCTAAGATTCTATAGCTAAAAAGAGTAGAACCCAAACTTGGACCCATTATTCCTAACTTAAAGGCTAGTGTTCCTGTATCATTGTAGCAACCACAAAGTGAAAAGAAATCAAGATTTCTTAGATTCTGTTTTACATTATCTGACTATTTGATATTAAACAATAAATAATAATAGCCCTTTTCTAGTTATTTCTGCTGTTCTTTTTTTGTCAATTTCCATAAGAAAAATAAGCAAAATAATCATGAAAATAATGGAACCATAGAGTTTTACAACTGGATGGAATTCTGTAAAACAACTAATCCAACTCATTAATTTTACAAATTAAAAAACTTAAATGGAGATTGAGACAGGGACATTCCACTCAGCTAGTTGGCAGCAGAACTAAGAACTTACGTACGTTTTTGGCTAAACATTGTTTCTGCTAATGTTGGCTGTTATGGATGGTGATACATAATAGGTCAGTGCTCTTCTGTTTGATTTTATTGAAACTTATTTTCTTACCAAGTAATTTCATTCAGAATTAAAATCAGTGGGCTACTCTTTACTAATAATTGCCAGTGCTGTTAACAAAATGAGGAAACAAGCCTCCTAGTGTCATGATGTTTATACTGCAAAAAAGCAATTTAAGTTGGCTATACTGCCTCTCTAATAAAAAGAAGTTGGCAGAGAGGAAGGTAAACTTGGGCAACTTTCACAGATTTGTACTAAATTAAAGGGTAAAGAAAGACATATAAGTAAAGCAACTGAAAAATATTTTTTTCAAAAAGGAAAGGAAAAATATTAAAACTCTAAAAAAAAGAAAAAAGAAAAGAAATCCTAGAAAATACAGTAGAAAGAAAAAGAGAAGTTAGCAATTAGGGTACAAGTTAGAGAAGAGAAATTAAGAAAGCACACTGAACTTGAGTGGGTGGAATGATTAAGTTGGAGTAAAGTTGAGAAGAACAGCAAAACCAAGAACTATAGGGAATAAGGTATTAAAGGGAATAATTGGTTCAAGTGAGCAAATGATGTATCTGTTTTAATTACTAATGTGGGTTTTTTTTATAGATTTTAAATATATAGTTATAAGCACAAGCCAGTTTTCAATTATTTAATTTTGCCTCGAAAATTTTCTCTTGGACCTACCTGAAACATGAATGAACTTGTCTGCTTTTGCTTTAAGAGTATAGAAACTGTAGCTTCATCAGTGCTTGGAAAGTCTATCTTTGTTAATTGGCCTCATCTTGAAGAAGCTAGAGTTGTTGGTGTATCAGATGGAGAAACCAAGTAAGGTTTGATTTATCATTTTTAAAAATTTATATTTGCTTTGCTACTTGATGGCTTTTATTGATACATTTTTAACTGATATAATTATTATAAAAATATTTATACTCTATAGTGAAAATGAAAGTCCTCCTATCATACCAGTTGAAGTTCAACCACTATTGACAGTTTATTGTATATATCCTTTGAGATATTTTAGATGCATATATTTTTTTCCCTTTTGCTTCTTTTCATTTTAATAGCTTAGAAATTCTATATCCTAATTCTTTTCTACCAGTTATCATTATATTATTTAGCAGACATTTCTCTTAATGATAAGAATAAATAGCATATATATTACCTTTACCATGCCCTTCCCAGACTTCATTTAAATAATAAATTAAATTTTTAAAACATCTTTTTTAAAAATAATTTTTAAACATTTCATTCAAGTTCATAATTTATCAGTGATTATTTAAACAAGTTATTCTTTGTCATCTTTTATCTTTATTTCATGTAAACTTGGTCAGATTTCTTGTTCTTTTGTCATTTTCACGTGTCTAGAATTTTCAAAAGTAGTTTTTTTCAGAGAAAATGAGGGGATGTTATGTTTTCTGAGTTATTATATGTCCAAAAGACCTTTTTTTGTTTTCCTCACACATGTTTGGAATTTTTGAGGCCCAATTATTTTTCCTCAGATATCTGCAAACCTATTGTTTTTTAAATTATATAATATTTTGCAATATTAAGAGACAAACAAATTGGTGTTATTTTACTGGAGAATTTGTAAATTATTTTATTAAAAATTATTTTAAAAGGTAAAATTCTTCCTTTTTTATTATATTGACCAACAATTTATTATATTGACCAGCACTTAAAGTAACATATTCTTTTGCTCACTATTCATATTTTCAGTTTTCAAATGCACACAGGAAAGTCTTTAAGCATTTTTTTTTTCAGGTTACTTTAGATTTTGTTTTTTTATTAAATGTATTGGGGTGACATTGGTTAGTAAAATTATATAGGTTTCAAGTGTATAATACATCATCTATAATACATCATCTATTGGGTCGTTGGGAAAGTCATGATGCATTTTTGCATTGAAAAACATAGAAAAATACGTCATGACTTTCCCAGCAACCCAATATATATCACTTTGTGTGATCACCACCCTGAGTCAGTTCTCCTTCCATCACCATATATTTGCAGGGGGTCAAATATCAGCAAATATATCTTAATTGTGTTCTGTCATGTAATTTTCTTGATGAGAAGTCGATGCCAGCATGAAGTTTTTTTCTTTCATGTGGGTATCTGCTTTTCTGTATGAAATCATGAGGATTCTTTTTTAATCATCAGAATTCAGCCCCAGTGCTTTTTTGATGAAGTCCATTTTATCAGTGTTTTCTTTGATTAATCATGCTTTTGGTCTATGAACTCTTCACCTAGCCCAAGGTCCCTAAGATTTTCTCCAGTGTTCTCTTCAGAAAATTTTACAGTTTTACCCCCTCCTTTGACATTTAAAGTCATGATCCATTGTGAATTAGTTTGTATGAGTATGAAGTTTAGATCAAGGTTCATATATTTGCCTGTGAATATTCAGTTGCTCCAGCACCATTTGTTGAAAAGGTGATCCTTTCTTCATTAGGTTGCTTTTGCACATTTGTCAGAAATCAGTTGAGCACATGTGTGTGGGTTTCCTTCCGATCTCTCCATTCTGTTCCTTTGATCTGTGTGTCTCTTTTTATGCCAGCACCACACTGTCTTGTTACTGTAGCTATGTACAAAGTCTGAGATTTAGGCAGAGTGATTCCTTCCACCTTATTTTTATTTTTCAGAATTACTTTAGCTATTTTTGGTTCTTTGCATTTGTGTATAAATGTAAGGATAAATTGTTCTATATCTACAAAAATAATGGAGAGATTTGATAGGAATTGTATTAAACCTATAGATTAATTTGTGGAGATTTGACATCTTTACTATGTTGAATCTTATGATTCAAATGGATCTATTCATCAGTGTTTTGATTTTTTAGCATACAGATCCTGTTCATGTTTTGTTAGGTTTATACCTAAGTATTTAAATTATTTTGGAGCAACTACACATGGTATAATGTTTTAAATTCCAGTTTCCCCAGTTGATTTTATGTCCTAGGTCATGGCTGTACTTACTTCCCTGCCTTTTCCCTTGAAGAGTCCAAACCAGTTATTTTGTAGAATTCTTGATTTATCTGGTGTCATTTAAGCTGTTGTCAGTTTCCTGTTTGTGTCATTTAAGTTGGTCCTCCATCCCACATGTTTCCTGTAAATTGGGGTTAGGTATAGTGCCTTGTAGAATCAAGATAAACTTTTTTATCAAAACTATTTTATTGAATTAGAGCATAGTTTTTAATCTTTATATTTTTGTTATGTATTTAGTTTAGTTTCTTAAAAGAGAATTTTGATTGAAATATTTTAAAAGATTTTGTTCTGAAATTTATATTAGTTTTTAAAAAGGAGGCTTTTTTTTTTTTTTTTTTTTTTTGCTATTATACCATGTAGAAACCTTTTCACTCTGAAGACTTACACTGCTAGAACTATATTAAACCACAAATTTTGGGGTAATATATATTTTAAGGTTTTACTTGGAAGAACCTCCAGGAACACAGAAGCTTTATCTGGGAAGAATGGCTCCACCAACTAAAGTTTTTCGTCTTGGAGACAAAGAACAATCTAACTGGACAAAAGAAGTACAAGGAATTTCAGAATAGTGAGTGTCATAAAAAGTATTTAATATCATAGAACTGAAATGTGATTTAATGCACATGTCCTGTAACTTATTTTTCGCTTAACATAGTAATTGTTCTGAATACTGACTACATCTTCATTTCATGTTCTAAAGAAAGTAATGAGTCCTAGTTTAAAATAATATTTGGTTAGCAGCAGTTAGAGCCTTTCCCACTTCATCACTAAAATACTTCATGATGTACCAAAAAAAAATAATAATGAAAGAAAGAAAACAAAAAAAATGACACTATCACTTAATACTGGGAATAACAGTTAATAGGTTGTTGCCTGAATTTGAGAGTTATTTTTACTAACCATAAAGCCATTGACTTTCTAGGCCACATGTAAGTAATGAAAATAGGAAGGAAGCCTGTCCTTTGTTTTTCCCTCTTCTCCTTCCCTCTGTACATCCAAGCCCAGATGCCACTGAATTAAGAAATTCAAGGTCTACCAACCAGATAACTAAGAAACTGACCCTCCTCAGAATGCTGATTTTCAGGATCACCAGAGTGCTTTGTGTCTCATGATCCCACCCTAACAACACCTCTCTTTCTTCATCCAAACACTAGGGTTTCCTAAACCAAAACAGAATAATAGAGACTAACAGAGTGGCACATGAGATGGTGTTATAAATGTATATCCGTCAACCTTCCTGTTTAAACTGTAATAGCATCCACTGAGAAATGAGGAATTCAAGGAGATACCTCTTCTTCAATTTTGGAGCGAATACCAGGCTATAATATCCTTATTCAGATATGAGTAAACAAGAAAAATCTAAAAAGATCATAAAAGACCATCTGCCATAACAGAAGGAGATGAATATACCTCTCAGGAGGTAGAGGCGAGCATATTTGTGCCTCCCAACAGTGTAAGTCAGATGCCCTGTTATAGCTCATATCATTCTGATCTTTCTTCTATAGCACGTTAATAAAACCATCATAATAAATGAATGTGTTTGATTACTTTAATAACTCTTTCCTTAAATAGTATGCTTTTTGAGCGTAGCGAACACATCTGTTTTTGTTACCACTCTTCTCATTTCTAGTGCCTCAGCACTCAGTAAATATTTGAATGAAATAGAGATTGTTTTAGTTAAGACTCTTTTAATTGAAAAAAAAATCAAAATACTATGAGTTTAGTCATTTGTTCATATATATTAAACAATTATTGATACCTGCTAGGCACAGTAGTTGGCACTTAGATAACATAGTGAATAATAACCAACAGTCCCTTCACTCATGAAACTTATGGCTGGTAAATGGGAGATGGACGTTGATGTCTTGTGTGATTTTTTTTATCAAACTGCAACTACAGTAATTGCTCTGAAGGAGTAGTGCTGTGAGACCATATAATAGAGGGGTTTGACCTAGCTAGGGAGGAATTTGCCTTAGTCAGAGAAAACTTGCCTGAGGAAATGTTGACTAAGCTGGTACCTGAATATGAAGTAAGAGTTAGGCAAAATGTAAAAACGAGGCTTGTTTCAGGATGAGGGAAGAGCTAGTTACATGCAAAGTCCCTGGAGCACGAGGAAAATCAGTATATATAGTACTGATGAGTGGCCACTGTGGCTGGAGTGTTGGAACTATGAAGAAATCCTATTGAGGAAGATGAGGCAACCAAGGAAAAAGAAAGAGGCAAGCCGAGAGGTAAAAGGAAAGCCGGGAGATTTCCATGTTACATCAAGTAAATAAAAGAAAAAGTGTTTTAGGAATAAGGGAATGAGCCATGTAAAATGTTATGAAGAGGTTAAGCAAGAGCCATTTGGATTGAGCAGTGGGTCTGAAAGCCAGCATGGTATGGGCGGAACAGAAATGGAGACACAGTAGGAACAGACAACTTCTCAGAAGCTTAGCTGAGGAGGAGACCAAATGCTCCTGCTCTTGACCCCGTATCCTGCATATTCTTTCTCATCTGGATGGGCTTGGTCTGTGATGGCAGCAAAATGCAGAGAGAACGGTCAAGGCAGTGCAGTGCTGGAGCTGACAGCAGTGTTTGCTGGTTTACACAGAAAATGGTTTCTAGCACCTGCTGTCTAGCGTCCCTTGTTTAATCTTGTCAACCAAGAAGAGTAGACTCATGAGCACTCAGGGTTATTTATTACAGTCACCATTCTGTTTATCACCGTATTCCTCCCTCATATCATCTCACGTTTTGTTCCCTCCTTCCACTCCTCCCAAGGTGTTCTGAAATCTGTCTTCCAAGGTGAAATTCACAGGACCTCTGTTGCTCTGACCCCAAAGGTTTATTCACCTGTCTATGATTTTGCGCATTATGTCAGTAGAATGAGGTGATGACCCTGTGGCTATAATGAGTAAGAGTAATGCTTGTGCAGACCATTCTCAGCTCTAAGACTTCTATAGCAAGAATGTGGAATCGATTACTTACCTCATATCCCTGTATCTTATTAACCAGACATGTTCTCCTAAATTTGGTATATGCTTTTGCTATGAATATAACACATGAAATACGAATATATGAGTATCAAAATATGTGATTTTATTTTTAGGAACCCTCTAACTGTGCACATATGATATGCCTGATACAGTTCTGTATTCCTGTGTAATGGCTTTCCTTTCTGATGAAAACTACAATTAAGAGATAGCTGAATAAGATATAAAATTGAGTGGAGTTGGTTTTGGGTTTATTCAGGGAGATTTGATCATGTGTAAAAACAAATAAGAAGTGCAATATTCAAAAGAGAGAAAACAATAACATTTTTAGATGGAATGAGATGGATTCTTAAAGAAGCTGAAGGATGGCTTACCTATTTTAACCAGATGGGATACAGCTGTAGTTGGCTTATGTGTTTGGCATGGGGAAGATGAGAAGCTCTCATCCATTGACTTCTGTTTTCTTTCTAAACTAGTTGTTGAATTTAGCTATTGAGGATGGTGTGGGGGAAAGAGAAGTAATGAAAGTAGAGTGTCAATAGTTTGGGAGAAAGTAGAAGGATCAGTGGACTAGAGATCCCAAATTAAGTTGAGTAAGTGATTGAACAAGCAAGTTGGATGGAAAAGTTTTTAGACAATAAGATGTTTGAGTTAGTGATGTTGGAGTGACACCATTATGGATGATGTTATAGCCAAGGGTATAGATGACTGAAGTGGAATGGAAAAGAAGGTTATTAGAGATTGGGAGGTCGTAGTACTACTGTGGTCTTGGGTAGATCATATAGTTAAACACTGACGTCACAAAAGAGGGTAGTTTCCTGTTAGGGGTTTGGATATCTCACTGGGTGGTAAGGAGAACACCAACACCATCTTAGCCCTGAAGGACACAGTATGAAAACCAACATGAGAGGCCACTACTTGCGAGGTCTACGCAGGTAAGTAGTGGTACCTTCACTTAGGAAGGTGGACTTTGAGGGTATAATGGGGTGAAAAGGTTAGGAATTGAAGAACAGAAAACAGGAAGAAGGGAGCAAGGAAATACTTTATCAGATGTTATGGAGAAGATGACGTACTTAAAGGATAATTTGGAAGAGAGTGCCAAACGCTGTACCTCAAACAAGAAAATAAAAAATAGGGTTATCAAAGGATTGGTGATAAACACTGAAACTATTAAAATATAGAATTAATTTTCAAATACGAATTCTCATTTTAGATATGGTAAAGTTACAAGATAGTTTGTTTATAATTTAGAAATTCAGAGAAGTATGAAGTGTTTTTTAAAATTTAATTCAAAAGTAACCATTAATAGAAATTATAAAGGAATGTTTCTAACTTACAAATGACTGGCAAGAAAAAAAGAAGCGAAAGAAAGAGGATAGAAGATAGAAAAGCTACATAAAACATAGTTTAGGAACCCTAAAAAGATAAATAAAATAAGATGACAGAAACATGACCAAACTAATAATTGTGTCGTTAAATCTAAGTGGCTGTAGCTCCTTAATTAAAATGTAGAAGCACTTAAATTATATCACCAGCATCATTATCCAGCTGTAAACCAGCTACAAGAAGTACACTGAAAACCAAGGTGAGGTCTAAAGTCTAGTAATCTCTCACCCTTTGTAGTTTTCAGAAAGTACAGTTTTATATTTACATTCTGACCATTAAAAAAAATACATGTTTGCTTCTGCTCATTCATTTTCACTAATGATAGTATTACATTGTATGAATACAGCACAATTTATCCATTCTATTGTAGGTGGACGTTTGAGTTGTTCCTCATTTGGGGCTTTTGGTGAATATATCCATTTCTGTTAGATACATATCTAAGAATGGAATTACTGCTTCATAGGATATGCTTAAACTCAGCTTTAGTAGATACCACCAAAAAGATTTGCAAAGTAATCGCATCAATTTACATTCTAACAGCAGTTTATAAGAATTCTTGTTATCCCTACCCTCATCAATAAATATTATTATTGTCTCTTCCATTTTAGCCCTTCTGAGATAGTGGTATCTCATTTTGGTTTAATTTGCATTTCCCTCATGACTGATGAAGTTAAACATCCTTTTATGTTTTCCGGCTATTTGAATATGCTCTTTTTTGAAATGCCTGTTCACTTGTTTTGTCCTTTTTTGATTGAGTTGAGTACCTTTTTCTTATTTGTAATTTTTCTTATTGATTTGTGGTGTCATTCTCAATTTCAGGAAAAAAGCCTTAAGTGGCTCACCATTAAATATCATGATTGATGTAGAGTTTTTTATTTTTTGGTACTCTTTATTAGATTAAGTAATTTTCCTTTCATTCCTACTTGGTTAAGAGTTTTGAATCATTAATTGGTGCTGGTTTATCAATTTTTTTCCTGCATCTGTGAAAATGATCATATCTTCCATTTTTTTCTGTTAATCTAGTGAATTACATTGATTGAATTTCAAATATTGATCTACCCCTGAATTCCTGGAATAAATCCCATTTGGCTGTGATGTATTATCCTTTTTATATATAATTGGATTCAATTTATTAAATTTTGTTTAGGATTTTTATATTTATTTTCATGAGAGAGATTAGCCTGTAATTTCTGTTTTTTGTAATGTCCTTGTCAGCTATTGATAACAAGATTACTGACTTAATAACTTTTTTTTTTTTTTTCTTTAGCTGAGCCATCCTGCCACCCGTTGGCAGCTCAGCTCGGGTTGGGAATCGAATCGGCGACCCTGTTGCTTAGAGCTCACACTCTTGAGTGAGCTCTTAACCAACTGAGCCACTCAGCTGGTCCCCTGACTTAATAACTTTTGGTGAAAGTAGTAGAATAAAATCCTATTCAATTTTTAGAAAATGGTATCAGAATGCTACATTTAAAAAATCTGTGGGAAAACTGTTTCTGGCTTAGATGACATAGCTTATTTCAGACCAACCCTATCAACAAGAACAATACCATATAAGTATAAGCTGCTATGAAAAAAACCATATATATATATATATATATATATATATGTATGTATGTGTGTATATATATACACATATATATAATATATGATTTTATTTAACATATACAATATATAACTATAACATAATATATATAAACATATACACAAATTAAAATTGTGATTGTTACAGTGCGCTCAGTATATAGCATGAATAGTAATATGGGCATACTAAAAATTGAATCAGTGAGCTAAAAGATCAAACTGAAGGATTCCTTTAGCACATACAAAAGCACAGTCAGATGAGAAGAATACAGCCAGAATTTCTAATATCTATCTGATAAGAGTTCTAGAAAGAAAAAATGGAAAGGAGATAAGAAACTCAGATGACAAATGATTGTATCTTTGTATCAGGGGCCAGCAAACTTTTTCTGTAGAGGCCAGAGAGTAAATATTTTAGGCTTTGCAGACCTTACAGTGTTTGTCACAACTGTCAACTCTACTGCTGTTGCACAAAAACACCCAGAGACAGTAAATAAATGAATGATGGCGTTCCAGTACATTTTTATTTACAAGAACAGGAAGCTGTCTGGATTTGGCTCAGGGACACAGTTTGCTGACCCCAACTTTAGATTGAGAGGACCCACTGATTGCCCTGTCAGCCTTTTTCTGTCTCTCTGGATTTACCTATTCTGGATGTTTCATATAATATGTGTCTGGCTTTTTCACTTAGCATGTTTTTGAAATTCACACACACTGTAGTGTGTATCAGTATTTATTTCTTTTTATGGCTGAATATTCCATTGTATGGATAGACCACCTTTTGTTTATCCATTCATCTGTTGGACATTTGGGTTGTTTCCACCTTTTTGCTATCTGAGTAGAGCTTCTTTGAGTATTCATCTATAAATATTTGAGTACCTGTTTCTAGTTTTTTGGGTACATACCTAGAAGTGGAATTTTTGGACTATATGGCAATTCTATGTTTAACTTTTTGAGGAACTGCCAAACTGTTCCCACTGTGGCTGTACCATTTTATGTTCCCACTAGCAAAGTACAGATGTTCCAATTTCTTCACGTCCTTTCCAACATTGTTATTTTCACTTTTTTTGTTATAGCCTTCCTACTGGGTAAGAAACAGGAGTTTCTTACAGCTCTGAGTTCTCATTTAATCTCACAGACATTGGGAGAGGTATGCAGAGTAAAAAAAACTGAGTCAAAAAGTCTTGTTAGGTACTCATAACTGTTAGCATGTTTATTTAAAGTTTAAGCATTTGATTATGATTTGGTAGTTTAGATGATGATTATCATCTTAGAATATATACACACTCATACATATCTACATTTCTTTTTTATTCTTTTAGCTACCTGAGAAGGAAAGGAATAATAATAAATGAAACATCTGCTGTTGTATATGCTCAGTTACTCACAGGTCGTAAATACCAAATAAATCAAAATGGTGAAGTTCATCTAGAGAAACAGTGGTCAAAACAAGTTCTTCCTTTTGTTTATCAAACTATTGTCAAGGTAAGTATCAAGTCTCAATTTTAAATGTACACTTTTTAACACTGTAAAGAAAAGACTACATGTCAATATTTATTTATAAATAGAAGACTAATGCAGCAATGTATAATGGAGATTATTATGTAATATATTTTGCAAAATGTTGTAGTCTTTAAAAAGAGTATTACATGCTCTGACACTTACTCTGTGGTTAGGAACTTGTCTTTTTTATTTATTTTTTGAACCTAGTCTCTAAAAGAAAAATCCCACTATTAACTTAACATCCTTGCATTTTTATATTTTTATTTTCCAAAAAATGTTTGCCTTAAGTAAATCAGTGAATACAAAATGCTGTTGTGTTTGTAATCTTAGATGTAGTATGAAGACAAATTTTTTTTTTTTTTAAGATTTCTTTATTGGGGAATTGGAGGATGGGAACAGCACTGGGGAATTGGGGGAAGGAGAACAGACAAGTTGCTGTCATTTTGTTCTTCAGTCTAGTTGTGGAGGACGTTGCTTCACTGGCCCAAGTTGGCACCATCATTGCGCTCTTCCCGGGCGAGGCAGATCAGTCGCCGGCTTCTGGATGGCCGCTCACTGCGGCTGCTGGCCGCTCACGCTGGCTGCTGGCTACATATGGTAGGGTAGCCCATGGCAACCCACTGCCACAGGGGCTGCAGCTTCAGCCTACTCCATCGCTGGCGACTCCCGGCAGCCCAGCTCCAGGTTGAGCTGTTGTTCAGCATCTTAGCTGTAGAGGGCAGTGTCACTGGCCCTCATATATGGGATCCAAACCAGGGCCCTCTGGCGTCCCAAGCCAGCTCTTAACCAACGCGCCACTTGGCTGGCCCGAAGACAAATTTTTTTAAGGCACGTAGTGATCCTGTAACTTAAGAAAACATTATTGTGTAGTGATTAAGTTGACTTCTTAGCTCTATGACCTTGGACAAGATTCACCCCAATGCTGTGCCTTAGTTTCCTCATCTGGAAAGTGGGGCTAATCATGGTCTCTGCTATAGAGGGTTGTCTTAAGGATTAAATGAACTAATAAATGTGTGAAGTAGCTAGAAGTGTATCAGGCATATAAGAAGTCAATAAATTTTAGCTACTAGTATTGTTATGCAGAAAACCTTTACATGTGACATTTGCAGGCAGCAGTCATAATCTCATAGGAAAAAAGTTTATGTGCAATCTATAGAAGATTTGACTATGATTACTGACTTTTATATTTCATTCTATATAGGACATTCGAGCTTTTGACTCCCGTTTCTCCAATATCAAAACATTGGATGACTTGTTTCCTCCTAGAAGTCTGGTCTTCATGCTGGGAACCCCCTACTATGGCTGTACTGGAGAAGTTAGTTCCTATTACTGTTACTAATTAAATTTTTATTTGGTTTGAAGTTAATACAATTTTTTAACTTACCTTCATGTAGATGCAAAATAAAATACAACACCGAAAGGGAAAAATAAGAAAGAATTCATTCATCTAACTAATGAACATAGTATTTGGCTATATATCTTTAATCTTGAGCAAGTTGGGGTCAGGAGGTGGGGAAAAACTAATTCAAATCCTGATCTCTTTTTTAGTAGTTTGTTTATTGTGGTGTATGGATGAAGCAATTTTATAATTATTTTAAATGTATTATTAGGTTGATGAATTTGTAAATGTGTTGATGTTTTGGGGAACTCCAGTTCTCACATAGAAAAAGGTATATTGAAATATGGAATGGGAGAATGCAAGAAAGAACCTGTGGGGACACATTAGAATTGGAGGTATTAATGTGAACTCGTGATTTTTAAAATACGTATGTATGTGTATATATGTATGTATGGGGTGTGTGTGTGTGTGTGTGTATGCATGCTTATATGCCATACATACACATATTTTGTAGCTCTATTTGTGAAAAAGATAAGCAAAGACTCCCTGGTAGCCGTGAACACATGTAGTGCCCAGACCTTGACTTCTAATAATCCCATGCCCACTAAAGAGAACAGGGCTTCTCAGAGAAATGGCTTATTACAGGGCTGTGCAGGGTAGGTGTCAGATGAGCATGGAGCCTCTTGTTCTGCTAGAAAGTATGGAAGTACTCAAAAGAATGATGGGAACATTTCCCACAAACATAGGAACCGGGCTGAAGGTGCTCCTGCTGGTAAAATCTGGGACAGTTTAAGTATGAAAATAATTAAGTACAGTAATGAATTATAAACCATTGTGTAGGGCAAGATAAGAATTTTTTATTCTATAGTGATAATAAATAGACAAATAAATAGGGCAGGGGTGGGCTCTTATGGTATTATATTAGGGGTAAATGTGCAGAGTGCTGGAGGTGGAAAAACTATCATTTTACAACCATTATGATAAGATTGAATCAGGCTACAATCATCAGTGGAAGCAAATCAAGAGGGAATTTTGGATTAGGATTTGAAATTTTCATGGTCTTAGAAAATGTTTCCCCACAAACTGTTTATTAGCTGTAAGGGAAACAAATAACTGTAATTGTACAGTGAAGACATTGAGCAACATCTTGATGGTATGATCAAAATTAGTATTACAGTGAGGGGCAGATGAATACCGTACACCTACAGATGTGATGCCCTAAGCAGCACACGTGAGTCACCTATGCACTATTCTGGCTCATAATATATACCTTTAACCTAATCACAAGGAAGCCTCAGATAAATCCATGATGAATAACTTTGTTTTTTAAGGCAGCGTGGAGAGGGAAGAATGAACTGTATTCTTAAAAATGTCAATGTTATGAAAGACAAAGAAAAGCTCTGGATAGACTGTAGGTAAAAGGATGCAAAGGAGACATGACAACTAAATGCAATGTCTGATCACAGGCTAGATACCGTAGTAGAGGGAGAAAAGACTTCACTATAATGACATTTTTAGGTCAACTGACAAGACTGGAATATGGACAGTAGTTTAGATAAAAGTATTCTATCAGTGTAAATTTTGTACTTAATAACTGTACTATGATAATATAATAAAATATCCATCTTCTTAAGAAATACACATTGAAATATTTAGGGGTAAGGGACATGGATATATGTAATATACCCTCAAAGAAAAACTGTATATATGTAAATACACATACAGAGCCCAAATGTTAAAGCAAATGGAATAGAATGTTAACAACATTTTACATATGAATCTGGGTAAATGTCTTTCAAGTGTTCCTTGACTTGTTTTTAGTTTGAAACTTTTTTGGTAGTTTAAAATTATTTGCAAATAATGAAAAGTTATTATTATTATTTTTTTATAAAAAAGGCTGGTTAACAGCTATTAAAGCAAGGTACAATGTCTCCAATTTATAATATAATCACATTAACTTACAAATTTCTAGAGACGTTCCACTACCCAACTTTGTTGTCTTACTATATTTCAGAAATAATAAACACTATTCAAATAATTAGAAAAATAAGTAAATAAATGTAGTGAAAGAGACTAAAACATACTGTTAATTTTTTTTTTTCTCTCCACCCCTGAGGTTCAGGATTCAGGGGACGTGATTGCAGAAGGTCGGATCCGTGTGGTTTTCAGCATTCCGTGTGAGCCCAATCTCGATGCTTTAATACAGAACCAGCATGTGAGTACTACAGCCTGTAGTGTTTAGCTTAGAATTGATGAACTTTAAAAATATTACGATATTTTTGCCACCTCCTTTGCATTTATTGCAAATACTTTATTTAATACTGATGAAATTCACTCACAGTTGCATCAAGTATTATTTAAAAATAAGTGTGGAATCTACTCAAAACTTCATGCAGATCTTTGAGGGGGAAAATCACTGACATCCCATTATTAATCAGTAAAAGTAATTATGAGTTGTTATGTACAAGCTTGTAAGCGGCACATTGATTAGCATACTCTCTGGGAATAGACTTAGGTATTTTAACCTTTCATAATTAAAGCCTGAATTTTTAGTTATAAGTGACAAATGACCTTCCTGCAAAGGTTATATGTCTCTACTCAGCTAAAGATGAACAATCTCTAGAGAAAATTGAGAAACTGCTTTCAAGGTCACAGCATGCTTTTTCAGGATGTTTTTCTCCAAATATGTTCACTGGCCATCTTTTACTTTTCCCTGTTAAAATAGCGAGAGGATCCTGATATCTGTTATTTGTTCTTATTGATTGATTTGGATAATTAACTTGACTAAAAATTCACAAGCACCCAGCTATTGCTACTTACACTTTTATTGTATTGTATTTTATTAATTTAATTTTATTTTTTTAAATTGGGAAATTGGGGAAGGGGAACAGTGTTGGGGAATTGGGGAAGGGGAACAGCCACATTGTTTTTTTCAGTCTTATTTGTGGAGGGCGCAGCTAGCTCAGCTCCAAGTCCAGTCGCCATCCGTTAGCCCATTGGTGGCTTGCTGTCACTCAGCACAAGATGCCATGTTCAATCTTAGTTGTGGGTGGGCATAGCCCACCATCCTATGCAGGAGTCTAACCAGAAACCTTGTTGCTAAGAGCGCAATCTCTAACCACAGAGCAATCTGGCTGCCTGTTGGCAACTCAGGGCAGCTTAGCTCAAGGTGCCATGTTTAATCTTAGTTGCGGGTGGGCGTAGTCCACCATCCCATGCGGGAGTTGAGCTGGCAACCTTGTTGTTAGGAGCACGTGCTCTCACCAGCTGAGCCATCCTGCCACCTGTTGGCAGCTCAGTGGCAGCTCAGCTTGGGCACAGCTCACTGACCCATGTGGGAATTGAACCGGCGACACTGTTGTTCAGAGCTTGTGCTCTTCACCAACTGAGCCACTCGGCCGGCCCCCACTTTTATTTTTTCTAATGATAAAATCTAAAGCTTTATATTCTGTGAAATGTGAAATGAATTTAAGGCGTTAGGCATCAGCATACTCATGAGGAAACTTTATGGTAGGCAGAGAAGTCCTAAAATCTTACCATCAGGTTTCTTTTGGAGAAAGAATTCAGAAATCAATCTGGAAACCAGGAGAGGGGCCCATTCTATAAAGAGGTTGGAGCTCTGTTCAGGGAGTCAGTGGAGGTAGAAGAACTTGGATTTCTTCATCCTTGGCTTTGTCTGGATCTGAAAGAGTCTGCATTCTAGTGGACTGTGCTGCTGGGCGTGCCTTCTCCAGGATACGTATTCTTTCTTTACATACCTTCTTTAACTTTTACTCCAGTCTTCTTTCTTTACCTCAATGTTCTCAGCTTTTTATTTTACATTTTCTGGGATATTTGTGTGATTTTAATTAACTTTTAATTATACCACCACCCAAGATTTCTCAAAAGGAGTACTATATAGTTTACATAAATTTAATATATTTATATATTCATTCATATGAAATAGTATATGAAATTCATATAAAATAAGTAAATGTTATTATTAGGTACATTATGTTAGGAGTATATGGTATCTTACCCTGGTTGGTACTGAATTTGTGAGTAATTTGCTTCCTGGTTAAAAATTATATGATTTGATACTTAAAAAAGAAAAAATTTGACAATCTTCATAATTTTTTCCCTTAAGTATACAAATTAAGGTTACATTTCATTGACTGTATTAATTACAAGACTATATGTACTTGTTACTTTCATGTGATAGTAAATATTAGGGGAAACAAGTATTACTTATATGAAGGATACTTTTAATTTTCCTCAATAGCAACTATTTTGATGACATACTCATGTTTTAATTCAATGTAATAATTATCAAGGCCTCATTTTGTCCCCTGTACTTTACTTTACTAAGCCCTACTTAGAATATGAAAATTAATTTTTAACAAAATAATAGTTTTTGCCTGCAGAGTTTGCCATTTAGTACTTACAGTAGAGTTTATTTCTTAAGACAGTTTCACAAATTGTGTATTTCCTCCTCCCTTCACCCTTCCTTGGGAATTCTGTCTTTTAAGGAGGGGGAGGAACAGAAAAATTCTGCCTACAGAGCCTTTCAAAAAAAAGGGGGAACGGATCACTTACTTTTGAGGATTCTTATATTGCCACAAGCCAGTGGTTAGTCGAGTCGGTTATCTCCAGATTTTACAGGTACAAAAATAACATTTAATGCTTTGTATTTCCATAATTGACCTTTTTGTTTTTATATTTAAAGAAATATTCTATAAAGTACAACCCAGGATATGTGTTGGCCAGTCGCCTTGGAGTGAGTGGATACCTTGTTTCAAGGTTTACAGGAAGTATTTTTATTGGAAGAGGATCTAGGAGAAAGTAAGTTTATGTTAAAGAAATTTACTTAAAGTGTCAGAAAAAATTAAATGATAAAGATAAAATGGTCCATATTTCAGTATTTATTTTCTCTTATTAAGTGCTCTTACTTTTCCTTAAGTATTATGCATAAATTCCTCTGATGGTGATCTGTCATCTAAATGGCATATATTTTAGGTGGTTGGAAAGACAGTTCTTATTTTTAGGATAACAAATTGAACCTTGAAAAAAGGTATCAAGGTGTGTGTGAATCTCAATAATATATTTCCCTGCATTTTCTTATTTCATTCTGCTGTCTCATTACATAATTTACATTAATTCTGTTATGCTTCATTAACTTGGGTTTTGAAGCCTTTCCTCTAGTTTTGCTACTTTGGAAATAACCATGATAACTAAAATAGAACAATCAAAACTAAGCTTTCCTAAGAATTGAAAGCGAACCTTTTTTATTCTTTGAACAAAATTTTAAAACTTTTGTGTGTGGTTTAAATTCAGCCCTCATGGAGACCATAAAGCAAATGTGGGTTTGAATCTCAAATTCAACAAAAAAAATGAGGAGGTACCTGGATACACTAAGAAGGTTGGAAGTGAGTGGATGTACTCATCTGCCGCAGAACAGCTTCTTGCAGAGTACCTAGAGAGGTAAGTGCCTAATAAGACCCTGCTGGGCATCCCAAAACATAGGAATATAATGTTAATTCTGCCTTGCTGATATCAGTGTTAGAGAAAAAATGTTTCCTTTACTAAAATGTGGCCTGTGTTACATATAAACTTAATTTTGTGTCATGAAGCCTCATAGCCATTAGCTCAAATAAAGTGAAAAAGTACTGTCCTTATATTATTTAAAATGATAAAGGATGATGAGAATTGGCTTCTTTTTAATTGAAATTTTCCTAAACTTGCTATCATAAATTATTCACTATTCTGCATGTCTGTGTCAGTAGTAAGAGGATTAGTTTGGATAAACCCAACAACTGTTGGCATGGTGGATTTTCCCGAGTCTTAAAATTCCAGCCAGACAGAAGATTACTATCTTAGAATTGAATTTTATTGCTGAAATGGTCTAAGAAATCACAACCAACTCCTCATTATGAAAATAAAAAAACTGAGTACCCAAGTTAACTGAGTTACTTAGTGACAAAGATTTACAGGAAATACCTTTACTTCTGATTTTCAGTTGAATGTTCTTTCCATCGTTCCACTGATTTCTGACCTCATATTTGAGGATCCCTGTATTAGTTTCTTAAGGCTTCCATAACAAAGTACCACAAACGGGGGACTTAAAAGACAGTAATTTGTTATCTCACAGTTCTGGAAACCAGAAGTCCAAAATCAAGGTGTTGGCAGGGCCATACTTCCTGGAAAGGTGCTAGGGAAAGAGCTGTTCCATCCCTCAGTCTTCGCTTCATAGAGCCTCCTGCATTCATCTCTTTACTTGTAGATGCACCACCCCAGTCCTCCATCTTCACATGATGTTCCTCCTGTGTGTCTTCACAACATCTTTCCTCTGTGTGTCTGTCTCCAGGTCCAAGTTTCCCCTTTTTATAAGGACTCTAGTCCTGTTGAATTAGGGTCCACCTTACTGACCTCATTTTAATTTGATTACTTCTATAAAAACCCTATTTTCAAATAAAGTCACATTCTGAGGTACTAGGAGTTAGGACTTCTGTGTTTTGGGGGGAGAAACACAATTCAGTCCCATATTACCATCTGAAAATTTAGATTATTTTTTCCATTGACTTTCATATTTCTTTAAAATGTCATAGTTAGACTACTTTTTCTTGATTTTTCAGTCTTACATGTGCATTGATTTCCTGCCACGAAAGATGAAGTTTTAGCTCTCTTCTACTACCCCCACTCCTTATTTCTTCACCTCCCTATACACATGTACATATTTCCCCCTCACTGTAGTTTCATCACAATTTTTAATTAAATATGTGTTTAATTTATTTGATTAAGATAATGTAAATGGTCACAGGTGGAGCTTGTAGGGTATTATAATTCCATTTCCTTTCTTGTACCATTTTTGTTTTCCCTCTCTTGTTTATTCATTTGTTCACATAACTAACTCGGCTGTAAACTCTGCCATAGGTGGAAAACTTAATATGGTCGAACAGATCAGGTGATCTCAGTTTCATTTTCTTCTTGTAGATGTCTCCCTGAAACCTGTTTTCCTTTCAATGTGAACTAATTGCTGTCTAGGGCTGTTGAACAACTCTGATTCTAGAGTATCCCTTTATTATCATCCCAGGAATTCCCTTCACTCTTCTCCTGTGTAGGATTCCTTTATTTCTTGGCTTACATACCTTACTTTCTTTGGTTTATGTCTCCATTTTGATGGAGCGTTTAAACTCTAGTAGCTTCCTGAGAAAGCTTGCATGTCTGAAAGTGTCTTTATTCTTCCCTAATACTTGACTGATAGCTTGCCTGGATGTTGAATCCTACATTAGAGACTATTTTCCTTGCTCTATTCTCTTGTTTCCTTTGCTGGTGAGAAGTTCTGTGACATTCTGATTCTGAATCTTTGAGTGTGAATTACTTTTATTTTCTGAAATCTTTCTAGAATTTTTTCTTTACCAATGCTGTTTAATAATGTGTGCCTTGATGTGGATCTTTTCTCTTTCCTTTTGCTCTTCAGCCCTTTCAAAGTTGAAACTGATGCCCTTTCATTCTGAGAAACTTTCTTGTATTATTTCTTTTATAATTTCCTCCTCACCATTGTTTCTGTTTTCTTTTCTGGGATTCCAGATGTTCAATGTTAGATCTTTTGGTTTAATCCTCTTAATTTTCTTATCTCTTCTCATCCATTTTCTATATTGTTATACTTCTGTTCTCTGTGGGAGATTTCTTCAATTTCATCTTACATGATTTTAAAATTTCTATTTAATTTAATCACTTTAATTTAAAAGTGTGCCCTTATTCTCTGGAATTCCTTTTTTATAGCATCTTGTTTTTTTAATGAGTGGAATATCATCTTTTATTTTTCTGAATATAGTAATTCTAGATTTTCTTCTTTCTCTATATTTTTTGCTTTCTTCAAATGGTTCTTTTTATCTGTTTGATTTAATCTCTTTTTTCATGTTAAATTTTTTTTTTACCTGTTTGGTGGTTATTTTGTGTCCAATCATATTTAAGAGTGAGGCACTAAAAATTAGAAATTTAGTGTGCTTTAGTAGTGCTTATCAAGTGGGACTTGGCTATTTCTGCAGAGGACCTCCAGATATCACTACCTATATGTATATCTTTCCTTTGAGGCTGGCTAGTTTTCCAAGAGAGGTATCCTCCAGCCTTTCCTTGGAAGACAGATGTGGAGAACAAAACTGACTTCCAGCGTTCTGGAAATTAACCAGGGAAAAGGGGTCTTATCACATGGTAGACACTGTGATACATCCCCACAGATCTCCTTTTCAGGCCTGAAGGATCTGTTCCCTTGGCAACAGGAATGTTGTCAGGAGTTCAGCTGTGAACTCTATTTGGGATTTGTCTGGCAGAAGAGAACTGCTTCACCTAAAGTTATAACCCTTCCCACAACAGCCACAGGTCCAATACCTGATAAACAAAGAGGTGTAAAGGCCAGCCGACGTTGCTCCAGTTCAGGATGAGCCTGAAGGGCCATCCCAGTTTGAGATCTCTGTGGGACTGGCCAAGTGGTTCATTAAGAATAAATCACACATACTTACCTGGCAGGGGAGATACCATGATCATGAAGAATAAATCACAGCCCAATTTCTCCCTGTGCCCAATCTGCTTCCTTCCTTTTCCCTTTCCTTCCACAAGTGTTGATTACACAGAACTCACTAACAAATTTCGTGTATGCTTATCTCCATCTCAGAGTCTGCTTCCTAAAGTGGTTACACTTCCTAGCCTGCTTCCTAGTGACACATTGTATAGTAGTTACACTTGCATTAATCCCCTGTTTCCAGTATGACTTCTGTCCCTCCTCCTCACATCCCATCCACTCACCGAACTAGCTGTGCCTACTATACCGAAGGATGGAACATCCCTGTTAACCTATCCAAAAAATGTAAACTACAGCTCTTATGCTGGAGTGGAAGATGAGTATTCACATGACTGTCTAACTGCTTATTAGAATTTTCAACTAAAAAGCCTATTAAGCCTCACCTCATACTATAGCATTAAAATGTTCCTGGAGACCATAATTCCTGAGCTTTTGCAGATTTCCACAGCTCAAATCATCTTACTTCGTGTTAACTTCCCACACTAGTGGCTTAGGGTGCAGCTTATTTCTGTCAAATCAGTTAACACTTATCCATCCAGTTTCCAGTTTCTAAAATTTTGTTAACAACTCATATATGCATCAGATTTTCTGTTTCTCTCCTCATCTGTCTTTCTAGATTTATGCCCTTTTTTTCTGCTTTACTGTTCTCTTAGTGGGTTGAGAAGGGAACAAAAATATCAAATATATTCAACCTGCTATGTGTATTTGAAAGTCCTGCTCTATAAAGGAAACAATGGCGTTTTGAAGAATATCAGAAGAAACTTGAATTTGCTTTATTGTAGAGTGCTCCAGCTTTGTTGTGAAAATTAGAAAATTTACCTGTAGATACTAGTTTGTCCATTTATCACCTGTCATTATGACCTAAGAGGAATAGAGTCAGTAATTGAAGTTAATAAGTAATTAAAGTTTATTATAGTTTATAAATTGAATCATTTATCCCTCTGCTACTGAGAGTTTTTTGAGGGCCTATGAATACTTCCAAATATTTTAGTCTCTATTCCTTATGAATACCCTGTGTGTAATAATCAGTCCTCAGTATATTTTATGTTCCTTTAGGATCCAAAATTATTTGATAGGAAGCTTATATGAAATTAGCCATTTATGTTTTTTAAAGAAATATTTTGTTTGTTTGTTTGTTTGGCTAGAGCTCCAGAACTATTTTGTTATATAGCCAAAAATAGCCAAGAGGATGTGTTCTATGAAGATGACATTTGGCCTGGAGAAAATGAGAATGGGTAAGCAAAATCTGTGGCATTGGTTGCCTCATAGCTCACCTAGTAGTTCCAGTGAAAGGTGCAATAGTTTATCAAGAACTCATTTTACTTTTGGGGGGAAAGTTTTATATTGTTTTGTTTTTGCTTTAAGATCTTAATACAATTTTTTATTTCATTTATATTAGTAAAGCACTTTTAAACTAATTTTTGTGATTTTTAAAAAATTAGTGAGAAGAAACATCTCCATGTTTATATTAGATTTAGAATTAGTCCCAATTAAGTACAGTGATTAGTTATTATATACTTAATGTTTTTTATACTTTGTAGCCTTCAGAAAGTTTACATCAGGCCTTTTAGATAAGCCCTTAGAAAGTTTTAATCAATGTTAAAAAAATTATTGTTTTTAATGTAGTGCTGAGAAAGTTCAAGAAATTATTACTTGGCTAAAGGGACATCCTGTCAGTACTTTGTCTCGTTCTTCTTGTGATTTACAAATTCTGGATGCAGCTATTGTTGAGAAAATTGAGGAAGAAGTCGAAAAGTGCAAGGTACTAATTTTTAATAATCAAGATTATAGATGAGATTTAAGTTAAATGAACTATATATTATTCTACAAATAACTTATTTGTTTCAACCAAATAAAACATATACTCATTGATTTCTAATTTATGTAAAATGATCCTATAATAAAATAAAATGTTCCAGCCATTTCCAGTGACCATTAATAAGTTTTTCTGAATAAATATAAATGCACTTCAGTGTACAAAAGCTATAGCATATAAATTTCATGTCTTGTAGTGTATCCACTCTTAAGTCTCTTTTTCCATCTGCGTCATTTCTGGATTTCTATCTTTGATACCACTCATTCTTTCCTCCATCTGGTCAGCTCTATTTCCTAAGCTCGCTCATTCATTCTTAATCTTTTTAATTGAGTTCTTCAGCTCCAGAATTTCTCTTTGATTTTTTTTTTTAGTCTGTGTGTTTCAGTCTCTTTGGTAAAGTACTCCTTTGTTTGTTGATTTTATTTATGAGTTCATTAAACTGCCTGTCAGTTTTCTTGCATCTTGTTGAGCTTTATGAGAACTGCAATCTTGAATTCTCTGTCATTTAAATCACATATTTCCATGTGTTTATTTTCTGGAGAGTTTTCATTTTTGTTCTGAGCTGCCTTGTTACCTTGGTTATTCGTGATATTTGATGGATTATTCCTCTGCCTAGGCATTTATTGGAATAAACTCTGCTTTTTTAAAAAAAGTGATACTTCTCTATTTAGGGTGATAAAAAGAGGTCTTTCTTTTGTTTCCCAGTAGGTGGCACTAAAGAACAAGTTTTTCATTTTCTCTTGCACTGTTTTAGCTTCTCAGATCTCTGCAGGGCAATGAAAAATGCCCTGTATTCCTTGGAGAGGTGGGCATCTCCTCTGTGACCAGGTCGCCTTGGTCTCAGGGCATAACCCCCAAGGGGGAAGGTGGTAGGTGATGGGGTTCTGAGCCTGTGAAATCCAGAGCTGCCCCTGCAGCCCAATGCTGCCTGCAGTGCTGCACTGTCCCCTGAGATCAGCTGGGATGGGTGGGGCGGGGTGGGTTGTGAGCTGGCTTGTGTGTTTGCAGTTTTGTTCTCCTCCCAGTAATGGTGACTGCCAGACCTCAACTGCCTCGCCTCTGGACCTCACCCCTAGGATTAGTCACTGGAGAGAAATGCTACTGCCTCTCCAGTCCTCAAAGCTGCAGATAGTGTGCAATATAACCCCTACACTCGCTGCTACAGCTTCTTCTAGGGCCCACTGCTAGCTCTGGGAGGGTGAAGGGAGGCATCCAGGCACGTGGCTTTGTTTTTCAGCTGTCACACCTCTGTGCTCCGGCTCTGCCCAGGTCACTGGGCTCAGCTGCAGTGTGTGCTGATCACTCAGGCAGGAATGTTCCTCCTGCGTCTCTGCTCCTCAGGGTTGCAGAGATTGCAACACACTGCAACCTGATTCCTCCCCTCTCCCAAGTCCTGCAGTGAGCTCCGGGCTGTGTCCGCTGCCCTATCTCAGCACTTCCCTCTTCCCTCCTCGCGTTCACCCCTGTTCACCCACCTTCATATGTTTCATTGTGCAGATCTCTCAGTTGTGTTTGTAGCAGGGAGTCCTTAAATGAATTCTAGCTGTTCAACTTGTAACTTCAAGGGGAGACACCAAGCAACCACTCACGCTGCCATGCTTCTGACTTCATTCCTTGTAGTGTTTCTTTTTTGTTTTTTTCCACTTTTTTTTTTTTTTTTTTTTTTTTTTTAGCTGAGCCATCCCGCCACCTGTTGGCAGCTCACGGCTGCTCAGCTCGGGCTGACTCGAACCGCTGTTGCTCAGAGCTCAAACTCTTGAGCGAGCTCTTAACCAACTGAGCCACTCGGCCGGCCCTTCCTTGTAGTGTTTCTAATTTTAGAAATTAATATTTTGTGATTCTACTCAAAATAGAAAGTTTTTGATTGAGAGATAAGGTTAATCCCTATTACTTGCTATTCTAAGTTCTTTAAAGACACAGTTCATCTTTTTATAGAACATAAAAATTTTATTAACTTTTACAGAATTACTTCTAAAATGTACTTTCTCACTCACAAACTCATTTAGCTACTAAATATTTTTTAAATCCCACTTAATCTTTCCTATTTTGTATATCTTGATTTTAAAAAGCAGTAACTTTCTGTATAGGCATAACTATTTTATCTATTTTTGATCCCCTACCTTGATGTAATAGAAAATGGATTAACTATTTCTTTTTTTAACTCTTGATTTCATATTCCACACATTTGCCTTTTTATAAAAATGATACTGCTTTTTTAACACAGTGCTCTAATAACAGAGTAAGTCAAGACTGGGCTCTAAAGCCATCTTAGTACCCCTATCCCTCTTTCAATACTTATAACCTTAGGCAAGATACTTAACCTCCATGACTTTGTTTCCTCATTGGTAAAACGATAATAAAATAGTACGTACCACTTAGAGTCATCAAAAGGATTAACTGAGCTGATACATGTAAATTCCTCTTATAATAATAATGCCTAGCTATTATTAATGCCTAATGATGCTTGGCTAATATTATTATTATTTTTTTATTTATTTTTATTTGAATTCTCTTCTCACATACTCAAGAGCTGTGATTACAGTCTGGGAAATCACCATAGATGACTATCTCTTAAGGAAAAAAATATAAGGCTCAGAGCTAAGAGTTTCATCTTTTGAAAGGTCATTGATACTCAACTGAGGATAGAACGCCTGCATTTATTTTTAATTGTCTTTCAATGTAGAGTAAAATCTTATGTCCAACATTGTTTTTGAACTGAGTTTTATACTTATCAAAAGTTTATAACTTTAAGCCCCCCCCCCCAACTTTTATTTTAACCCATTTGGATGCAGAGCTTTCTAAAATGTTTTTTTTTTACTTTACTTTTTTTTTTACTTTACATTTTTCACTTTACAAACAGAAGATACATGTACAAAGTTGTAGTCTAATGTTTTGATTACAACATTTTTAAAATGTGTGTGCATATAAATAAGACAAATTTTTTAAAAACCTGTTAATGTGTCAAGGAGGTACAGTTATAAGTAATTGCCTTTCCTTTTAGTGCTATAATGTTATTAGGGTAATAAAGAAAAGGAGAAAAAAACTAAAAACAAACAGCATTCTGAACATAATTTAAGCTTTTCTTTATAATGCAGGGTCATCATTAAAAGTATCAGTTTTGGGTCGGCCGAGTGGCTCAGTTGGTTAAGAGCTCCCTCAAGAGTTTGAGCTCTGAGCAACAGCAGTTCGAGTCACTGCCCGAGCTGAGCAGCCACTGACAACAAGTGACAGGATGGCTCAGCTAAAAAAAAAAAAAAAGAAGAAAAAAAAAAGTATCCGTTTTATTGGAAAGTGATTCCCAAACTAAGCTACTGGAGGAGCTTTGTAAAAAACACGCATTCTGGATTCTACTTCTACAGCATTACTTCTCAAACTTTAATGTGCAGATGTATCATTGGAGGATCTTGTTAAAATATAGATTCTGATTCAGTAGCTTTGGGAGTAGGCTTGAGATTTTGCATTTCTAACAAGCTTGCAGGTGGTCACATTTTGAATAGCGGCCCTAGGACTTATTTAGTAGTTGTGGGCTGGGCGTATTGTGAAAATTCCCTGATGTATTAATTTGCCTAATAAATCAGGTTTAGAAGTGACCCCTTCTATAATGTGATAATGCCTAGGAATATATTAGATCATATGAGTTATTTTTTTATATGGACTTCTTCAGGCACAGTGCTTGGGTCATTTTTTTAAATTAAAAAAAAAATTTTCAACTGCAGTTGACATTCAATATTACATTAATTTCAGGTGTATAGTACAGTGGCTAGACATTCATATAACTTATGAAGTGATTCGATTCCCCCCAAAAAGTCTAGTACCTACCTGGCACCATACATATTTATTATATTATTGGCTATATTCCTTATAATGTACGTAACATCCCATGATTATCTTGTAACTGCCAATTTGTACTTCTTAATCCCTCCCCCTTTTCACACATCCCCCCCAACACCCCTCCCATCTGGCAATTATCAGTTTGTTCTCTGTATCTGCAATTTTTTCTGTTTTGATTATTCATTTATTTTGTTTTTTAGATTCTACATATAAGTGACATCATATGATATTTGTCTTTCTCAGTCTGACTTATTTCACTTAGCATAATACCCTCTAGGTCCATCCATGTTGTCACAACTGGTAAGATTTCATTCTTTTTTTATGGCCAAGTAATATTCCATTGCATATATTTACCACATTTTCTTTATTCAATCGTCTATTGATGAGCACTGGGGTTGCTTCCGTATCTTGACTATTGTATATGAAATGTCTTTCTTCGTCTCTTATTATAATCTTTGTTTTAAAGTCTATTTTGTCTGGTATAAGTATTACTACCCCAGTTTTTTTTTAATTTCCATTTGCATGAAATTTCTTTTTCCACCCCTTTCAGTCTGATTGTGTCTTTCAATCTGAAGTGAGTCTCTTGTAGGCAACATATGTAAGGGTTTTGTTTTCTCCTCCATTCAGCCACCCTGTGTCTTCTTGTTTGGAGCATTTAATCCATTTACAGTTGAAGTAATTATCGATAGGTATATAGTTATTGCCATTTTATTATTCATATTTTTATCATGTTTTCTTCTCTGTAAAGAAGACCCTCTAAGATTCCTTTTGGTTTGGTGGTGATGAACTCCTTCAGCTTTTTCTTGTCTGGGAAGCTCTTTATCTTCCCTTTGATTCTAAATGCTGGGTAGAGTAATCTTGCAAGTCCTTGCTTTCCACCACTTTGAATATTTCATGCCAATGCCTTCTGGCTTGCAAGGGTTTCTGTTGAGAAATCAGCTGACAGTCTTATGGGAGCTCGCGTGTACGTAACTGCTTTTCTCTTACTGCTTTTAAGATTCTCTCTTTGTCTTTAACCTTTGGCATTTTAATATGATGTGTTTTGGTGTGAGACTCTTCGGGTTCATCTTTTTTGGGACTGTCTGCACTATCTGGACTCGTGTGTCTGCTTCCTCCCTAGTAAAGGAAGTTTTCAGTCATTATTTCTTCAAGTAGGTTTTAAGTCCTTTCCTCTCTCTTTCCTCTTTTTGGTACCCCTATGATGTGAATGTTGTTTGGCTTGAAGTCCCAGAGGTCCCTTAAACTCTTAAACTATCCTCTTTTAATTAATTAATTTATTTATTTATTTATTCATTTTTTCTGTTCCAATTGGCTGTTTTCTGCTACCATGTCTTCCAAATTGCTGATTTGATTCTGTGCTTTGTCTAGTCTGCTGTTGATTCCCTCTAATGTATCCTTGATTTCAATTATTGTATTTTTAATTTCTGACTGGTTCTTTTTTTATGTGATTTCTATCTCTGTGTAAGTTCTCACTGACTTTATCTATTCTTCCTTTAAGTTCATTGAACATTTTTATAACCAGTATTTTGAACTTTTTATCTGGTAAATTACTTGCCTCCATTTCATTTATTTCTTTTTCTGGAGTTTTGTCCTGTTCTTTCATTTGGGACATTTTTCTTTGTTTCTTCATTTTGGCTGCCTTACTGTGTGTGTTTCTACATATTAGGTAGATCTACTACATCTTTCAGTCTGGGGAGTGTGGCCTTATTTAGTAGGTGTCCTATGGGGCCCAGTGGCACAGTCCCCCTAGTCACCTGAGGCAGGTGCTCCAAGTGTGTCTCTTTTGTGAGTTGTGTATGTCCTGCTGTAGTTGAGCCTTGATTGCTGTTGGCATGTTAGTGAGTGTGATTGACCTTCAAGCCGATTGTTTGTGAACACTGGCTGTGACTACAGTGGACAAGCTATAGTGTGGGGGCTGACCCTACAGAGTAGGATTCACTGTAGCTCAGCTCTGGTGCCTGCTGAGTCCACCCTTTGGCTGTATCAGTTGTGGAGCTAATTGGGTGGTGTTTTCTTATGGTCTAGAGCCAGTCACCAGGTGTGCTGAGTCTGGGGCCTCTTGGGAGGGGCCCCAATGCAGGCCCAGGTAAGCCACTGCCTGTGTCCTGACCTGGGCTGCCTGGTAGGAGCTACAGAGTCATCTGTGGTTGGTAGCTGCCTGTGCTGGAATTGGAGGTACCTGGGAGAGGCTACATTGCGAACCGAGGCCGACTGCTACTAGTGCCAGGA
Organism: Hipposideros armiger; assembly: GCF_001890085.2. NCBI lineage: Eukaryota > Metazoa > Chordata > Mammalia > Chiroptera > Hipposideridae > Hipposideros > Hipposideros armiger. The sequence continues at coordinate 458,785 of NW_017731620.1, read as the reverse complement.
GCTGCTGAACAAGAGGTATGGGCATACTGTGGCCAGCCTTTGCTTGTTTGAGATTTGTGGATCTTTGAGAGATTTTAGGAAAGTCTGCAATGTGGACTGCGGGCGGCAGCTTATCAAGAACAGCTCCTGAAAGACATTAGGACTGGTGCTCAGGTTGGGTAGGGCAGACTCTCAGGGAATCACCAGGGTGGGATGAGTTTGATGGTGACACAGATTTGGCGCCTGCCTGCTTTTGCAGGCTGGGTGGGGTTAGGACTCAGCAAAAGAACAGTGATGCCTGCCAGCAGTTTGTTCCCAGAGAGAGCTGCCCCTATAGCCTTAACCCTGCAGCCAAACAATTTAGTTTCTCCCCATATGTCCCTGGCACGTTTTGAGCTGCTGCCTCAGAGCTAGAACTCAGAGCAAGTGAGTCTGCCAGTGGGTAAGTCCATGCCCAGGCCCTTTAAGAGGAGTGCCTAGGACTCCATGAACCCTTCATCTCACTATGACAGAATCCCCACTGATTTTCACAGCCAGATGTTGTAGGGTCTCCTCTTCCCAGTACTGGTAATCTGGACTGTCAGGCACAGTATGGGACTGGGACCCCTCACTCTTCCGGGGGACCTCTGTAACCAAAGTATCCCTCCCATTTTTTAATCACCAAACATGGGTGTGGGCCCAATCCATTTCACATCTCCATCTCTCCTACCAGTCTCAACGTGGCATCTTCTTTATATCCTTAGCTATAGGAGTCCTGTTCAGCTAGTCTTCATGTGGTTCTCCAGGGTGACTGTTCTTTAATTTAGCTGTAATTTTGATGTGGTCATGGGAGGAGGTGAGCACAGCATTTGCCTCCTTTGCCATCTTGACTGGAAATCTTGGGTCTGCTTTTAAATATAGTTTAAATTTCTTTTATTCTTTCTACTTTCTGCTGTTGTCAGTGGAGACCAATTGTACTCTGTTAGTTCTTGTAGTCTGGAAACATAAACACCTTGTCAGAAACGCCTTCACTTTTCACCCTATTTAAAATTGCAATCTCACCCCACATTGTTGGTCTCCCTTACCTGCTTTATTTTTTCACTATGCTTTTTACCTTCAGACATGCTATATATTTTTCTTATTTTGTTTTTATTATGTTTCCCTCAACTAGAATAAAAGAACAGGTCATTGTTTTATCCCCAACAGCAAAATCAATACATGGTACATAAATGGACTTCAGTAAATATTGTTGAAAGAATAAGTGAAATGCCTCTATAATAAAAGAAAATAGACTCTGTTTATAGGCTTGAACATTTTACAGTGCACAAATACATGAACTCTGTAGTGTGTGGTCTCTGTAGCCTAGGACTGTTTTATGTCCTTTGGTACTTTTTTCCATAAGCTATGTTCTAAAAATAGGCGGTTGCCATATAAGTAAACTGTTTCCACTTTTCTCATTAGGTAAGAATTCACTTTTTTAGAAAATTTAATATCAATGGTAGTTGTTATGGATTGCATTGAATGTAAATTATTCTCTCATTTTTATTAGATAGAACAGGTAATAGTATTCCCATCTTTAAATAGAAGGAAGCTGATGTTCAAGTTAAGTGTGAGTTCCTAGAACTAACAAGTAGCAAAGATAGGACAAAACTCTTCTTCCAGCATTTTTTAGATGATCAAAAAATTCAAACATCAAAGCCTGTTTCACAATAGATTCCAAAAGCAAGAACTGTTAAATGAATGCCACCTTAGTATAATATTTATAGTACAAAACCCACAATGTTGTCATACTTTATACCTTTTTTTAAAAAAAATTTAAGTCTTTCTTGACAATTGTATACAATTCTTTATAGAGGGGAAAAGAGCATTTGAATAGGATAGCATTCACATAAAGTTTAAATAGATAAATCTAATCTTTTGTGTTAGAAGTAAGGTTACATTTGGGAAGGGTAGTGACTGGGAGGGAATACAGGGGGTTCTTATGTTGTGCTTAGTAATGTTCTGCCTCTCTTGAACTAGGTGTGGTTATGCTCATACTGTAAAAATTCATCAGTCTGTATACTTATAATTTTGCATTTTTCCATGCAAATTTTTACTTCCATCCTTCCATCCATACTTTAATTTTTTTACTTAAAGTAAAAAATACTTTAAGAATTTATTATTCCTCCTTGCTGCATCTGAAGAATTTAAAATATTTTTTTAATTTCTCATTTCATTTGCCTTCTTGAAATTTAGACAAGTCCAAGTACTGAATAATAAATTTTATAATTTAATTTTTTTTAATATTTAAATTTTTTTTCTTTCCTCAGCAAAGAAAGAATAATAAGAAGGTACGAGTGACAGTAAAGCCCCATTTGCTGTACAGAGTAAGTTTCCTGTTAAAGAATTCAAAGTTGTTTTTATTTTGAAAATATAGAAAAGACAAAACGTTTTCAATGTATTATTTAAAAACTTTTAAAAATTAGAGTTCATAATAATAATTAAAGCTTTCTTCTCTTCAGCCTTTAGAACAGCAACATGGAGTCATTCCTGATCGGGATGCAGAATTTCGTCTCTTTGACCGTGTTGTAAATGTGAGAGAGAACTTTTCGGTTCCAGTTGGACTTCGGGGCACCATCATAGGAATTAAAGGGGGTAATATCTCAGTTGACATGTCTTCAACTGCTTTTATATTGTAAAGTAAAACACAAATTTCTTTGTCACATCTAAACAGAGAATGACTTAAAATTGGTACAAAACCTAAATCCTCTTATGTTTTACTTAATTTTTTTTTTTTTTGGTTTAGTTTTCAGAGAAAATTCTCCTTTTCTGTCTTGTGTAATCAATCATCTAGGAAGTGAGTAAAAGAACGGGAAGTTGAGTAAGGGCTGCTGAGAATTTGGTAGCTTATATATATCACATTAAAGTTATACAAGACCTTGGCAAGTAGACATGTATTTTCATGAAACTGAGAGAAAAGTATCATACTTCTCCTTACGTAGGCTTTCATCTAATCTTGCTCAGAACTTTACCTTAATTGTCATTGTACTGTCTTGATTTCTGTGGAGAAATAAACATGAAGTATGAGCTTATTTACAGTTAAAAGATTTGAATTAAATGTGCATATTAATTTGAATTTTATGAATACAGCTAGGTTATGTATACAAAACCGACCTTTCAATCTGTTGCACAAGCATAGTTAACACTACTGTACTATATGCGTAAAAATGGTTAAGATGGTAAGTTTTATGTCGTGTTTTTTACAAAAAAAGAAAAATGAGAGAGTGGAGAGAAAAGGGAAGAAGGACTAAGCATCTGAATGTGCCTCCAAGGGAAGCCTACAGTGGGCATCTTTGCTGCATAGATTCCAAAGAAAGTCAACCTGGCAGCAAATAGGGTGCTTAGGGCACGGGTTGCTGGCATCACGTCCCTCCACGTCCTAGCCCAGCCTTGCTCTCACTGTCTGGGAAGGAGGACAGCAGGAGGCCCTGAGCCAAAAACTGCCTATTTAGTACCAGCAGTGAGCTGGGTATCTTTACATTTTGCATTTAACCCACACTACCCCTGAAAGGCAGGGCTAAGTAACTCACCCCCCTTTACAGAGATAAGTGGTAGAGCTGGGTTTGAATTCTCACCTGATTCTTACCAAATTTTGAGCAGTGATTCTCCACATTTTCCATCTTCACATCCTCTTGGGGTCTCCCCTGCTTACATGACTCTAAAAGAGAATTTTCTTCTCTCTCTCTCTCTTTTTTTAACTTTCTTGGATATATTTCTGGCTGCTGGAAAGGGAGAAAGGAGGGTCTGGACTCTAGGTGTGGTAAGGGTCCAATGGGTGTCTGAAGCAACCCTCCTGCTGCTATAGCTCGACCCCCACATCACCTGTTTAGATATTGAGCGTATTGCATTGTACTGGTTAGGTTGTACTGTAAGGCCTTAGGACTGATGACAGAAGTTTCCTTTCTCCTGACGGTTTCTATTGTAATAGTGATTGCGTGGCATTTTGTCATAAGGATTTTAAAGCTACACCTACCCTGAGTGAAGAAGAGCTCTGTCATTGATTAGCCCTGTCTGCCATGGCCATGGACTAGAAAAGAGAATGTTTGCCAGTACAGCACTCAGCTAAGTCCTCATGTGCTCAGTTATCTCTAGTAAGGGAGTGAACAGGTGCCCATGATCTTCTTAGGAAGTGGCCCTTCCCTCAGACAGGAAATGGGAACCTAGAAAGTGAGCCTTATCAATCCTTTAGAGGAGATACTCCTGCCTGTCCTTGAGCCTCACTTTTTCGGGTTTAGATTTTAGGTAAAAGTGTCAGGTTGAAAGGTACAGCTGGACAATGGAGAATGGGTGATTTTTGCAGGTCTGGTTTCAGCTGGGCAATGAGGAACTAGGGATGGGGGAGACATCCCCAGCAGCTAGCATCGTATCATAAATTGCACTATTCAGGGTTCTCTAGAGAAACAGAACCAGTATAATGCAAAGGTGGCAGTGTGGAAAGCGGAGAAAAAGAGAGAAGTCAATTCTGAGGTTATGTGATTTGGGCTTAGAATTCAAAACATTATAGCTAATTACTTCACTTTATCTTGGTGTTATGGGTAAATTTAATCTTTCCAGATACATCACATCATGCTCTCTGACAAGCTGATTCTTCTCTGCTCCTAAGTTTCTTGCACCACAGAGTTTCTCATGAGTTTTATGTCAGTTATGACCATCCGTAATCTACCATGTCGTCTCAGCCAGAGTCTTGTAGTCATCTTGGGCATCTCCACCTTTTTATCTACACAGGTCACCAACTCGTGCCACTTCTATCTAATAGTATATTCATCTTTCCATTCTAGTCCCCTCATTGCTGCCATGTTTTCAAATCTTCTCTGTCTTCTGTCTGTCTTATTGGAAGACCTTCTAAACTGCAAACTCTAAAGTTATGTCTTTTATTAACTCTCTTATTATGAATAATCTCAAACATATAAAAAACAGAGAAAAAAGTATAATTAATCCCCCAGAACATCCAATTTAAAATGTTATTTTACTTTAATACCAGTAAGGTAATCTGTGAGCTTATTTACTTTTCATTTGCTGTCTGTGTTCCCCCACACCATTTTTTCATAGTTATAATGCTTCTTATATTCCAAAAACTCATGCTGATTTTTCATTATATGGTTTTTAAAAATCTCTCTCTCTCTTAACAGCTAATAGAGAAGCTGATGTACTATTTGAAGTATTATTTGATGAGGAGTTTCCCGGAGGCTTAACAATCAGGTGTGTACTTCCAGATGATAATTATACTTTTTGAGTATGTCCATGTGGCCAGTGCCTTTTCATTACTTCTTGATTTGTCCACGATTTGACTTCATATTATATACAAGACATCATATTGCTACTATGGATGTAACAGTGAATAAGACAGACATGTTTCCTACCTTCATGGACCCTTCGTTCTAGTGTGGGAGATAATCAACGATTACAGTATTAATTATTTCATTACATTGGAACAAGTGCTGGGATGGAGAATTTCAGGTTTCTTTAATAGCATGACCTATCCTTACAGTTCCAGAAAGGCTTTCTTGAGGAAGTGATATTTAAGATGGAACTTGAAGAATGAATATTAGTTTAGGGAAAAAGGGAGGAAGAGTGACGAGTAGTCAGGAAGAAGGAATAGCATATGCAACAAAGAACATTTTTACTCATTTAAAATAACTAAAAGAATGCAAGTGTTTCTGAACTTCAGTAACTAAGATGAGAGTGAGAGAGAAAAGCGAGGGCTACACTGTGCAGAAACTTGTAAGCCAACTTTCAGGACATGTTAAGATCTTGGGAGCTTGATGTTCATCCTTAGAGCAGTGCGAAGCCATCAAAATCAGAGATGTGGCATTATCCCATTTGTATTTTTAATGGTTAAATAACTTGAGGAATAGACACATTCTTTGAATTCAGTGACCTGTTAAGTCTTCATCATCTGTTTTAGTGGAGCTCTGGGTACTCAAACTAGGTCGTTGTGGTTTGTGGTATAAATGGCAAGTATAACAATAGAGGCAAGAGACTGAGCTGACCCTTGAGAAGTTTGACTATGAAGGGGAGAGGTTAGGAGGTAGAAGGAAGAGGATTGGATTATTTTCTGTTTTTTATTTAATTTTTAAATTTGTTTCATTTAATTTTTATTTTGTTAAACTTATTGAGTAACATTGGATAATAACATTGTTTCAGGTATACAACTTTATAATACAGTATCTTCATACTCCATTGTGTGTTCACCACCCAGTCTAGTCTTCTTCTTTTTCTTTTTCCTTTTATTTGTTTTGCACGTAGCTTTCCAAATTTCCCAGCAACCATTTATTGAAGAAGCTTCCTTTTCTCTATTGTATGTTTTTGGCTCCTTTGTGGAATATTATCTGTCCATATATATGTGGGTTTATTTCTCTGTTCTCAATTTTATTCCTTTGGTCTGTGTGTCTGTTTTTCTGCCAATACCATGTTGTTTTGATTATTGTCATTTTGTAGTATAAATTGAAGCTAGGGAGTGTGATGCCTCTGACCTTGATCTCTTTTTCTCAGGATTGCTTTGGTTATTCAGGGTCTTTTGTGGTTCCATACAAATCTGATGATTTTTTGTTCTATTTCTTTAAAAAATGCCATTGGGATTTTGATGGGGATTGCATTAAAGCTGTATATTGCTTTGGTAATATGGCCATTTTAACTCTGTTAATTCTTCCAATCCATGAACATGGAACATCTTTCCATTTCTTTGTATCTCCTTCAATTTCTTTTAATAATGTCTTATAGTTTTCAGTGTATATGTTTTTCACTTCCTTTGTTAAGTTTATTCCTAAGTATTTATTCTTTTTGTTTCAATTGCAAAGGAATTGTTTTCTTCATTTATTTTTCTGAAATTTCATTGTTAGTATATAGGAACACAATGGATTTTTGTACATTGATTTTGTATCCTGCAACTTGACTGTAATTGTTTATTGTGTCTAATAGTTTTTTGTTTGGGTCTTTAAGGTTTTCTATCTAAAGGATCATGACATCTGCAAAAAGTGACAATTTGACTTCTTCATTTCCAATTTGGATGCCTTTTATTTCATTCTCTTGCCTGATTGCTCTGGCTAGGATTTCCAGCACTATGTTGAATAATAGTGCCGAGAGGGGGCATCCCTGTCTTGATCCTGAAGTAGAGGGAAAGCTTTCAGTTTTTCACCATAGAGTATGATATTAGCTGAGGGTTTGTTGTATATGGCCTTTATTATATTGAGAAACTTTCCTTCAGTACCCACTTTGTTAAGTGTTTTAATCATAAATGCATGTTATATCTTGTCAGTTGCTTTTTCTGCATGTATTGATATGATCATATGATTTTTATCTTTTGTTTGTATGGTATATCACATTGATTTGCATATGTTGAACCATCCTTCATAGATGCCCCTGGAATAAACCCGATTCAGTTATACTGTATAGTCTTTGTAATGTATTGGATTTGCTAGTATTTTGTTTAGGATTTTTACTTCTGTATTCATCAGCGATATTGGTCTGTAGTTTTCTTGTATTATCCTTACCAGGTTTTGGTGTCAAGGTAATGTCCTCATACAATGAGTTAGGAAGTATTGCCTCATTTTCAATTTTTAGAAGAGTTTGAGGAGAACTGGTATTAAATCATCTTTGAATGTTTGATAGAATTCACTAGTGAAGCCATCTCTGGTCCTGGGACTTTTGTTTTTCAGGAGATTTTGGATGACTGATTCAATGTCCTTACCTGTTGATCTATTTATATTTTCCAGGGTTTTTGTGATTCAGTCTAGGAAGGTTATATATTTGTAAGAATTTGTCTTTTTCTTCTAGGTTATTGACTTTGGTGGCATATATCCTTTATAGTGTTCTCATATAATCCTTTCTATTTCTGTGGTATCCATGGTAACTTCTCTTTCATTTCTGATTTTATTTCTGTCATTTCTCTTTTTTCCTTAGTGAGCCTAGCCAAGGGTTTGCCGAATTTTATTAATCTTTTCAAGACTAGCTTTTTGTTGCATTATTTTTCCTATTGTTTTTTATTCTCTATTTCACTTAATTCTGCTCTAATTTTTATTATTTTCTTTTTTCTCCTGACTGGGTTTCATCTGTTCTTTTTTTAGTTATTTAAGATACAATGTTAGGTTTTCTATTTGGGATTTTTCTTATTTCTTGAGCTATGCCTATAATTATATAAATTTCTCTTTTATTACTGCTGTTGCAGTATCCCAATAATTTTATTTTTATTTATTTATTTATATTTTTAATTGGGAATTGGGAGAGGGGAACAATGTTGAGGAATTGAGAAGGGAGACCAGCCAAGCTGTTGCTCTTCAATCTTAGTTGTGGAGGGTGCCAGTCGCCATCTGGCTGCCCGTCAGCAGCTCGTGGCCTCTAAGCTCAAGGTGCTATGTTACAGTCTTAGTTGCGGGTGGGTGTAGCCACCATCCCATGTGGGAGTCGAACCAGCAGCCTTGTTGTTAAGAGTGCACGCTGTATCCACTAAGCCATTCGGGTGGCGCTCAGCTCAAGATGCTCAGTTCAGTCTTAGTTGCGGGCAAGCGTAGCCCACCATCAAACAGGCAGTCTTGTTGTTAGGAGCACATACTCTCACCAGCTGAGCCAGCCTACTACCTGTTGGCAGCTCAGCTCGGGCACAGCATCACTGGCCCATGTGAGAATCGAACCAGCAGCCCTGTTGCTCAGAGCTTGCACTCTTAAGCTAACTCTTAACCAACTGAGCCACTCAGCCGGCCCTAATAATTTTGATATATTGTATTTTTCTTATTTGTTTTTATGTATCTTTCGATCTATCCTTTTAATTCTTTGACCCAGGTTTTTTTTTTTTTTTTAGTAGCATGTTGTTTAATATCCACAGATTTCTGGTTTTTCCCACTTTCTTTTTGCAGTTTATCTCCATTTTCAAAGCATTGTGGTTAGAAAATATGGTTGGAATGATTTCAATCTTCTTAAATTTGCTAAGGCTAGTTTTGTGTTTCAACATATGGTCTATCCTTGAGATTGTTCCATGTAAACTGGAGAAGAATGTATAATCTGGTCTTCTGGGATGAATGGCCCTGTTAATGTCCATTATGTCCATTTGGTCTAATGTGTCACTTAAGGCTGATATTTCCTTTTTGATTTTCTGTTTGGATGATCTGTCCATAGCTGTCAATGGCGTATTTAGGTAGCCTACTATAATCGTGTTTCAGTCAGTTTCTCCCTTTAGTTCTGTTAGTAGTTGCTTTATATAGTTTGGTGCTCCCTGATTGGGAGAATATATTTTGATAAGTGTTATGTCTTCTTGTATTGGTCCCTTTATCATTATGAAATGTCCATCTTTGTTATTTGCTACCTTTGTATCTTGAAGTCAGATGTATTCTGTCAGATATAAGTATGAGTACGCCTGTTTTTCTCTGGATGCAATTCACTTGGAGTATCATTTCCACCCTTTCACTTTGAGTCTTATATTTGTCCTTGCAGCTGAGATATGTCTTGAAGGCAGCATATGGTTGGGTTTTGTTTTTTGATCCAATGTTCCTTTTTATAGGTGAGTTCAGTCCATTTACATTTAGGAGATTTTTGATATATGAGGATTTCCTATCATTCTATTGTTTTCTCGTAGCCCAGTGTCTCCATTGTTTCTTTGCTTTTGTGTTTCTGTCTGTTATTTGAGTTTGGTGGTATTCTATGATTTTTTTCCCCTCTGTTTCCTTTTTTTTATGTTAGGTATCTCCGTTCTGGATTTTTTTTGTTTTTGTTACCATTATGTTTATCTAAAAAAAAACATTCATATATACAGTAGTCTTTTTTCTTTTCTTGCAACTTATCGCAATTCCCCTTTGCAGCTTCAGACCTTTACTCCCTCCCCTTTTTTGTTTTTGTTATCACACATTACTCTAGTTATGCTGTGAGTTCATTTCTGAGTTGCAGTAGCTAATAATCGTGTACTTCCGTGTTTCTTTTTGGTTGTATTTCCTTTACCTTTTATGTTATATTTAAGTGTATGGTGCCCTATTCTGAGTAGTGGTTGCCATTTCCTGCTTCTGTCTGTCTGCTAGTTATCTTACTCATCATTTTGTGTCCTTTTGTCTTTGTGTTTCAGGTAGAATAACTCCCTTCATTATTTCGCATAATACAGGCCTAGTGGTGGAAAATTCCTTCAGGTTCTGTATGTCCAAAAAGGTCTTTATAATTCGTTTATATCTAAAGGATAACTTTGCTGGATATATTATTCTTGGCTGGTAATTTCTGTCTTTCAATAGTTGGAATATGATTTCACTTTCTCCTAGCTTGCAGAGTTTCTGCTGAGAAATCTGATGATAATCTAATGGGCTTTCCTCTGTAGGTTACTGTCCTCTTCTCCCTGGCTACCTTGAGAATTCTTTTTTGTCACTAATTTTTGACAGTTTTAATATAATGTGGCTTAGAGAAGGCCTTTTAGTATTGAGATAACTAGGTGTTCTGTTCGCCTCTTAGATTCAAGGATCTAATTCTTTCTATAGGTTTGGGAAGTTCTCATTGGCTACTTGTTGGAATAGGCCTCTGTACCCTCCTCCCTTCTCCTTCTGGTCGCCCATCGTTCTTACATTGCTCTTCTGATGAGTCAGAAAGTTCTTGTAGAGCTCTTTCATTTCTTTTACCTCTCAAGTCTCTCTCTTCTTCCATCTGCATCATCTCGAGATTTCTATCTTCAGTGTCACTGATTTTTTCCTCCATCTGATCAGCTCTATTCCCTAAGCTGGCAATTTCATTCTTTATCTCTTTTTGAGTTCTTCAGCTTCAGAATTTCTATATGGTTCTTTTTTAAACTTTCAGTCTCTTTGGTAAAGTATTCATTTTGTTCGTTGATTTTATTTCTGAGTTCATTAAACTGCCTATCTGAGTTGTCTTGCATCTTGTTGATTTTTTTTCAGAACTGCAACCTTGAATTCTCTGTCATTTAAGTCACATGTTTCCATGTCCTAAAGTTTGTTTTTTGGAGATTTTTCCTTTTCTTTCTGAGCTGCCTTGTTATCTTGGTTGTTCATGGTACTTAATGGATTATTTCTCTTTCTCGGTACTTATGGGAATAAATTCTGCAGCAGGTTGATTATGAAGTGATTTTACTTTTGCTTTCCAGTAGGTAGCGCAGGAGCTTTTTATTTTCTCTTGCTCTGTTCCAGTTTCTCATGGTGGAAGATTTCCTGGGGTTGTGGGCTTCTCCTCTGTGACCAGGTTGTCTCGGTCTCAGGGCACCATGCCTGTGGGAGAATGTGTTTGGTAATATGGTTCTGAGCCCCCGAAATCCCCATGCTTCCCCTGCCACCAGTTGCAGAGCTGCAATGGACAGCCCTGGGTGCTTCTGCTGCAATTAGCCATGAAAGGTGGGGACTGGGTGGGCTGGGGGAGGCCACTGGTGTGTTTGTGGCTTTGCTCTCCTTCAAGTAATGGCAACTGCTAGACCACAGCTGCCTCACCTCTGTATCTCCACTCTTGCCACTAGGATTAGCACCAGTGTTTATCTACTGCCCAGGAATTTTCTCTCCAGTTGTCAGGGCTATAGATATACTGCTTTTTAACCCAACACTGCTATAGTTTTTTCTGGGGCCTGCTGCTAGCTCTGGGAGGGTACAGTGGAGCAAGCTCTGGGACAGTGGAGGAGGCGGCCAGGCACCATGGCTTTGTTTTCTGCCTGGCGGTGAGAGCTGATAGACAACGCCTGTCACACTTATGTATTCAGTCTCTACCCTGAGGTCTCTGCCCTGATCACTGGGTTCAGCCGTATTATATCCTGATCACTCAGGCAGGAATTCTCAGGGCCACTGGGAGTGCACCTGCTGCCTGGACCCTCCTCTCCCCCGGGACCGCAGTGAGCTGCAGGCTGTGTCTGTGCTCCCAATCTCTGCCCTTCTTTCTTCCCTCCTCCCCTGTTCGCTCTGATTCATCCACCTTCAGGTGTTTCAATGTGCAGATTTCTCAGGCGTGTTTGTGTTTTGCACAAGGAATCCTTTGTTGAATTATAGCCATTCAACTTGTTGTAACTTCAGGGGGAGAGATCAACAGGGATCCCTCATGTTGCCATGTTTCTGGTGTCACTCTTTTATCTTTTTTGTTAGTGAGTCTAGCCAGAGGTTTATCAATTTTATTTATCTTTCCAAAGAACCAGCTCTTTGTTTCATTAATTTTTTTCTATTCTCTGTTTGTTCTCTATTTTGTTTATTTCTACTCATTTTTATTATTTTTTTTCTTCTGAGTTTGGGCTTCATTTGTCCTTCTTCTCTAGTTTTGCAGTGTCACTGGCCCTCATCTATGGGATCCGAACCACGGCCCTCTGGCGTCCCAAACCAGCTCTTAACCAACGCGCCACTCGGCCGGCCATCTTCTCTAGTTTTTTTATGTGTAATGTTCGATTTTTATTTAAAATGTTTCTTGTTCCTTGATGTAGTCTTGTAATGCTATGAACTTCTCGCTTAGTACTGCTTGTGCTTTCCCCAAATTTTTGGTATGTCATATTGTCATTTTCATTTGTCTGTATGTGTCTTTTGATGTCTTCTTTTATTTCTTCTTTACCCAATAGTTGTTCAGTAGCAGATGGTTTAAAAATCTCCACTGTTTGTGGTTTTTCTAGCTTGCTTCTTACAGCTGGGTTGTTTGCTTTTAATTTAAATGGGTGAGACTCATTCATATCTGCTTTGGGGAGCACTAAGTACAAATAAAGTTTAAAATTCCAGGAAAAGAATCATGACAGAATGAGAAGCACAAGGGAATATTTGAAAGCATGGGCTCTCTCATTTAACCTTTGTGTTACCTTGTGTATGTTAGTTAAAAGCAATACGATCCTCAATTTCCTCATCTATAATGAAGATATATACTTCACTAGATTATTGTGAAGTCTAAGCGAAACTGTTTTCCAGTTCTCCTTTCTCCCTTCTAAAAACTGGCTGGAGCTTCCAGTCAAGATAGCAGAGTAGGAAAACGCTGTGCTTGCCTCTTCCCATGACCCCCTCATAATTACAACTAAGCTACAAAATAACCATCATAGGGAATCGCCTGAAGTAGCTGAACAGAAGTCCTATAACTAAGAATATACAGAGGGATCAATCTTCAGGCTGCTAGGAAGGGTAGAGACTCAGAATGGGCTGGTCCCACACCCATGTGTGGCAGTTAAAAATCAGGAGGGATATTTCATCTGTGAAAGTACCCCCTGAGGATTGAGGGGTCCCAGACCCAAACCCAGCTTCCCAGCCTAGGATTCCAGAGCCAGGAAAAGAAGTCTTACACTTCTCTGGCTGTCAAAACCAGTGGAGATTGTAGCTGAATGAGACGGAGGGCTGCTGGATTCCCAGGTGCTCCCATTAAAGGACTCACACACAGACTTATTCAGTGAAGGACTTAGTCACTGTGAGCTCCACTCTAAGCTCCAGCAGTTCAAAAGGTGCCAGGGACATACGGGGAGAATTATCTGGCTTCACAGCAAGGGCTCGGGGGACAGCTTTCTTCCAGACAGAAGTGCTGGCAGAAGCCATTGTTCCTTTGTTGAGCCTCACCACCACCCAGCTTGCATGTGCAGGTAGGCGCCATGGTAGAGTCTCCATCAACCTGGCTAACACCATTTCCTCCATTCCAGCGATTCCCTAAGACTGCTCCACACCCAACTTGCAGGCCCATCCAAGCAGCTTCCAGTGACTTTTCTGTACAAATGGCCTGTCTTGCTTGGCTCATGCTCCAGACTTTCCTAAAATCTCTCAAAGGTTCACAGACCCCAAATAGGCAGCATCTAGCCTCAGCATGCCTTCTACCTCTTGTAAAGCAGCCCCAAACTCAGCACTAGCAGCAGCTGACCTCAGTTTGCAGTTTAACCTCTCCCAGGCATCTCCAAGCCCAGCACAAGTGGCAGCATCCTACAGATCACTTTGTAGCTCATACCAAGTGACACTGGCAGGGTAGACAATGGATGACCTGGTCTGCACCAGAACCCATCCCAAAAAGCCCCAGAATGAATACACTCAGTGGCCAGCTTCAGACCACACCAGAGTACCACCCAACCAGCTCCACAAATAACACACCCAAAAAGACTTGCTTAGCACCAGAGCCACACTAAGGTGATTATTGCTCCGTAGCATCAGCCCCCTACAGCTCCTCTGTAGTCATGGCCAGTCCTTATAGCCAATCAGCCTGAGGACCAATCCCTCCCATTGAGATGCCAACAGCAATCATAACAACTACAACAGGAGGGCACACACAACCTACACAAGGGACACACCTGGAGCACCTGGCTCAGGTGACTATGCGGACTGTGTCATTCATCTCCACAGGATACCTACTATACAAGACCCCTCTGCCAAGACCAGGAGACATAACAGCTCTACCTGTTACATAGAAATGAACACAGGGAAGCAGCCAAAATGAGACAAACATGTCCCAAATGAAAGATCAAAACAAAGCTCCAGAAAAAGAACTAAACAAAACAGAGACAAGTAATCTACCAGATGCAGAGTTCAAAACACTGGTTATAAGAATGCTCAGTGATCTCAGTGAGAACTTCAACAAAGAGATAGAAACATAAAAATGGAGATAGGAAACATTAAAAAAAAACAGTCAGAAATAAAGAGTACAATAACTCAAATAAAAAATACAATAGAGGGATGGGCCGGCCGAGTGGTGCGTTGGTTAAGAGCTGGCTTGGGACACCATCTCTGAGCAGCAGGGCTCTGGTTTGGATCCCACATGAGGACCAGTGACACTGCCCTCTACAGCTAAGATGGTGAACAACAGCTTGACCTGGAGCTGGGCTGCCATGAGTCACTGGCGACAGCATAGCCTGCAGCCCCTGCTGCAGTAGGCTGCCATAAGCTACCATGTGTGGTCGGCAGCCAGCATGAGCAGCCAGCAGCCGGTGTGAACTGCCAAGAGCCACCGTGAGTGGCCCTCCAGGGGCTGGCGACTGATCTGCCTCACCTGGGAAGAGCACAATGCTCACAATAACAACATGGACCAGTGAAGTGACATCCTCCACAACTAGACTGAAGAACAAAACGACAGCAACTTGTCAGTTCCCCTTCTGATTCCCCAGCACTGTGCCCCCCCTCCCCAATTCCCCAATAAAATGTTTTTTTTAAAAATTACATTAGAGGGAATCAACAGTAGATTAGATGAAGCAGAGGACTGAATCAGCAATTTGGAAGGTAAGATAACAGAGAACACCCAATAAGAACACAGCAAAAAGAAAAGAGAATCCAAAAGAACTGGGATAGTTTAAGGGGCCTCTGGGACTACATCAGGCACACAAACATTCACATCATAGGGGTAGTAGAAGGAAGAGAGCAAGGAATTGAAAACCCATTGGAAGAAATAAAGACAGAAAACTTCCGTAACCTCATGAAGGAACTAGACATACAAGCCCAGGAAGTGCAGAGTCCCAAACAAGAGGAACCCAAACAGGCCCACATGAAGACACATCATAATTAAAATGCCAAAGGCTAAAGACAGAGAATTTTAAAAGTAGCAAGAGAAAAAAGCAGTTAGTTACCTACAAGGGAGTCCCATAAGACTGTCAGTTGATTTCTCAACAGAAACTTTGCAGGCCAGAAGGGATTGGCATGAACTATTCAAAGTGATAAAAAGCAAGGACGTACAACCAAGATTACACTACCCTACAAAGCTATCTATCATTCAGAATGGAAGGACAGATAAAGAGTTTCCCAGACAAAAAGGTAAAGGAGTTAATTATCACCAAACCAGTATTACAAGAAATGTTAAAGGGACTTCTTTAAGAAAGGAAGAAAAAAAAATAAAGATAAAATCATGAATAATAAAATGGCAATAACTACATATCTATCAACCTAATCAAAAGACATAGGGTGACTGAATCAATCACAAAACAAACACGTATGCTGCCTACAAGAAACTCACTTCAGATCAAAAGACACACAGACTGAAACTAAATGGATGGGAACAAGATATTTTATGAAAATGGAAATAAAAAAAAAAAAAAGCTGGGGTAGCAATATTTGTACCAAACAAAATAGACTTTAAAACAAAGGCTATATATAACAAGAGACAAAGAAAGACCCAATATTTGCACTTCTGGGTATTTATCTGAAGAAACCTGAAACACCAATTCTAAAAGATAAGTGCATCTATATGTTCATTACAGCATTATTTATAATAGCCAAGATATGAAGCAACCTAAGTGTCCATCAATAGATGAATAGATAAAGTTGATGTGGTACATATATACAATGGAATATTACTCAGCCATAAAATAGAGTGAGATCTTGCCATTTGCAACACCATGGATGGACCTGGGGGTATTATGCTGAGTGAAATAAGTCAGACAGAGAAAGACAAATACCATATGATTTTACTTATTGTGGAGTCTAAAAAATGAACAAACAAAATACAAACTCATAGATACAGAGAACATTTTGAGATTGCCAGATGAGAGGGGTTTGAGGGGATGGGGGAAAACGGGAAGGATTAAGAAATACAATTTGGGTGGTGGCCAGTTAGCTCAGGTGGTTAGAGCACAGGCTCATAACACCAAGGTTGCCTGTTCGATTCCCACATGGGCCACGGAGCTGTGCCCTCCACAACTGGATTGAAGACAACTACTTGACTTGGAGCTGATGGGTCCTGGAAAAACACACTGTTCCCCAATAAAATTTCTAAAAAAAAACAAACAAAAACAAATACAATTTGGTAGTTACACAGTAGTCCTGGGAATGTAAAGTATATCATAGGGAATATAGCTAGTAATATTGTAATAATATTGTATGGTGTCAGATGGGTACTAGATTTATCAGGTTGATCACTTTATAAGTTATATAAATATCGAATCACTATGTTGTAAATCTGAAACCAATATAATATTGTAAGTCAACTGTAATTGAAAAATAAATTATTAGCAAAACAAATAAATGAATAAAAATATTTTAAAAAATTTTTAAATAGAAATGGCTGGAAAACTTAATTAAATTTAGCCAAGTTTTTCTTTTTCTCCTCTGTTGTGATCAGTAGGTAATTAAAATAAATTAATCTCTTCGCTTCTTTCATAAAATCACAATCTTTAGTTCTTATAGCAAGTGATCACCCTCAGGATGCTGTTATTGTGGTTTTGCAATTTGAATGTGTCTCTCACCCAAAGACTTTACTGTTTGTACTCTTCAAATGCAGCAGCAGAGTCTGGATCCCATATCTGATTTTATTTTTCATGAAAATGTTTGGTTACCAATAACCTTAGCCCAGTAACTTTGAAAATTTATTTTTATGTTATCTTTTTTCTCAGTGTCTTGTTTTCCTCTTCTAGGTAGAAACAGTGGATTTCTTGACTGATAGAGAGCGGTGTAAAAGATTACTTGCCTATAGTACATTCATTTCTGTAATGCAGATTCTGTAGCTATCATTCTCACAAAAACATTGTCTAGAAATTTTACAAAGATTTCTCATAAAATAATTCAACTTCTCCGTAATCTTGCAACATAAGAAAATTACATTCTCAGAGAGAAAAATGTAGGTGATAGCATTCAAAACCTTTGACAAGAGAAGGCTTATTTTAATATCTAACACTTCTATCTGGGCCAGGAAGGAAGGAAATCACAAATATTTATCTCTTAAGCCTTTCCAGGTCCAGAACTTTAAGATGGAAAGATGAGGATTAAAAGAAGGCTGGACTCAACAATTGATCAGGAGACAAATGTGATCAAAGCTAACATTTACCCTGTTGCGTAGATAGAGCTATACGTAGATAGAGCCATACTGAGAATGTCTCCACACTTGGATTGCTCCTGGGCTTTCATAACCCAGACTGTACAAACCACAGTCTTTTAAAGAATTTGACATTTAATTCATAAACTTTTCATCATTCTCAGCTGTTAAGTTGTAAGCCGCCTGATGGCAAACTAACCCACACGCATACAAACACCTACACATAGAACTACACCTCTAGAACAGTTTTTTCCCCACTTAGTACCACTAAAGAGTCTATTTAGAAACTCTTCTGAAATGCATCATCTTATAATCTGAGATTTTTCTATGATTTCAAGTTCCTCTACTGAATTTAAAAGTAATATTTATTAGTGTGAATTATGGACTGTCTACCTGATGTACTATTTTGTTTTTAGATGCTCGCCTGCTAGGGGTTATCGACTGCCAACGAGTGCCCTGGTGAACCTTTCTCATGGGAGTCGCTCTGAAACTGGAAATCAGAAGTTGACAGCCATTGTGAAACCACAGCCAGCTGTGAATCATTATAGCTCAAATCCATCGGTTTCATCTGGGCATTTAGGAGGCCTGAACCATTCTCCTCAATCACTTTTTGTTCCTACACAAGTAAGACCCTTAGTCTTTAATTTCTCTCTACCTCCTTTAGAAATCACAGGATGACTATAAATGGAAACCTAATTTGACTTAGTTTTTTAAAAAGTTTTGGTTCGAGTCAATTCCAGATTTGTTTTAAACTAATAGGCTAGTAAAGAATGCTATTGATAAAAGAGTACATAATTTTAAAATTACAGTTATATTAAAGAAGAAAGATATTTATGTAATAATAATTAGCTTGAGAATGTCTTTTTTTCTCTTTATGCATTTGCTTTGACATTAACATTTAAACTTTTTCCTATGTAACCCAAGTGTCCTATGCTATCTGCTATAAAATAACGTAAATTTGAAAAATAAAAGGCATATCTTGATTATCAAAAGCAATTTTTAAGTTCCCACCATGCAACTCATGGGTGATTTCCTTTATTTCATCTTCCTGGGGACAAAATTCAAATTGTTTTGTGTGAGACGCTTAACTTCATTTAATTCCATGGCCACAAATCTTAACCACACTTTTTAATCCAAATAATGTTTGGATTATGACTAATTAGAAAACACAGATAAGTAGATAATAACAAAGGAAACAGAAGCAAAAATCCTCTCAAGTCTAATAGATAGCCACTTTTTAATTTTGGTGCATATTTTTTTCAGAATTTTAATCGGCATGAAAACAATTATCCATAAGTAATAGCTAATTTTTAATCTATTAGATTACTTTTGTATAAGGTGGAGATTTTTAAAATAAAATCATTAGATGTTAGTTTAAATGAGATAATATATCAGCACATTGGAAGATAAAAAGAGTCTGTTAGTGGGGATATTGATTTAGTATAATCTTTTACAGCATTTGTTATGCTTTAAATACTTTTCAATAAAACCATTCAAAACCAATTACAGTTGAAGTGAGGAAAGCCATTTTCACTCCAATAGATTACCTTTATGATGACTATACTGAACACCAGAAAAAAAGAAATGAAATTTCAAATAATGAAAGTTAAATGTCCTCTTTACTGCTAAATAATTTTGATGAATAAATTATTTGATTTTTCATATGAAGCTTTATTTTTTCATGTTTCAATTCTTTAAGAAATTTATTTTTTTTTACAGGTACCTACTAAAACTGATGATGAGTTTTGCAACATTTGGCAGTCCTTACAGGGATCTGGAAAGGTTCAACACTTTCAGCCAACTCTACAAGAAAAGGTTAGTCATGTCATGTTTGGTAGACTTTTAATTTTAAAAAATTTAATTTTATATTTCTTTTTCAGGTATGGAATGATTTTGTCTCCTGAAATCTCACAGAATAGAAATAACAGTTTGATCACGAATTTGCATAATTCTGTTCAGCCATACATAAAAGTTGTTTGACCACTGAGTGAAAATATAGACAATTTTTCTTCAAATCAGTTTTGGATTTTTTTTTTAGTTGTTTACAAAATCATAATAACTATATTTTAAATTCAACAAAGGTCTTAATGACACTCATTAACTTATTCGTTTTCATTTGAATGTATAGTTTTATGCTGGCAGTGGTTTTCTTAAAGATGAATGAGCAAATCCACATTCCTTGATAGAGATCAAGAATAGGAAAGAAATTCTGCTAAAAGAATTTTCAGACAAAATTCAGACAAAAAAATAAAGAGAACAGGAATGAACTTTTACTACATTTTTTGTAAGTTACTAACCTTTCTTCTTAGCTTATGTCAAGAGGGAATATTCTGTCAAGTTTATAAACCAGTAGCCTGCACCATGAGGGCCTCCAGTGATGGTGGCATTATCAGAACTAGAGAGGGGAAAATGGCAAAGGGAATGATTGTAAAAGAAACATAAAAAGTGAGAGTGACAAAGTACACAGGTCTCTCTGCCAATGTGCTATTATAAAGTTTCCTTACATCATCCATAAATCGTTTCTACCTAAATATAATCTGTGTCCAGATTTTCAGACCCTCTTTTCTTCTTTAATTTATTTGGTACTGCTAACCACTCATTCTTCAAGAGAGCTTTATTATCATTCATCCAACACATTTATTGAATGCACCAGGCATTGTTCTATGCAGTGAGAATATAGCTGTAAACAAAAGTCCTGGCCTTTTGCAATTAATGTCCTTTGAAGAAAGGACAATAAATAAGTAAATTACATGCTATATTAGGCCAAAATATACACGTTTGAGAAAAATTGCAGGGAATAAGATAGGGAATGTTGAGCTGACGGGAGGGGAGATTTTGCAGTTTTAAATGGAATTGTCAGGTGAACTTTGAGCAAAGATTTGAATGAAATGAGGAGTAAGGTATATAGATACCTGAGAAGAGAGTATTCCAGACAAATTCAAAGGCCCTGTTATAGGGATGATCCCTGGCATACTCAAGGAAGAGAAAGAAGACCATTATGAATGAATTAATAGAGGGTGAGTAGGAAATATAATTAGAGAGATGACATGTTGATACCATGCAGGACCTTCTGGGCTTTTATGAAGATGTTGGCTTTTATGCAATGAGATGGGAAATCATTGGAGGGTTTCCAGCAGCAGAGTGATACGATCTGACTTATATTTTAATAGGATCACTCTGCCTGCTGTCTTGAGAACAAAATGTAGAGGAACCAGGGAGGAAACAGATTAGTTAGGAAACTACTGAAATCAACCAGGTAGAGTTGATAGGGACTTAGACCAGGGTAGTAAAAGCCTGTGAGAAGTGGTCAAATTCTGGACATATTTGGAAGGGATCGTCAGCTGATGATGAATTTGATATGGGGGTTAAAGAGAAAGAATGGTTTAAAGGATGTGACTCTTAAGATCTGAGTAACTCATAAAATAGAGTGGCTATTAACTGAGGTGGGGAGAATTGCAGGTCAAGCAGGTTTGAGAGGGAAGATCAAGAGTTCAATTTTGGACATGGTAAGTTTGAGAGGTATGTTAAACGTTTAAGTGAAGATGTGGAGTTGGCCATTGAGTCTGAAGCTCATGGAAGATGTCCAAACTAGAGAGAGAATTTGAGAGTCATCATATGTATATGTATGTGTATATGTATATGTATATATACAGAGGGTGCCCAAAAAATGTATACACATTTTAAGAAATCAAAACTGTATTAAAATTGTCATACCTAATATATATTGATTAACTAATGATCATTACAAGTCACATTTTTTTTTTTTACAATTTTGCAAATGTTTATTTTATTTTATTTATTTTATTTTTTTAATTTTTTTATTGTTAGTTTCAGGTGTACAGAACAATGCAATAGTTATCCTTTTCACCCTCACAAAGTAACAACCCCCCTCCCCCCATTCACTGCCCTCCCACCCCCATATCATGCTTATCTATTACAATTCCATTGAATCCGTTCCCGCACTCTACTCCATGTCCCGAGGTTATATATGTATATATAATTATCGTTGACATACAGTATTATTCAACATCAGTTTCAGGAATACAGTGCGGTCGTCAGGCCTCTACATCAACT
>NW_017731620.1:428478-430631 GCF_001890085.2 Hipposideros armiger | reverse complement strand
CTGCCGTGGTTTGCGCGAGCTAATTCAGTGACTTCCTTACCGCGGCCATTTTCCTCCCCCTCCCTACAAGTCACATTTGACTTCTGCAATTATAAGAGGTGCTCAGAGTCTAGATACTTCTGATTACAATGAACTGCTTGAGCAACATTGACCAGTGTTCACTTGTATACATTTTTTTGGCACCCCCAGTATATGTGTGTATATATATGTATAACTATATTTATCTACTCATATATTCAAATAAGTGGATGTAGGTAGAGAAGAGGTCCAATAACTTAGGCTTAGAGAATTCCATCCTTAAAGAGTCAGAGAGATTAAGTGAAACTGACGAAGACTGAGAAGGAATGACCAATGAAACAAAGAAAACTGGGAAAGGGTGATGTCTAGATGCCAAGTGGAGAATGGATGTCAAAGAGGACAAAGTGATCAGCTGTGTCAAATGTTGCTCTTGGATCAATTAAGGCAAAAACAGAATTGACCATAGAGTTTAGCACATGAAGGTTACTGGGAACCTTGACAAGAGCCATGTCAGTAGAATGATAGATGTGAAATACTGATTAGGGTGAGTTTAAGATAGAAGAGGAGGAGAGAAATTGGAGGCAACAGATATAGGCAATTCTTTCAAGGAGTTTTACTCTAGAAGGAAACATTACCCTGAGTTCCCTCTTGCCTTGCCCTGTTTGTTCAACCTCTTTATTAATCTCCATTCTTCCAATCTTTCTCTGGATTGTTCCATGAAACTCAAGTTTTCTTTTCCCTTTGCCTTATTGCTTGACTAATGACTTTTTACCGCTCATTCTATGTCTTTGATTCCAACCTCTCAATCAAGATCTAACCCAGTATCTCCCAATTTTCTAGAAGACAGATTTAGATGGATGCCCACCATCTCCTCAACCTCAAGACATCTCAGAATTGACCTCACCATAGGTCACACATAGGCCTCTTCTCTTCTCCTTATTTCTAACACTAACATTTTCTCCAGGCATATAATCTGAAAAGCATGCAATCAAAAATTTTTGTTCTTTCTCTAATATTTTTTTATAGTGAGACCCCAAACTATTTAGTCCTTCTCAGTTTCCACAGATGGACCTTAGCTTATCATCCCAGGCCTAGATTAACCTCCTGTCTGCATTTCCTGTTTCTTCTCTTTCTTATCTAGTTCTTCTTACATAATACTGCCTAATAAATCTTTCTAAAGATCCTTAACCTGTCTTGGCCTTTTGGAATAATTAGGTAAAGAATAATTAATAAGAGCTCCTGAGTTTGACTCAGTTTATGCCTTGAGGCAGTGTGGTTTGATAAATCTGCTATTGGACTCAGAATCAGGAAAACAGGTTTTGTGAGTCAAACTGAGCAAATCTGATTTCCCTGATTTCCCTGGTCCTCTTAGGCTATGTATAAAAGTAAGTTATTGAATTCAGATCATCTCAGAGGTCTTTTGCAGCCCTAAAATAGTGTTATTCAAATATTTAGAATGTATAGGGCTCCCTGTTTCATACTACTGGAATTCAGCCCCAACTCAAACTAATATTTAATCCTTCTATAATTTAATCTTACCTAATTCTTACATAAAGTTTGTTCAATTTTTTGGTAAAATGGTCTGTTCCAATCAGATTGGTCTCTTTACTTGCCCTTTCCCACAGATAATTTCCATTTCAGGTGATCTGTTCTTGTTCCTCCCACTTAGGATGCCTTTCCTCTCTCACAACCAAAATTTCCCCAAGGGACGGTTAAAATCTACTAATCATGTTACCACCTGTTTCCTTGAGATGGAACTCAATTCTTGATACTGTATTTCCTAAGAATCTTCTGCATGCATCTCCTTTATTGGTTGCCATTTCCTTATTTATATCAGTTGAATACTCCAGTGTTTCATCTCCTATATGTTGCAAGAATTATGACCCACCAAATATATAACACTTATATCCATGAGGCATTAAAAAGCATCTTGATAGTCATCTGATGAGCAAATTCTAGGAAACTCAACATGATAAAAAAGTATTCAAGATTCTGGAAAGGCAAAACTATGGTGCCAGTAAAAAGGTCAGTGATTGCCAGAAGTTAAGGAGAGAGGGAGGGATGAATAGGCAGAGCACAGAAGACGTTTAGAGTACTGAAAAATACTTTACATGATACTATTCTTTTTTTTTTTT
>NW_017731620.1:410742-421823 GCF_001890085.2 Hipposideros armiger | reverse complement strand
ATTTATTTGTATCTACTTTGATTTCTCTCTTCAATGTCTTATAATTTTCTGAGTGCAGGTCTTTTACTTGTTTGGTTAAAATTATTCCTAGGTATTTTATTGTTTTTGAAGTAATTGTAAATGGGATTGATTTCTTGATTTCTTCTTCTGATAGTTTATTATTGGTGTATACAAATGCAACTGACTTCTGAATGTTAATTTTGTGTTCTGCTACTTTACTAAATTCATTTATCAGTTCTAACAGTTTTTTGGTGGAGTCTTTGGGATTCTCTCTATATAGTATCATGTCATTTGCATATAATGACAATTTTACCTTCTCCTTTCCAATTTGGATGCCTTTTATTTTATTTTATTGTCTGATTGCTGTGGCAAGAACTTCTATAACTATGTTGAATAGAAGTGGTGAAAGTGGGAAGTATTGTCTTGTTCCTGATCTTAAGGGGAAAGACTTTAACCTTTCCCCATTGAGTACAATATTAGCTCTGGACTTATCATATATGGCCTTTATTATGTTGAGATATGATCCATCTATTTCCACTTTGCTAAGAGTTTTTATCGTTAATGGCTGCTGGATTTTGTCAAATGTTTTTTCTGCATTTATTGATATCATAAGATTTTTATTTTTCATTTTGTTAATGTGATGTATTATGTTAATTGATTTGCAGATATTGAACCAACCTTGCATACCAGGAATAAATCCCACTTGATCGTGGTGTATAATCTTTTTAATGTATTGCTGAATCCGGTTTGCTAACATTTTATTGAGGATTTTTGCATCTATGTTCATTAGGGATATCAGCCTGTAGTTTTCTTTTTTTGTAATATCTTTGACTGATTTGGGGATCAGAGTAATACTGGCCTCATAAAATGTGCTTGGGAGCCTTCGCTCCTTCTGGATTTTTGGGAATAGTTTGAGGAGAATAGGTATTCTTTTTTGAATGTTTTATAAACTTCACCTGTGAAGCCATCTGGTCCAGGACTTTTGTTTGTTGGAAGCTTGTTGATTACTGATTCAATTTCTTTGGTAGTCATCAGTCTGTTCAGAGGTTCTTGGTTCAGACTTGGTAGATTGTAAGCTTCTAGAAATTTATCCATTTCTTCCAGAGTGTCTAATTTGTTGGCATATAGTTGCTCGTAGTATTTTCTTAACATTTTCTGTATTTCTGTGGTATCTGTTGTCACTTCTCCTCTTTCATTTCTGTTTTTATTAATTTGGGTCCTGTCTCTCTTTTTCTTGATGAGTCTGGCCAAGGGTTTGTAGATTTTGTTTATCTTTTCAAAAAACCAGCTCTTGGTTTCATTGATCTTTTGTGTTGTTTTTTTTTTTTTTTTTGGTCTCTATTTCATTTATTTCTGCTCTGATCTTTATTATTTCTTTCCTTGTATTCCCTTTGGGCTTGTTTTGCTGTTCTTTTTCCAGTTCCCATAGATGTAAAGATAGTCTGTTTATTTGAGATTTTTCTTCTTTCTTTAGGTAGGCCTGCATTGCTGTGAACTTCCCTCTTAGAACTGCTTTCACTGTATCCCAGAGATTTTGGGTCAGGGTATTTTCCTTTTCGTTTGTCTCGAGGTATCTTTTGATTTCCTCCTTGATCTCAGTTTTGACTCACTTGCTATTTAGTAGCATGTTATTCAGCCTCCATGTATTTGTGTGCTTTCTGGGTTTCTTCTTGTAATTGATTTCTAGTTTCAGAGCATTGTGGTCAGAGAAGATGCTTGATATGATTTCAGTCTTCTTAAATTTATTGAGACTTGTTTTGTGTCCTAGCAAGTGGTGTCTATCTTGGAAAATGTTCCATGTGCACTTGGGAAGAATGTATATTCTATTGCTTTGGGGTGAAATGCTCTAAAAAGATCGATTAAATCCAGCTGGTCTAAAGCGTCATTTAAGGCCATTGATTCTGTCTTGATTTTCTGTCTGGAGGATCTGTCCATTGTTGACAATGGAGTGTTGAAGTCCCCTACTACGATAGTGCTACTGTTGATCTCTGACTTTATGTCAGTCATAAACAGTTTTATATATTTAGGAGCTCCTATGTTGGATGCATAGATGTTTACTAGGGTTATGTCCTCTTATTGAATTGATCCCTTAGTATTATGTAGTGCCCTTCTGTGTCTTTTACTGTAGTTTTCATTTTAAAGTCTATTTTGTCTGAAATAAGTATTGCTACTCCAGCTTTTTCTCATTTCCATTTATGTGAAATATCTTATTCCATCCCTTTACTTTCAATCTGTGTTTCTTTTGATTTGAGATGAGTCTCTTGTAAATAGCATATGCATGGGTCCTGTTTTCTTATCCACTCAGCCACTCTGTCTTTTTGATTGGAGCCTTTAGCCCATTCACATTTAAAGTGATTATTGATAGTTGCATATTTATTGCCGTTTTGTTATTTGTATTTCTGGTCTTCGTTGGTTAGCTTGTTTTCCCATTTCTTCTGTTTAAAAAAGCACTTTTAACATTTCCTGCAATGCTGGCTTGGTGGTAATGAATTCCTTAAGCTTATTCTTTTCTGAGAAGCTCTTTCTCCTTCAATTTTAAGTAATAGCCTTGTTGAGTAGAGCAATCTTGGTTGTAGGCCTTCATTTTTCATCACTTTAAATGTTTTCTGCCTCTCCCTTCTGGCCTGCAGAGTTTCTGTGGAAAAGTCAGCTGCTTGTGTTATAGGAGTTCCTTTGTGCGCAACCTGCTGTCTTTCTCTCGCTGCTTTTAGGATCCTGTCTTTGTCTTTAACCTTTGCCATGTTTACTGTGATGTGTCTTGGTGTGAAATGTTTGGGTTGAGCTTGTTTGGAACTCTCTGCACTTCCTGNCTCCAGGTTGAGCTGTTGTTCAGCATCTTAGCTGTAGAGGGCAGTGTCACTGGCCCTCATCTGTGGGATCCAAACCGGGGCCCTCTGGTGTCCCAAGCCAGCTCTTAACCAGTACGCCACTCGGCTGGCCCAGCGTGATACTATTCTTAACATAAGAAATGTCCAAACCTATAAAGAATTTTTATAAGAGTTTATTTGAGCCAAACTGACAACATGCCAGGAAGCAAGATCTCAAATGCTCCCCAGAATGACAGTTTGCAACATTTTTTATGCATTTGAAAGTGAGGGAATATAAGGAAAGTTACATGAATATGGGAGAAAGCAAAACAGGGAAATATTTATGATTCGACTACAGGATAAGATTAGATGTTTTTTTGAGGGTGGTTACGCTTCCGAGGGGTCTGAAAAAGAGGCATTTCAAAGGTTAACCTAGATGCACAAAAACAATGGACAGGGCTTAGTTTAAGGCAAAAATAGCTTATTAGGGAAGTTACAGGCCTGAAGCATACTGCCCACCATTAGCTGCCCAGTTAGGAATTTATGACCAGATCACCCTGTGAAGTTACTTTCAGTTAGATTTACTACAGAGCCCCTTTTTCACCCTCACTATAATGGTGGATGCATGTTATTTTGCATTTGTCCAAGCCTATGGATGGGACAACACCAAGAGTGAACCCAGTGTAAACTGTGGACTTTGGGTAATAGTGGTGTGTCAGTGTAGGTTCATCAATTGTAACAAACATACCACTCTGGTGAGGGATGTTGACAATAGAGAGGCTGTGCATGTGTTGGAGCCAGGGCTACATGGGAAATCTCTGGACCTTCCTCTCAATTTTGTTGTGAATCTAAAACTGCTGTAAAAAAAATTCTTTAAAAAAATTTAAGCCTTTATTGCCGAAATGTTACTAACACAAACAGTTTTATTTAGATATCAAGTAGAACAACCCAAAAAACTGTACAGTAAGTCCCCGACTTAAAAACATTCAAGTTGCGAACTTTCACAGATATGAACAGACCTCTCATTACGAACATTCTTAGATGGGAACAAATCACGGAAGTAGCTCACGTGTGTGAGCTCAGGTGTGGGCCAAATTCCATCTTGCCCTCCATCTCCTATCGCTGATGGTCCTTCAGCTCCACCATCTCCCCCCTACCCTCCCTCCTCCAGTTAATAACTCTCCTCTTGTTAGTTCACTCCATGCAATCCCCTATATGCCAGTTGTACTGTACCACCATTTTAAGGTAACTAAAAGTAAAAATAGTTTATTTACAGTATTTTTGTGTGTGTGTTTAGTTTTTTTATGCTTTACATTGTATATTTGTGTCAAAGGTTTATGAGACTTACTGTATCAGACTTACAAATGAGTCAGACTTATGAATGAATTCGACTTTCAAACGTTCTCCCGGAAGGAAACTCGTTCATAAGTCGGGGACTTACTGTACTCAAAACTAGAATATTTTCTTTCTAATTAAACTTATGGCACACATTTTCTCTGAAATGGCACTGTAAACATGGGTTTTAGAGTTAGAACTAAAATGCAGCTCTCCTGTTATTTAGTTCTATAACAAATTACTTTATCACTGCGAACCTCAGTTTACTTATCTACATAATGGAATAAAAATCTACCATAGCATTTTTATGATTATAGCATTGTTATAATGATATTAAGGTAACGGATGCAAAGTACATCTTACCATCCCTGGCACATAAAGACTCTCACAGAATACTTGTTCATACCAATCTATTAATGCTGATGTTCTAATTCCTTTCCTTAGAGTCATAATCCCCATAATTTACTGCTGTAGCCCAAACCCCACCAACTATTATGCTATGCAGACAGAAATTTCTTGGTCGTCTTGACACTTCAAGAAGGAAAAACCTTCAGTATTCTGTGCCCCTTTGACCTGCCTTCCCACTGGGGCATGTCACAGCTAATTTCAAGCATGCCCACTGCCAAGAAGGACACGATGTGCCTTTGTACCCAGTGTTCATTTGTCTGTGCTCAGAAGAAAATAAATAGGGCCCACTAAAAGCAAGATTATGAAATCATAAATTTGTATTGAACATCTATAGCCTCTGCTTTTCTTTCTTCTTCTGCTTCAACTGTGGACAGTTAGCTATATCTTTTTAACTTCAGGCCTCTTCTCTCTATCAGAAAACAAAGATATCTGATATGATCTTAGATGAAACTTAGTCATGCCATTTTGCAAATTCTGTAATTTTGTCATTTCTGTCTGCACTGTCTGAATTACTGTAACTTTATAATCAGTACTGCTGTCCATAGTAGTCTTCCATCATTTGAAAACCTTGGCAATATAAATATTAATTAATGAAAATCAGGTATTCAGGGAAAGGATGAGGAAGGGCTAATATCCTCAACTTTGATATCAGAGGCAGAAATGAATTTTCAAAAACTTTTTAATGGAAAGTTAGAAAATAATGATGTCAACAGAATAGTATAATGAGCGCATAGGTACCCCTCCCTTACTTTGCACATGTCTTCTGTAACACCTACTCATTTCCCACCCCACGTACTCCAGAGGTAGGATTATTTTAAAGCAAATCTAGAGGGATCTTTAGAAGCTGATATTTCTGTTACAAAGAAACATTTACCTAAAGTTTAATTTTTTCTTTAGTTTCTGTATTAACTTCAAACAAAATTAGATTTAACTTTTTCTATTGAAAGTAACATTTTTGTAAAATGATGATTTTCTGTGTCTTACTATCTGAGTAATGCATAGAGAAACATCTAGAGTGATGATGATCATTATGTTAATAATGGTTATTTTTGGATGGTGGAATTTGAGTGGTTTTTTAAATTCTCTACACTTTTTTGCATCTCTTATTTTTTTTCTAATGAGTTATCTAATTTTTATAAAAATAATAAAGTATTTATTGAACAATGACAAAAAAAAGTTATAATATTAAGAGTTTGTTTAAATCATTTATAAAAATTTTAACTTTCAGGGTGCAGTTCTACCTCAAGAAATAAGTCAAGTAACTCTACATCATAAATCTGGCTTAAATGACAACGATGTTAAATGTCAGCAAAGAAAACTTGAGCCTCATAGAAAATGTAAGTTTTAGGTTACAGAATTATACTTGTGGTGCTAACTGCTTCTTTATATTTTTATTAACAACTTTACTGTGTTATAATTCACATAACATAAAATTCATCCTTTTAAAGTGATTTTTTTTGGCATTTTCAGAGTTGTACAACCAATACCACTATCTAAATTGAGAACATTTTCATCACCCCAAAAAGAAAAATCATACCTATTAGCAGTCATCCCTCCAGCCCCTGGCAACCGCTAATTTACTTTCTGCCTCTATAGATTGGCCTGTTCTGGACATTTCATATAAATGGAATCATAAAATATGTGGCCTTTTATGACTGGCTTCTTTCACTAGACATAATGTTTTCAAGTTTCATCCATGTTGTAGCATATATCAATACTTAATTCGTTTTTATAGCTGAATAATATTCCATTGGATGAATACTACATTTTGTTTGTTTATTTTATTTTGTTTATTTATTTATTTTTTAATTAATTTTTTTTTTTTTAGCTGAGCCACCCTGCCACCTGTGGGCAGCTCAGCAGCAACTCACCTCAGGCCGTGAATGGAGCTGGCAACCCTGTTGCTCAGAGCTTACACTCTTGAGCGATCTCTTACCCAGCTGAGCTACTCAGCCAGCATCTCTATTCATCTATTGATGGACATTTGGGTTGTTCCATTTTGGGGCTATAATGAATAATGCTGCTGTGAATATCTGTGTACAAGTTTTTGTGTAAACATATGTTTGTAGTTCTCTTGGGTATATATGAATTAGTGGAATTACTAAGTCATATGTTAACTCTATGTTTAACTTTTTGTGGAACCATCAAACTGTTTTCCAAAGTAGTTATACCATTTTATATTTCTACCAGCAATGTATAAGCTTCTTTTTTTTTTTAATTTTTTTATTGTTAGTTTCAGGTGTACAGAACAATGCAATAGTTATCCTTTTCACCCTCACAAAGTAACAACCCCTCTCCCCCATCTACTGCCCTCCCACCCCCGATATCATACTTATCTATTATAATTCCATTGATTCCATTCCCACTCTCTACTCCATGTCCTGTGACTATATGTATGTATAATTACAGTTGACATACAGTATTATTCAACATCATCTTCAGAAATACAGTGCGGTGGTCAGGTCTCTACACCGACTATGAAGTGGTCTCCCCAACAGGACATGATTCCATCTGGCCCCCTAAAAAATATTTACATTATTAATTCCCCAAACTGTCTTTTCTATCCCTGAGGCCGTATTGTAATTACCAATTTGTATTGTCTCATCCCTTCCCCTTCTCCTTCATCCCCACCCCCTCCCAACTAGCAACTCTCAGTTCTTCCTCTGTGTCTCTGAGACTATCTCCATCCACTTCTCCCATCCATTCAGTTCCTTAGAATCCACGTATAAGTGAGATCATATGATATTTGTCTTTCTCTGACTGACTTATTTCACTTAGCATAATGTTCTCTAGTTCCATCCATATTGTTGCAAAGGGTACTATTTCCTTCTTCTTTATAGCTGAGTAATACTCCATTGTGTAAATGTACCAAAGTTTCTTAATCCAGCCATCTACCGATGGGCATTTTGGTTGTTCCAAGTCTTACCTATTGTGAATAATGCCGCAATGAACATAGGGGTACATATATTTTTTTGGATTAATGTCTTGGGATTTTTTTGGATAAATACCGAAGAGTGGGATTGCTGGGTCATAAGATAGTTCCATTTTCAGATTTTTGAGGTACCTCCATACTGATTTCCATAATGGCTGCACCAATCTGCAGTCCCACCAACAGTGCACCAGGGTTCCCTTTTCCCCACAGCCTCACCAGCATTTGTTGTTTGTTGATTTATTGATGATAGCCATTCTGACCGGGGTGAGGTGGTGCTTCTTTGTTTTTTTTTAAAGATTTTATTGGGGAATTGGGGGAGGGGAACAGCACTGGGGAATTGGGGAAAGGGGAACAGACAAGTTGCTGTCATTTCGTTCTTCAGTCTAGTTGTGAGGACGTTGCTTCACTGGCCCATGTTGGTATCATTGTGCTCTTCCCGGGTGAGGCAGATCGGTCGCTGACCTCTGGATGGCCGCTCACGGTGGCTCTTGGCAGCTCTCACCGACTGCCAGCTGCTCACGCTGGCTGCCAGCCACACACGGTAGCTTATGGCAGCCCACTGCAGCAGGGGCTGCAGCCTACGCTGTTGCCAGCAACTCCCGGCAGCCCAGCCCAGGTCGAGCTGTTATTCACCATCTTAGCTGTAGAGGGCAGTGTCTCTGGCCCCCAAGTATGATCCAAACCGGGGCCCTGCTGCTCAGAGCTGGCGTCCCAAGTCAGCTCTTAACCAGTGCACCACTCGGCCGGCCCTGTATAAGCTTCTAATTTCTCCACATCCTCCATGACACTTGTTATTGTCTGTCTTTTAAATTTTTTATTTATTTAAAAAAATTTTTTTTCAGTTACAGTGGACATTCAGTATTATTTTATATTAGATTCAGCTGTGTAGCATAGTGGTTAGACATTCATATTTATACAGTGATCCCCACGATTAGTCTAGTACCCGCCTGGCACTATATATAGTTGTTGCAACATTATTCACTATATTCTCTATATTCACCATGACTATTTTGTAACTACCAATTTGTATTCTTAATCCCTTCACCTTTGTCACCCAGATCCCCAAATCCCTCCCCTCTGGAAATCATCAGTTTGTTCCCTGTATCTATGAGTCTGTTTCTGTTTTGTTTCTTCATTTCCTTTGTTCTTTAGATTTCACATATAGGTGAGATTATGTGGTATTTGTTTTTCTCAGTCTGACTTATTTCACTGACAGCATTACACTCAGCCCATCCATGTTGTCTCAAATAGTAAGATTTCATTCTTTTTTATCGCTGAATAATATTCCATTGTATATGCTATGTACCACCTCTTCTTTATCTAATCATCTATTGATGGATACCCAGACTGCCTTCATATCTTGGCTATTGTAAATAGTGCTGCAGTGAACATAGAGGTGCATACATCTTTCAGAATTAGTGTTCTGAATTTCTTCAAATACCCAGAAGTGAAATTGCTTGGTCATCAGGTAGTACAATTTTTTGTACTACCTTTTATTTTATGAGGAACCTCCAAACCGTTTCCATAGTTGCTGCACCAATTTGCAATCTCATCAACAGGGCACAAGTGTTCCCTTTTCTCTGCATTGAATTTTTATATTATTAATTCTGTATCTTGCTACTTTACTGAATTCATTTATCAGTTCTAATAGCTTTTTTGTGGAATCTTTAGGGTTTTCTTTTTTTATTATTAGTTTCAGGTGTACAAAACAATGCAATAGTTATACTTTTTACCCCTCACAAAGTGACAGTCCCCCCTCCCCCAATCCACCGCCGACTCCCTCCCCCATATCATACATATCTATTACAATTCCATTGACTCCACTCCCCACACTATACTCCACATCCCTTGATTATATATATATTAATTTATAGTTGACATACAATGTTATTCAACGTCAGCTTCAGGTGTACAGTGCAGTGATCAAGCCTCTATCCCCTCCATGAAGTGGTCTCCCTTACAAGACATGTGACCATCTGACACCCTACAAAATATTTACAACATTATTAATTATACTCCCCGAACTGTCTTTCATGTCCCTGTGGCAATATTGTAGTTACCAATTTATGCTGTCTAATCCCTTACCCTTCTCCCTCATCCCCACCCCCTCCCATCTAGCAACCATCAGTTTTCCCTCTATATCTCCGAGACTATTTCTGTTTACTTTGCTCGTTCATTCAGTTCTTTAGATTCCACATATAAGTGAAATCATATGGTATTTGTCTTTCTCTGACTGACTTATTTCACTTAACATAACGTTCTCCAGGTCCATCCATATCGTTGGAAATGGTAAGATTTCATTCTTCTTTATAGCTGAGTAATACTGCATTGTATAAATGTACCACAGTGTCTTAATCCAGTCATCTACTGATGGGCATTTCACTTGTTTCCAAGTCTTGGCCATTGTAAATAATGCTGCAATAAACATAGGGGTGCATATATTTTTTCCATTTAGTGTCTTGGGTTTGTCTGGATAGACACCTAAGAGTGGAATTGCTGAGTCATAGGGTAGTTCCATTTCCAGTTTTTTGAGATACCTCCATACTGATTTCCATAATGGCTGCAGCAATCTGCAGTCTCACCAACAGTGCACCAGGGTTCCCTTTTCTCATGACCTTGCCAGTACTGGTTGTTTGTTGATTTATTGATGATAGCCATTCGGACTAGAGTGGGGTGGTATCTCATTGTGGTTTATATTTGCATATCTCTAATGATTAGTGAAGTTGAACATTTTTTCATATGCCTCTTGGCCATCTGTATGTCCTCTTTAGAGAACTGCCTCTTCATATCCTCTGCCCACGTTTAATTGAGTTGTTTGCTTTTTTGGTGTTGACTTGAATGAGTGTTTTATAAATTCTGGATATTGACCCCTTATCAGATATATCGTTGGCAAATATCTTTTCCCATTCAGTAGGCTGCCTTTTTGTTTTGCTGATGATTTCCTTTGCTCTGAAAAGCCTTTTAAGTTTGGTGTAATTCCCATATGTTTATTTTTTCTTTTATTTCCCTTGCCCAAATGGATATATCAGTAAAAATATTACTGAGGGTATTGTCTGAAAATTTACTTCCTATATTTTCTTCTAGGAGTTTTATGGTTTCAGGTCTTACATTTAAGTCTTTAATTCATTTTGAATTTGTTCTTGTATGTGGTGTTAGTAGCTGGTCCATTTTCATTTTTTTGCACGTGTCCAATTTTCCCAGCACCATTTATTAAATAGACTATCTTTACTCCAATGTAAATTTTTGCTTTCTTTGTCATAGATTAAATGACCATATATGGATGGGTTTATTTCTGGGCTCTGTATTCTGTTCCATTGATCTATGTGTCTGTTTTTATTCCAGTACCATACTGTTTTGATTACTGTAGCCTTGTAGTATGATTTGATGTTGGGTAATATGAAACCTCCCACTTTGTTCTTAATTCTCAAGATTGCCATGGCTATTTGGGGTCTTTTATGGTTCCATATAAATTTTAGGATTATATGTTCTATTTCACAGAAAAAGGTCCTTGGTAGTTTGATAGGAATTGCATTGAATCTATATATTGCCTTAGGTAGTATTGACATTTTAACTATATTAATTCTTCCTATCCATGAACA